>NC_064565.1:118070633-118376542 GCF_937001465.1 Orcinus orca
CATTACAACAGACAATTAGAAAGCTAAAGTTCAGACTCAGCGACGGGAGGATGAGAGTGAGAAACCTTTTAAACACGCCCAGGGAAAGGGCTGATGTTAGAGGCACATTGTTACCTGCAGATAACATCTCTTTCTGAAAAAGACACCGTAGCAATGAAACAGAAACTACAGTGAAAGATACACGTGAAGGAAACCATCCTGGAGGCAGAGCTGCAGCTGCGCGACTCCCTGAGGACCAGGCAGAATTATGTGAGGAGTGTCAAAGCCCATCCATGTCCTGATGAAAATGATGCTTTCAAGAAAAAAGAAAATTCTACCCACATCCCAACAGGAAAAACAGGTTACCTGCAAGGATGCTAAGTCACGCTACTCTTGGACATCTCTGCTGTAATGTTAAATTTTCAGAAGATAAAGTCTCTACACTCTGAGAGGAGACGGTCACGGCCACAGGCAGGAAGTCTCAGAGGATCTTGCTATGGCTTTAGACGGAAGCTGTTTATTGGTCCCGAATCACAGAGAACCTCAAACGCCAGCTCTTTGCAGTGAAAGTCAGGAACAAAATAAGCAAGTCTACTGCTCGGTCTTCAACATTTCAGGGAAGTTCTAGCTAATTCGATGAAAGAATGAAAGGTGCTAACATCTGGGAACTAACATCTGGGAAGAGAGAGACCAAAGACTAAGGACAGACTGTTCCCACAAAGAGAAACACCAGGTAAGAGCTATAAACCTGGAAGGATGCCCAACCTTTAGACACGAGGAAAACGCAAAGCACGAGGTTTCCAAAATCTAACAGGACCGACAGCATCCTGGGTTGGCCAGGAGCAGGACTCCTGTGCACTGTGTTGGACTAACGAAGTCTTCCTGGGGGGTCTCTGGGCGTGTCTAGCAATGCTTACACCCCAGCCCCTCCCCCTCCCCCCTCCTAGGAAGCTGCTCCGTGGGAATGCCCGTCCATGCACAGAGACGTGTGAGCACGGGGTTTGGAGGAAGAAAAACCTGGAAAGAACCACCAGCAAGAAGTCTACCCGCATCCTGTCCAGGGCAACTTCCAAACTGGGCCCCCTGCCTCACCTGACCCCACTGCGGTCCACACGGGGCAAGTGAGCTCCTCTCTCCCCTGGGCACAGAGCTCAGCCCTGCTCTGCACAGGGGTCAACAGCTCAGTGAGGCCTCCAGCTGCCTCCTGGAATCTCCCTTGCAGCCACCCCCTTGGCCCAGGCACTGTGCTCCGACCTCGGGGACCTTGCATTTGCTGCTCCCTGGTGCCCGCAGCACTTGTCTGGCAGATGGCCTGACCGTCCTGCACAAACAGCCCTGCCTTCTCCCCGGCCCTGCCAGCCCTGCATCCCCTTCTTGGCTTTCTCTCCCGTGGCAGCGACACTGCCCAACTGCACACTGACGCGTGGGCGCTTTTGCTGACGGCTGTACCCCAGGGCCTGGCACGTGGTGTGAAGGCATAAACTCTGGGACATCTGCACTGTGGAATACTATGTACTCCATCAAAAAGACGGAGACCAGACACACTGATGTGGGAAGACTCTGGGGCACAAACGGACAAGTCACAGAACAGCGGGAGCGACAGTGAAAATGACAGGCAGCACTTGGCAGGGCTCGGCGTGCGCCCGCACTGCCCCAGGGCTGTTTCTGCTGATCAACTTGCTCTCTGTGCACAGCACCGAGGGCCACCGTGCCAGCAGAGAACAGGACAGCCATCTTTCCTGCCCTCACGGAGCTTACATTCTAGTGGGGAAAACAGACCATCAAGAGGGGAGCGACGCGTAGAGCAGATTAGGGTAAGTGCTAAGAGAAGGACGCAGAGCCGGAGTCCAGGAGGCGTGTGGGAGCAGCGGCGTGAATTGGGAAGGGTGGCCAGGGAAGGCCCATGGGTAAGTGATGTCTGGCCTTGCACCCCCATGTGGTGGTGATTCAGAGCCCCTGGGCCTCCCTCTCCCCACGGCCTGCAGCCCCTCACTCCCCGCCGGCCACTGCCAGGCACACACCCACGCGGCCCTCCTGGCTCCACACCGGAGGTCATCAGGAGACTCTGGCTCTGCCGGATGCCTGTGACCTTGGATGAAGCGTCACACCACGGGGTGCGCCCTGCTTCCCCCACTGCTGCCGAAGGGCCGGTGAGGCAGCCGGAACCCCGGGAGACTGTACTCCCTGGGTGAGCTCGGACCACAGCACCCATCCCTCTCCACCCCTCCCTCGAACAGACTGTCCTGGAGCTTTTCTTTGTGTCCTTCCTTCCTTTTTTTTTTGATAGTTTTTTGGATGAGGCCCCAAGGGGCTGAGCGGCCAGCTGAGTGTCTGTGAAGCAGGGTGTCAACGCATGTGTGCCTGTGTGTGCGTGTGCGTGTGTCACAGCCTTCTCTTCTGCACTCCCCTCTTCCTCACTCCAGCTGTGCTGGGATTGCACCTCCCAGGGGAGCACTAGTGTTTTGGGTTTTTTTTTTAATTTTTGAATTTTCTTTTATTTATTTTTTTATACAGCAGGTTCTTATTAGTCATCCATTTTATACCCATCAGTAGACATGTCAATCCCAATCTCCCAATTCATCACACCAGCACCCCCACCTGCCACTGCTTTCCCCCCTTGGTGTCCATACGTTTGTTCCCTACATCTGTGTCTCAATTTCTGCCCTGCAAACCGGTTCATCTGTACCATTTTTCTAGGTTCCACATATATGAGTTAATATGCGATATTTGTTTTTCTCTTTCTTACTTCACTCTGTATGACAGTCTCTAGATTCATCCACTTCTCTACAAATGACCCAATTTCGTTCCTTTTTATGGCTGAGTAATAATATTCCATTGTATATATGTACCACATCTTTTTTATCCATTCGTCTGTCCATGGGCATTTAGGTTGCTTCCATGACCTGGCTATTGTAAATAGTGCTGCAATGAACACTGGGGTGCATGTGTCTTTTTGAACTATGGTTTTCTCTGGGTATATACCCAGTAGTGGGATTGCTGGGTCATATGGTAATTCTATTTTTAGTTTTTTAAGGAACCTCCATACTGTTCTCCATAGTGGCTGTATCAATTTACATTCTCACCAAAAGTGCAAGAGGGTTCCCTTTTCTCCACACCCTCTCCAGCATTTGTTGTTTGTAGATTTTCTGATGATGCCCATTCTAACTGGTGTGAGGTGATACCTCATTGCAGTTTTGATCTGCATTTCTCTAATAATTAGTGATGTTGAGCAGCTTTTCATGTGCTTCTTGGCCATCTGTAGGTCTTCTTTGGAGAAATGTCTATTTAGTTCTTCTGCCCATTTTTGGATTGGGTTGTTTGTTTTTTTAATATTTAGTTGCATGAGCTGTTTATATATTTTGGACATTAATCCTTTGTCTGTTGATTCGTTTGCAAATATTTTTTCCCATTCTGAGGGTTGTCTTTTCATCTTGTTTGTAGTCTCCTTTGCTTTGTAAAAGCTTTTAAGTTTCAATAGGTCCCATTTGTTTATTTTTGTTTTTATTTCCATTACTCTAGGAGGTGGATGAAAAAGATCTTGCTGTGATTTATGTCAAAGAGTGTTCTGCCTATGTTTTCCTCTAAGAGTTTTATAGTGTCCGGTCTTACATTTAGGTCTCTAATCCATTTTGAGTTTATTTTTGTGTATGGTGTTAGGGAGTGTTCTAATTTCATTCTTTTACATGTAGCTGTCCAGTTTTCCCAGCACCACTTACTGAAGAGACTGTCTTTTCTCCATTGTATATCCTTGCCTCCTCTGTCATAGATTAGTTGACCATAGGTGCATGGGTTTATCTCTGGGCTTTCTATCCTGTTCCATTGACCTATATTTCTGTTTTTGTGCCAGTACCCTATTGTCTTGATTATTGTAGCTTTGTAGTATAGTCTGAAGTCAGGGAGTCTAATTCCTCCAGCTCCATTTTTTTCCCTCAAGACTGCTTTGGCTATTCGGGGTCTTTTGTGTCTCCATACAAATTTTAAGATTTTTTTGTTCTAGTTCTGTAAAAAAATGCCATTGGTAATTTGATAGGGATTGCATTGAGTCTGTAGATTGCTTTGGGTAGTATGGTCATTTTCACAATATTGATTCTTCCAATCCAAGAACATGGTATATCTCTCCATCTGTTGGTATCATCTTTAATTTCTTTCAACAGTCTTATAGTTTTCTGCATACAGGTCTTTTGTCTCCCTAGGTAGGTTTATTCCTAGGTATTTTATCCTTTTTGTTGCAATAGTAAATGGGAGTGTTTCCCTAATTTCTCTTTCAGATTTTTCATCATTAGTGTATAGGAATGCAAGAGATTTCTGTGTATTAATTTTGTATACTGTAACGTTACCAAATTCATTGATTAACTCTAGTAGTTTTCTGGTGACATCTTTAGGATTTTCTATGTATAGCATCATGTCATCTGCAAACAGTGACAGTTTTACTTCTTCTTTTCCAATTTGTACTCCTTTTATTTCTTTTTCTTCTCTGATTGCCGGAAGCACTAGCCTTTAAGCCTCGGCCCGCACTCTGCTTTTAAGAGAACCCAAACTAAGACAGACTGAAGAGAGTGACAGAATGGGCCGGGAGGGTGCTGGAAGAAGAGTATTCTAGGCAGGAGGACAGCACATGAAAAGGTCCTGAGGCAGATGGGTCTGAGGACAATGGACGAGTCTGGAGCAGAAAGGGCAAGGCAGAAGGTAGGAGCTGATGTGAGGTCAGAGCCAGGTCATGTGGCACCTCGCAGGGCAGAGCCAGGGCCCTGGCTTTTTCTGAGTGAGGTGGGAACTGCTGTAGAGTCCTGTGCAACAAGGTATGACTCACGTGTTAGCAGGGCCACAGGGTAGAGGCAAGGTGGAAGCCAGGACACCTCTAAGGGGGCTCTGGGCCACCCAGGGTGCAGAGGACATTCACTCTGTCCCCTCCACTCCCTGGACACCACCTGTCCCATCCCACAGCCCTCCTCAGACAAGCAGCAGCGCTGGTCCTCTGCTGGGTAAGTTATGAAGGTGACAGGGCAGCTGCAGAGGACTAATGAGCAGACTCTGGACAGCAGGGCCTCTGGCGGGTTCCTCCACTTCCTGGCTGTTACGCTGGGCAAGTTCCTACACGTCCTGGGGCCTCGCTTCCTGATCTGTGAGATGGGGCTGCAGCAGCACCTGCCTCCTACTGGTTGCTCGGAGGGTTAAAGGACAGCAGTGCAGTATCTGGAATGCAGTAAGTGTCCAGCAAAGGCTGGCTTTTACTATCACTGCCAATCACTAGAGGAAAAGAGACAGCGTAACAAAAAGCAAATTAAAAAAAAAAAAGTTGCTATTTCATTGTCACGAGCGCTGTTTCTGGCCGCCCCAGGCGATGCGGACGACCCTTGGTGGGTGCATCACGCGCTTTGCTTCCACGCTCGCCCAGGCTTGCCGCTCAGCTCCCCGGAGGGCCTCCTGGTTTTCACCAGTCCCACCCCTGGGAGCCTGTCTGAGTAGGATTCATCGAGCAGGGGTCACAAGATGACCTGCGGTGGAAGGTAAATCTTTTTGCTAAGAGGGTAGGGCAAGCATGGCAGAAATGGGAAACAACAAACCAAACCATCTGAGCTTCATTATTCCAGAAAAACACGTCACTCGGCACTGACAGCTCTAGCTGACCAACCGCATGTTGCCAAGTCGGCAAAACCAACGTGCCCGTCAAAGCAGACTTTGCCTCCTGCCTTCCACCAACGTCCACTGAGCATCCGCTCGCGCCAGCACTGCCAGGGCCCCAAGGAAGCCCTGGGAAACCTGTGTTTCCACCAGGGCAGTGGGGTGTCCTCGTGAGCCCAGGGGCCCCGCGAAGGAAAGGACAGCCCTGCTGCAAAGGGGCTGTGGGGAAGCTGGGTGCGCCACTGGGCGTGAGCTCGAGCGCCTAATGCTAGAGGCCCATCGCGGCTGCTTCTCAGTCATCCACACATGGGTTCTGCCCCGGAAAACGGTCAGACCGGAGGAAAGGAGCTGAGCTCGCACCCCTGACTCCGGGCCCCCGACCACACCTGCAGCAGCGATGGCTGCCCTGACTGGACAGACGAACACTTAGAAAGTGCCGTCCACGATGAGATCTTCATCTGGGATGGCTTCACAGTATTTGGGATGGGAAGGAAATGGCAGGGATACAGAAGGAGAAGGGCCAAGACCCGAGCTGGCTTATGGGTCCATTATCCTGTCCTCTCTACTTGCACGTGTACTCATAGTTTCCATAATAAATAGTAAAAAAAAAAAAAAAAAAAGGAGAACAAAAACACAGCCTGGGCCCCAGGGCCACCTTCCACTGCCACTGCCAGGACTGGTAAAGGCTCCCTGCACTCAGTACCCCTGAGTCTAAGGGGGAACGTGCATTTCTCTGTGGAAAGCGGAAAGCGGTGTAGGTTCAATCACTTAAGATGATCAATGATTTGAAATGGAAGATAAGATACTTGAGATGGTAAGGCCTCGCTCCATGTCCACAAACTGAGCCCCCAGCCCTGGAGGCAGAATGCTGCCAGCCCCCAGGGGCCCCAGGTGGTCCCCCCACCCCTCCCCCTCCCACCCCAGGGCCCCGTGAGCCTGAATTCTCACAGCCTGGTTCATTCTGCCTGTTTCCGAACTTTATGTAACAGGGATGTCACAGCCTGTACTTTGTTTCTGCAAACCTCGGTATTTTACAACCCCCAATATTATAACACGGTTGCTACTTCCTGGCAGGAGCCAATTCCCGGAGGCCAGCCTGCTGTAATCTGGAGAAAATGTTTGTCCTGCTGAATAAACACCCGCAACTCTCCATGGAAACGGCTGGTAACCGAGGAAAATGACTGCAGCTGTCCAAATATGGAAGGGAAGATGGCTGGGGAGAGGCTTGTCTCCGCCGCACTAAGACCCCTTCAAACACCCTCAGCTCTGCCTTTAAAACCTCACATACGGAGAAGCACAGAATTTAAAACAACAATAATGCAAAGGCGTCAGCTTCCTGGCTTCGGCGTGGGGAGGCCTGGGAATAGCCCAGCTGTTCTGATTGTTCTGTCACCCCAGGGAGAGTGCTAGGATTCTCAAAGCCTTCGGGGCCTGGGGAGGGTCCGGCACTCAGCTGAGAGCCCCACCACCTTCAGAACTGCCCGCCTCTGATAACACAGCGGCCTTGGCCTCGCCCTGACCTGCACTGCTGGGACGCTCACTTACTGCTGCTGATTTGCTCTAGACTTGGAAACACAGTAACAAACTTGTTACAGAGGTGCCTGCAAAGAGCACAGAGCTGAAAAGAAAGGAGGGCTTCACAGAAGAGCTTCCGGGCAGGCCCATCAGAGGCCCTGTCCAGACTTTCTGGTGCTCTGTGAGCTGGCAGGTGGGCCAGCTTGTCACTGGGCAGGGGTGCAGAGCATCTGCAGAGATGCCAGGTTATGTGTTTCTAGTTAGTTTTGCCGAATATGGTAGTTTTCAGCGTCACTCTCTCTTTGGACTGCAAGCTGAGAGGTGCCGCCAGAGACTCAGTGACCTGCCAGAGCCTGCGATTTGCTGAAGCCCCGTCAGGTTACATCATCATTTAAAAACAGAGGCGTGCCCACCAGCATTTTTCTGAAAGTTAAGTGTGATTGAGAAATAGTACAAATGAGAGGAATTTTTCCTGTTTCCTTCTAAGCCTCACAGGGTAACATTATGTGCCCCAGAGTCAGAAACTTGTGTCTCCTGTGTAGGTGCCTAAGGAAATCACCTGTGGAGTAACAGGAATCCAAAAAGCTAGGGATGGAAACAGACCTCAAAGATCGCCTACCCTGAGCCCCGCTGTACAAACCAGCCCCAGGGTGGAGCTGAGTCAGCCAGCAGCAGCCCGCTGGCTGGTGACAGGCCACCCCGCCTCCTCACCAGCGCCCCAGCCTCCACAGAAAGCCAGGGCTGTGTTGGTTCTGTACCAGTGAATCACACCAAGATGACAGCGACAAGATAACTGCAAACACCCACGGTACCATCCCTGTTGGCATATCACGTAGCTTCCACTTCAGAAAAAGGAGTCCCTTTCCTCATTTTACTCAGACGCCTTATAAAAAGTGATTAGCCTTGTATTTAAAAGCTCAATTTCCAGCGAAAGCCTTCAGGTAGAGTCCTGTTCCCTCCTCAGCCAAACCAGCCCAGGACCAGAAACCCCGGCTGGGGACAGCGGATGGGCATCTCCCCTTTGCAGGTAGAGAGAAGGCCAGTGGCCTTGCTGCACTGGACGTGGGAGGGGAGAGGTATTCATGGAGGGGCTTCTGCCATGGTGCTAGGGGTTCTTAACGTTTGGGGGGCCTGAGGCCCCTCTCCCTAAACTCCAGCTCATTCAAGATTCAGCAGCACCCAATAGAACTTCTGAAGCTCATCCTGACCCAGATCAAGACCTTCAGGACAATGGAAAGACCCTGCAGGCACCCTGAGCCTGGGCCTGGCCCTGCCGTGATGTGTGCCCAGCAGGCATCTGGGCCTCAGTGTCCTCATCTGTCAAGCTAAGGGGTTACCCTGGCTGATTTCCAGGGTACCTTCTGGCTCTTTTTTTCTGTGAGTATGAATCAGCCTTCCAAACTGGTTTCTTCTGTATATCAGAACCCTGGTAACCGAGTTGTCATCCCTTATCCTGGCCTTCCTGGAGGGATAAGCAGGCCACTACCCACCCCCTGGCTCCTGTCCAGGACTTGGCAGCCAAAGTACCCCCCAGAAGGTTAATGGGATTGCTACATCACAAAGTACAACCCTCCCCCTTCTTCCACCCAACCTGGGGAGAGAGAATACATACAGAGAGGTCCAGGGTGGGCAAAGGGGATGAACAAAGGTGCTCAGGCCTGGCTCGGCCCAGGAACTGTCTTGTCTCTCTACTCACCCATTCCAGGGGACCCATGGGCTGTCCAGGTAGGGCTCCTAGACTAGCGCCCAGCAGTAGCCTTTCCCCAGCCAGAGACTTGACTCTGTGGCCTCAGAGCAGCAAGCTGGCTCCCCAAGGGTCCCTCCATGTTCCCAGGGACTGTCGCACTGACCCTCAGTTGCCTTGGCCTTTCTCAGCCTTCTCCCACGGGGGTCGGGGTGGGGAGGGAGGGGGTCAGGGAGGGAGAAGAGGAGGGTTCATAAAAGAAAATCGTCTAGAGAAGGACAGTCCGACATATAGCCACTCAGTAGCTCTGTGACCTCAGACATGGGCTTAACCACTCTGGACCTCAGTTTCTTGATCTGCAAAATGGGAATAACAGTCCCCACCCCAGGCCGGTTTCAAGACGAGGAGGCTGGTTTCAAGACGAGGAGTAAAAGCGCCCAGGAAACCCTCGGATCGTGCATCCGTGGGCTAGAGGATCCTCTGCCGCCTCCCGCAGCCCGCCCGCCGAGACCCCAGACCGCCAGCCCGAGGCCGGGGCCGGGGCCGGCCTGGAGGCGGTTACGTAACCAGCGGCCGGACGCCAGTCGGCGCCCAGGCTGGCTCGCCCTTCCCGCCGCGCCGCGCACTCACCGGAGCCGCGCCCTCGCCTGTCCGCCAGCCCGTCTGCTAGTCGCCCTCCGACCCCGCCGCCGCAGCCGCCAAAAGCTGAACTGATTCCGCAGGGCCGCCCGCCTCCGTCGCCGCCGGGGACTAGCCGCTGTCACATAGTGGAAAACGTGACCGCTCGCCGCGCCCGCCCCCGGCGCCCGCCATTGGCCGGGGTGCCGCCTCATCTGCATACCAGGGGGGCCGGGCCTGCAAACGCCGCGCGTCCATTGGATGCTGCGCCCGTCGCTCTCTTTACATAAGACGCACATGGAATTCCATGTTCACAGATTCGGTTCCTCAATGAAGACGCGGCGCGCTCGTGCCCCCCTCCTTGTCCTCCCGAGTGGGCCCTTCCACTTCCGGCCTTGGTGCCTTCCATTCAAGACAGCTCAGGTCCGCCGGCTCAGGGAGTGCGGAGTGGCGCGTACCACCGCGGGGCGGGGGGAGTTGGGCGCGGGACTGGGGCTCCTGTGCACCCGCGCCGGTCCGCCGGGCAGCCGAACCCCCGCTGAAGCCCAGGCCCCCAGAGACTGTCACCTTGAGCAACCGGCCAGAGGCGCGCCCCCCGAAGATATCTTTCATTCACTCATTCACATTCATTCATTTACTCACTCTCATTCATCGCTAGGCGCTGTAGCTGCCCCGGAGACTGGGCGGCCCTGCAGGAGCTCCCGGTGCACGCCCACCCAGGCCACTGAGATTGACACTTGTCCCAGATCTGCCAGGACAGTTAGCCTCCAGGTGGCCTTTCTTATTTTTCAGATCATGTGTCGCAAGGTTTGGTTCAGCAAATAGGGTCCTTGTTACTGGAAGGATGTACAAAAGAAATAAATGATGTTGTCTCTGCCCCCAACCACGTCATTAGGGAGAAAGGACGTCTCATGAAAAGGGAACTTAATCAAATACTAAATTGGGCGGTATGGATCATAAATTAACCGGGGCTAGATTCATGCCCGAGGCTCCATGGAGGAGGCAGCGCTTGAAGAGTGGGAAAGGCCTTTGGAAAAGGAGGGTTTTCTTTTTTTTTAAATTAATTTATTTATTTTTGGCTGCGTTGGGTCTTCGTTGCTGCGCGTGGGCTTTCTCTAGTTGCGGCGAGCGGGGGGCCCCTCTTGGTTGCTCTGCGCAGGCTTCTCACTGCGGTGGCTTCTCGTTGCAGAGTACAGGCTCTAGGCGCACGGGCTCAGTAGTTGTGGCATGTGGGCTCTAGAGCTCAGGCTCAGTAGTTGTGGCGCAAGGGCTTAGTTGCTCGCGGCATGTGGGATCTTCCTGGACCAGGGCTCGAACCCGTGTCCCCTGCATTGGCAGGCGGATTCTTAACCACTGTGCCACCAGGGAAGTCGAAGGAGGGTTTTTGAAGGCGGAAGCCACAGAGACAAGTGAGCCAGGTGTGGGCAGTTCTGGGAGAGAGCGCTGTACTCTGAGTACCTTGGCTGTGGCCGTTTGTTCTTCAGTGAGCATTGTTTGTGGCATATGAAGCCTCAGCCTTCCATCTAAAGTGTCAGGAGAGAGTAGAACTTCCTCTCAGACCAGGTAGAGGGCCAAGGCTTTCCCCGTGGGACATGAAACAGTGGGCAGACTCCAAGGCAGCTCAGCTGCAGCAGGCTCTGAAACTGCAGGGTCTGATGGGGGAGGCGAGGCTGGTTGGGCTCTGAAGGGCTGAAGGGGCCTGTAGAATCTCCCTCCATTTGTCCATTCTTCTTCCTGGGCTTTCCTGGGGACGAGGGATGGGAGGGAGGGAAGAGTTATGATCTGGTGGCCTGCAACAACCAAGCTGCTTGTTCCCAAAGCCAAATGCACGTTCAGTATTTCCTATGTGCACGTCACTTCCTTCCCTCTCCTGGGCAAGGTGTGTGTGCAACTTCATCACACACAGATGCAAAGCGGAGCAATGCCAAGTTCATCAGGACAATCCTTCCCACATAAGTCCTAGCAGGCCTGCTGCGTGCCGCACACTGCTTGGTGAGAGTGGCCCCTCCTGTTTCTCTGACATTGACGTCCTCCCTGTCCCCCTCCCTAAATACACATACACAAACCCAACCAAATCCAGGCTCAGCTGCACCCTGAACACACCCAAAGCCTTTTTTTTTTTTTTTTTTTTTTTTTGCGGTACGCGGGCCTCTCACTGCCGTGGCCTCTCCCGTCGTGGAGCACAGGCTCTGGACGGGCAGGCTCAGCGGCCATGGCTCATGGGCCCAGCCGCTCCGCGGCATGTGGGATCTTCTCGAACCGGGGCACGAACCCACGTCCCCTGCATCGGCAGGTGGACTCTCAACCACTGCGCCACCAGGGAAGCCCCCAAAGACCTTTTGTTTCTTCACATACATTGACATCAATGGTGAGCTCCATTGTTCTGGAAGCGAGAAGAAACAGACAGCTCATTCACATCACACAGAGATTCTCCCCCTGCTCCACTTTTCTTTGGTCTTTTGCTCCATATTCAGCCTTCAGCTTAATGTCACATTTCCTCCTTAAATTTAGCCATTTGTATTTCCACCCAAAAATCTGGTAAAAAGTGAAATCCATTATTTTAGAAATTATCAAACATTATGGACCTCGAGAACTCTTTGGAATTGAATCTATTTTCAATGTCTCACAGCTGGTTTCTTTATTCTTGTTTCTGGAAATTTTCATTCACTCCACAAATATTTGTTGACACCTGAGTATTGGGGGGTGTGGAAAAATGCATCTCATTGGATCCTTTGCTTGTAAGGAGTTTGCAACATAGAAGGGGTGATGAGGCAGGTCTGGAGGCAATTTCATCTAAGATGGGTTGTAAGTCCTGGGAGAACTGCATAGACCTGGGTGGAAGTGTCCACTGCAGCTCCAATAGGGCGCAAACTCCTAGTACCAGACCAAGTCCATGATGACATTCTCACTGAACCAAGATGGTGTGTGAGCATGTGTGTGTGTGTGTGTGTGTTTATGAGAGATTGTGTGTGTGTGCACTCAGGTACACACATTAGTGCTTTCAGCTTGGAGGGGCCGGGGGGGATATATCTTTTCCTGGTCAGTTTACGCTGACCTGGAAATGTGTTCAGATTAGCCGTCACCTCTAGTGCAGAGCTCTGGGCAGTGGGGGAGGCATGCTGGCGAGAAGGAAGCCTGGGTGCAGGGGTGTTGAGCCAGGGTCCCCAGGCGCCTGGGGAGTGCTGTCTGTGGAAGGAGCTGGCCTCTGGTCTCAGCCTTCACCCCACCTCCCAGCCAAGCTGCTCTCCCCGGATGCCCAGTCTATTCCCAGCAGCCCACTTCTTCCAGGGGGCCTGGCCCAGGTCAGCCCTGCCCACTCCTGCGGGGCCCTGCCTGGAGGGCCCCTCTGCACCTGGGCCCCTGTGCCCTTGCCAGGGCACTGGCTCTCTCGTTTGCTCCTGCACTCAGTCGGCCAGCTGTTTACTGGGCAACTACTATGTGACAGGCACGGTGCTGGCCACTGCTTCCTCTCCTCCTGGATCACGTGGGTTGTGAGTTGGCAAGCTGGAGCGTGAGCTGGGGAGGCAAAGGACAGGGGCCGGGAAGAGAATTAGGTCTGTGAACGGGGAGGGGGCTCTCATGTCCTCTCTAAGGAGATGGAGGGGACACTGTGCATCTTTCTGGCTCTAGGGACGTTGGAGATGAGAACACCGGACCCTGACCCTCCCTCTCCAGCCTCCCTCATGCTGGGCACTGGGCACAGAGGCAGCTCCTGTCGGGGACACACCCTCAGCCATCTCCCAGAGGTGGGTCCAAAGGCATGGGCAGCTGTGTCCAGGGTCTGAAGACATGGGTGAGACAAGGCCTACCTGCGCCTCATGGTTGGGAAGTCTCCTGAATCAGGCAGTGACCAGAGGGTTGGTCCTCCTCGATGGCTGTGAGGTGCTCTGGGGACCAGTGTAAAGAAGGTGTCTTTATTGTTCTAGCCACCTACTGAGAAAGTTGTTGTTTTGTTTTTTTAAAACTAAATATAGATGCAGGGAAGGCTGTTCTTTGTTTTGGGGAGCCGTGTGTCTGTGTTGCGTGTGCACGACACAAGTGTGTGCGCATGTGTGTGTTCATAGTACTCCCCCGGGAAGTTGTAGACTGAGCCATCGGCAGTGAGTGTGCAGCCAACATCTTTCTTCACCTCACCCCGGATAAGAGACTTTGAAAATGACTGAGCGAGTCTGCACAGTACTACCTGGCCAGGAGTGTTGGCCCCGCGTCCCCATGGCCCCTTTGCAAGCGACATCCCCAGCATCACAGTCCTGATGGCACAGGCTAGGACCTCCAGCACAACGTAGAATAGAAGCGGTGACGGTGGACATCATGCCCAGGCCCCAGCTGGAGAAAAAGTGCTCAGTGTTTCTCCACGAAGTATGATGTGAGCCTTAGGTGTTTAGTTTTTTACACATGTCCTTTGTCACATAGAGAAAGTGTCCTTCTATTATATTATTATTAATATAATCATATTACCTATTATAGCACTAATGTAAATATTATTCTCTATTAGTATAGTTTGCTGAGAGTATTTTTCTTTTCTCTTTTTTTTTGGCCACGCTGCGCAGCGGGTGGGATCTTTGTTCCCAGACCAGGGATCGAACCCGGGCCGCTGGCAGCTGCAGTGGGGAGTCCTAACCACTGGACTGCTAGGGAAATCCCTTTGAGAGTTTTTTTTAAACTCATACATTGGTTCAATGACTTTTAATCCATGGCAATTATTATTATTTTAAAAATCTCTCCCAAATAAATCTAATCTATTGTTTTAGATCTGCAAATAATTTAAGTCACCATAACTTTTTTTAAAAATCACCATACCTTTGTCTTTACTATGCAACACTGTGTATAGACTTGCTTACTTCATGATTGTGTCTTAAAACAAAAAATATTAATGAATAAAAAAATTAGTGCCTAAGACTCTGCCTTTTTCATGTTGTCAGTTTCTTCTTTTTGCTCTCAGAACCCAATGATTAAATGTGTACCCAACAGAATTCTCTTATTATCAGTTTTGCAAATAAAAGGCATGGTTTTAGCGGAAGTCAAAAAACTGTTTGTTATTGTGTCACTTGAGAGGGGATTAAAACTTCAAACTTCCTAATCACAAGGCCATTAAAAGGTAACCTGAGGGTTTCCCTGAGGTGAAACCTGTGCCCTTTGGTAAGGGAGAGGGATGTGGCAGTGGGGAGGTTGAGTTTGCTGGTCAGATTTTTGCCTCGCCATGGACATATATACACTACCAAACGTAAGGTAGATAGCTAGTGGGAAGCAGCCGCATAGCACAGGGAGATCAGCTCGGTGCTTTGTGACCGCCTGGAGGGGTGGGATAGGGAGGGTAGGAGGGAGGGAGACGCAAGAGGGAAGAGATATGGGAACATATGTATATTTATAACTGATTCACTTTGTTATAAAGCAGAAACCAACACACCATTGTAAAGCAATTATACTCCAGTAAAGATGTTAAAAAAAAAAAAGATTTTTGCCTCGTGACTTTGATGGCTGATTTGTGCGTCAGATTTTCTGGTCTCTGGAAGCGTGAGCCCCCTTCCTAGAGTTTCTGGGCCACTAATATCCCTCACTCTCCTGGGACGGCCCAAAGAAAGACAGCTTACCAACAAGGCCCCCCATGTCCAAGGTGACCCCCATGTCCGAGGTGCCCCTTTCTTCAGAGGGCAGAAGGTCTCTCACTGGTTGGCATGCCATCCAGCTGGTCTTTGGGGCCATGGACTGGACGAGGCAGGCCCCTGGGGCAGAGTCTCTCGCCCTGTCACACTCTGCCTGGTGTGTGTCCCCAGGGCTGGTTCTGCTAGCATTGCTGGGGTTGGTGCTGAAGTGTAGCCCAGCCGGTACCCCCGCAAACATCCATATCCTGGGGCAGTGTCTGGAATTGGAACACTGCGTGCTTCGGGAGGCGAAGAGGGGCCCTCCCCGTCAGGGTGTGTGATCCTTCAGGACGCTGAGGTGAGCTCCATGTTCATGCACAGCCTGAACCTCAGGTTGCCTCTCACCCTGTGGACGAGCTACGACTTAGCACATGCTCACCACTGGCAGCGCTTTACGTGAATTCTCTTCTTTCATCCTCACAGCTCTGTGAGGCGTGTATCCAGATCCCCACGGTCCCTTTGCAAAAGACACCCTCGATGTCAGGACACACTAAGGAATCGTGCAGAGCCGTGTCTCATGTCATCAAGGAGAGACGGTCTTTGTCTGCAGAACGATCTCGTGGCCGCTTGCTCCTGCAGAGCCTGGGAACAAGGCGACCAAAGTCCAAACCCCAATGTCTCTCTCGTCCCCAGAACATTAACCCCACCCGAAATCTCCCTCTGTGATGTGGCTGGCCAGGTGCCTGCCCCTTCCTCACTCGCCTTTAAATACGTAGAGGCTCATGGTGGTGGGGAATGGGCTGTGGGAGTGGCTGGAGCACAGGTCCCCCTCGTGGACCACCACCCACCACTGGCCCTGCCGCCCGCAGGGCCTCCCTGGATGGCAGGGCCCTTGCCTTCCGCCTGAACCTCTAAGTTTTCCCTCCAGTAAACTGCGGCGTATGTCTCACCTGCGTTACCTGCCATGTTGGTCCTTGCTCACCTGCTTCTCCTTGCTGTCCAGCGTGGAAAGTATACCACTTGTGCCCGGACCACACCTTTTTGGAAGCAACAAAGGGGTCTGAGTAGACCACTCTCAGGATGGGCAGCATCGCCTCTGGGGATGGTGACAGGTCACCTGGCTGAGTTGCCAAGGCAGGAGCCCAGGTGACTTAGCTGTGGAAGGCAGCAGCCTTGGGGCACATGGTGGTCCCATCGTGAAAGAGACCGTTGCGGGGAGAAGGCTGCTGTGGGCCCATACCCCCACTCCTCTTCAACAGATCAAGCCCTGCGAGGGAGGAGGAAGGGAAAATAGGAGACCCCCACCCACAGGGCACTACTGAAGCTTCTGGGGCCCCGTGGTGCAGGGAGAAGACCACGTGTTGGTGGGATATGTGTGGGTGCTCATTAAAGAGATGGGGTCCCCCTGGCGTTGCTGCCACCAGCACTCCGGACTCTCAGGAAGCCGGGAGGGTTCGTCTGCACAATGAGAGCCAGCAATGGTGCTGCCGAGAGAAGCAAAGGGCAGGTGGGGGGCCAACCCAGGACCCCTGCCTCGGAGCCTGTGGTCTGGACAGACTAGTATTCCCACTTGTGTCTTGGAGTGGGTGCTCAAGGGCATCCGTCATACCCCCCCAGCTCTACCTGGGGGAGCTCCTGAGACCTTGGGATAAACTAGGACACCCCACTGAGGCCATGGCGTTACTGAGGGAACTTGTGGGAAACCAGGAAGAACCCCTGACTACAATTTCTGGAGTCAGAAAATGCCAAGTGATTTAACGTTGTGAGGCCTCCAAGGAGGGATGTCCTCGGCTTTGCTCCTCCACTCCCGAGGTGGTGTCAGGGATGGAACGGTCCTCCCAGATCTCTGCCTGAGATAGGAAAGGGGAGCAAAGACGGGGAGGACTTGCCCCCCTCCCAAACGGTGTGGCCATGGCTTGGGAACAAAGGGTGCTGAGTAGGGAAAGGGTGGCCTGCCTAATCCTACGCCGTGGAAGGCTGGTAGATCAGGAAGGAGGACTAAGGGGCCCATGGTGAGAGTACGGAAGGGACCGTTTGTAAGGAAGTGTGTGGACAGGGGTGGGGAGATGGTGAAGGGAGAGTAATGTGAAAACTAGGAAGGGAGGGCAAGAGGAAGCCTGGGGCCGGGGGTTCCCTAGGAGAGAAGAGCCCATCACCCTCACCTCTGACCCTGCAAAGCTCCTACCCCTCTGAAGGACTTGGGAGTGCGGCCGAAGAGCTGGCATGCCGCTTCTGACAACACTGAAATGCATTCCTGAAGGGAAGGCTTGTGACTGGAGGGTCCACGCAGCCAGACCAGTCCTGCTCGGGCCTCCCTACACCCGGAGTCCTTCAAACCAGAAGATGAGGACCGAGGTCCTGGCCCTCTGCTCCCTTGGGCCTGGGTGGGGATTGAAGACTCTGTGTCATATACGCTGGAAAGGGGAAGGATCCTAGGCCTGGGGTCCCAGGTGGAGCCCAGGAAAGGCCACCGTGGTAACTGCTGTCCTGGTGGGACTGTGGACCCGGCCTGCACTTCTCCAGTAAGAGGAGGGAGAGGGCCAGCTCACCAGTGCCTCACCCTTCGCCCTCCAGGGGGCAAAAATCCCAGCTGTTCCAGAGAAACTCCTGGGCTGAGCACGTGAACCTGCTGACTGTCTGGGTGTCTCACGTGGTTCATTGGGGAGCAGAGGTGGCCACGGAAATGCTGCATCTCGCATTTTCCTCCATATTCCTTTGTGCTCACTGCCCTGGGACTGCGCCTCCTGGTAAAGTGTGGGTTCTTAAGCTTTTCCTCGGGCTCTGTTTTCCAGGGAATCTAAACGAAGACACTGGAGACTGAAAATGGTTTTAGAAAGCAGACCCTCAGGGTTTCATTCTGGGATTGAACTGCCCACTTGTCTTAAAGCCACCGCTTTATCCATTCCTAGGGGGAAGCGGGATTGTAACAACCAGGGTTCGGTCGTGGCTTGTTTTGTATGGTCCTTGATCTAAGAATGGTTTTTATTTTCTTTCTAATTTTTATTTTATTTTATTTTTTAGTATTTATTTATTTGACTGTGCCGGGTCTTAGTTGTGGCATGCAGGATCTAGTTCTCTGACCAGCGATCGAACCTGGGGCCCCTGTATTGGGAGCGCGGAGTCTTAACCCCTGGACCACCAGGGAAGTCCCAAGAATGGTTTTTATTTTTTAAAGGGAAAAAGGAGGAATAAAAAAGTCAAAGAGGGCTTCCCTGGTGGCGCAGTGGTTGAGAGTCCGCCTGCCGTTGCAGGGGACGCGGGTTCGTGACCCGGTCTGGGAAGATCCCACATGCCGCGGAGCGGCTGGGCCCGTGAGCCATGGCCGCTGAGCCTGCACGTCCAGAGCCTGTGCTCCGCGACGGGAGAGGCCACAACAGTGAGAGGCCCGCGTACCGCAAAAAAAATAAGAAATAATAATAAAAAAAAAGTCAAAGAATATGTTACAGAGATCACACTAGGCCCACAAAGCCTGGATTATTTACTGTCTGGCCATTTACAGAAGAAGTTTGCTGACCGCTGGTAATAACTTACCACGCAGTAGCATTGCAGTTCCTTAGGTTTTCACGGGTGGTCGGTTATGATGGGGCACAGGTAGAGAGCAAGGTACTGGGAAGTCAAGCAGAGGTGGTACTTCATCAGAGGGGACAACAGTAATGATATTGATCATGGAGAAGGGTGGCTCCTAACGTTGGGGCTGGAGACCTTGGCAAAAGAAAATGGTAGGCTTAGGACAGCTCACTGCCAACTTGACCAAGTCTGTAAGCCTGAGGGCCCCTTTGCAGCCCAGCAGATTCATATCTCCCACGGCCACTGGGTAGACCGGTGGAAATCAGGCCTAGACTCTGATTGTGAGGTTCCCAGAGCTACAAAGGAGACCAAGTCACAGGCTTGACAGGTCCCTTATGTCAAGGTCAGGAGTCAGATAGGGAATGATCCTGGGTCACAGATGAACTGAAATTTTCAAAGCCCCAAGTTCCCAGGAGTCTCCTCGTCGGCAGAAACGATCACTTCCGCCTTCCAGAGAACTGACTGTCCTTGCTGGTTGCCTCACCTGGAGCAGGTGCCCTGCAAAATGATGCCTGTTCTCCTCAAGACCTACTCTCAGCACGCCTCTCTGATTCCAGGCCTATAAGGGGGATCGGGTTTCAGCATAGCTGGAGCGGGGAAGATAAGCCCTGCCCTGGTAAGAAACAGCCCACACGCCAAAGGAACTGCAAGCCTGGCTGACCTGTACCCACAGGACCTGAAGTACATGTGTGATGGTGGGTCTTCAGAGTGCTGCAGTGGGGGCGGGGGGACTACAAGGCTAGGTCGGTGGCTAGAGAAGGATTCACTGGCGTGGGGCACTCTTCTGTGATTTAGAACTTAACGTTTTGGCAAGAACACCGGGAACTTGTTCTAATCATTTCTTGGGGGTGAGTCCAGTGGTGTGCTGGTAAAAGTTTAACAGCTGGGTCTCTGGAGGGAGAAAATGTTTGTCATGGTGTAAGTGTCCCCACTGTGGCCAATTTCCAGCTACCAATGTGACTCTCTTAGGAAAGCGGCAATGCCCACCAAGGCCACACCGTGAAGAGAAAAGATCCGCACCGGACTCAGTCCAGTACGGCTGACAGAAGCGTTTCTTTAGAAAACAGAGTGAATTCACTCAGTTGCAAGGAGAAATGGGTCTTCCGAAGTTCAACACCTAAAAGACTCTTTTTCACGACTCTTTGTTTAGGAGATTTAAAAAGAGGCAAGTGTTACCGAATAATCCGAATAAAGTGTTCATCGTACAAGCATTTCTCAGGGTTCTTGAGGCCTCTTGTAGAGGATTCTGCTGTAAGTCAGTTCACGCTGGGCTTGGAATCATGGCTCCTGAGAAGCTGTTCGGGACAAGGACAGGCCAGTCCGCAGCCACAGCGCTCCTGCTAGTCACGGCTGTACAATCTGCTGTCGGCACAGAGGAGGCGGCTCAAGGTTCTGTCCTGAATGAGGGCCCAGGTATCGGTGTAAGTCATTAGGGCTCCAGTGAAGGAGAAATGGCTGCCAGGCACCCCTGTCTCATCCCCTGGGAATGACCCCTGCCCTCTGGGATGCTTCCTCCCGCCCCTGCCTCTCACATCTGAGCCAGCCCTCAGGGTCAAAGGTCAGGAGGAGGTCACCAGAAAGGCTCAGTGTCCCTGACAGATTGTTCCTCAGTGGCGGGGGGGGAGCATGGCCAGCAGGGGATGAGCTGTGCCCAAACCCCCCGCCCTTGACGTCGAATGTTGGCCTGAGAGAGCCCGACTTGCACGTTATTGAAAGAGTATGGACTTCCCTTCCAGACGAGGTGCACAGTTAACAGCCTATGTTTTTAGGGGAGTGTGTTTGTGTGAACGTGTACATAGAAGAAAACCAAAAAGGAACATCAAAACTCTTACAGAGGGCTTCCCTAGTGGCGCAGTGGTTGAGGGTCCGCCTGCCGATGCAGGGGACGTGGGTTCGTGCCCCGGTCCGGGAAGATCCCACATGCCGCGGAGCGGCTGGGCCCGTGAGCCATGGCCGCTGAGTCTGTGCATCCGGAGCCTGTGCTCCGCAGCGGGAGAGGCCGCAACAGTGAGAGGCCTGCGTACTGCAAAAAAAAACAAACAAAAAAACTCTTACAGTGATTTTTCCCTGAGTTGTGGAATATGGGTGGCATTAGTTTTCTTTTTTATACCATACTTTTCAGTGTCTGTCATATAGTCTATAATAAGCATTTGTTACATGTTCTATATATTTGTATAAATTCTAGATAATCTACATTTATATAAGAATTTTTATAATTAGAAAAATATAGTTTTAAATGTTATAAACTACTAAATATAAATCAAAAATTAATTTTGAGTTTTTACCATGAATGGATGGTGAATTTTACCAAGTGCTTTTTCTGCATCTATTGAGATGATCATGTGGTTTTTATCTTTTCTTTTGTTGATGTGGTGTATCACATTGACTTGCATATGTTGAACTAAAAAATTAATTTTGAATAGGGTGCTTAGTATCAGTCTAAAATGGCTGGTTTTGTAACCCCAACAGAGATGAAGAATTGGGACCACAGCAGTAAAAAGCAAAGACACTGAATTCTTCATATTGTGAAGTTACTATTTTTGTTTGACTTCTCTTCATTTCCCAGTTTTTGTCTTCAATAATTACATAAATATGAGTTTCATGCTGTTTTGAACAACCACTGCTAGAGATTTACCAAGCATATATTTATTGTCCACACCTTTGCAGAAATGATAAACAAATAAAATATTCTACAGAGCCAAAGTCAGATGATAGAACAATAAACAAACCACAGAAAATAATGTGACAGACATAGGTCAGGCACAGCCATGAGTGCAGCAAACAAACAATGGAAGTAAGAGCAGTGGGCTTTCAGGTGGGACAGAAAACACCCAATATTGGGGGGCTTTTAAGATGCCAAGACACAAATGCTACAGAAAGGTAACATAATAAAAAAAATGATGAGCTTGGCTGTATCTGTGAAACCAAAGAATGTAGATGTGGCAACATTGCGGAAAGACAAAGCAAAATTTGTGCTTTTGGGTGTACGTATCTTACATGTACAACCATATGAAGCATACGTGCCAATGGGGAGTGCGGGGAGGGAAAACGTGAAAGGAATACACTTCTGTCAGGTGGGTGGAGTGGAAGTGGCTTCCTCACTTGTTTTCCAAGCTCTGTTTTGCTTGTACAAACAAACAGGGGATGCTAATTCCTGTGCTTTCTCAGCTAGCTTTTAAACAAAACAAAACAAAACAAATCCTTCTAAGCATGTTTGCTTAAAGACCACGCATCCAGCACAATTTATAACAGCCAAGACATGGACGCAACCTAAGTGCCCATCAACAGACGAATGGATACAGAAGATGTGGTACATATATACAATGGAATATTACTCAGCCACGAAAAGAATGAAATGATGCCATTTGCAACAACATGGATGGACCTAGAGATTATCATACTAAGTGAAGTAAGTCAGACAGAGAAAGACAAATATCCTATGATGTCACTTACATATGGAATCTAAAAAAATGATACAAATGAACTTATTAATAAAACAGAGATAGAGAAAACAAATTTATGGTTACCAAAGGGGAAAGGGGGAAGGGATAAATTAGGAGTTTGGGATTAACAGATACACACTACTATATATAAAATAGATAACCAACAAGGACCTACTGTGTAGCACAGTGAACTACATTCAATATCTTGTAATAACCTTTAATGGAAAAGAAAACTGAAAAAGAATATATATATATTCAGTTATGCACATATATATAAATATATATATACATATATCACTTTGCTGTACGCCTGAAACTAACACAACATTGTAAATCAACTCTACTTCAAAAAAAAAAAAGACCAGGCATCTCTCAAGAGTGGGATTTTGGGGAGCTGAGGCAGAGATGTGGCAAGAGGCTCTTCCTGGAGCGGTTCAGGGCAGTGCGGGGGGGCCCTGGGGGCGGGCGGGGGGCTCACCCTGCCCCTGCCCGCCACCTGCTTACAGCTGGACCCACGAGGCTTTAGCGTACCTCCAGGTCACTTTTCAGCCCCTTCCTCCTCCGACTCCCTCAGGCTCCGGGTTGGAACGCGGGTTGTCTGCTCGTGCTCCTCCGTCCACGAAGACTGGACGTGGCCCTGGGTGTCATCTGGGTGAAGACATCAGGCCCCAAAACGACAGCGTCGGTCAGCGCTGGGTGCGGGCGGATTTGCATCCTGGAAGCCGCCTCGTGCAGAATCTGTCCCCGGCTCTCACCTTCCGCCGGCCCTGACGCAAGGACACTGTGCATCCATGCCTGCCACCCGTCCCCGACTTCCTCTTCTGCCCTCCTCTCTGTCCTCACCCTCGGGACTCCAGCGTTCTTCTAACACTCGGAACTCCTCATCCAACTGCCGCTTTCGGGAAACATCTGATGGCGTCCCTGCCCGGGATCATGGAGGCTTTTTTATTCTGAGGGGGTAAGTTCTCGCCACCCTGGGCTCTAGGTTTAAGAGTGCTCTTCTCCAAATCTGTTTGGAACTCACTCTTTTTTCCAAGGACAAGCTTCACCTCATCCTATCCAAATGTTTTTGCCTTTTTAAAAATAAGTAATTAATTAATTTTATTTTTGGCTGCGTTGGGTCTTAGCTGCCAAGCTGGGGCTTTCTCTAGTTGCAGCGAGGCGGGGCTACTCTTCGTTGCGGTGTGTGGGCTTCTCATTGCGGTGGCTTCTCTTGTTGCGGAGCACAGGATCTAGGCGCACGGGCTTCAGTAGTTGTGGCACGAGGGCTCAGTAGTTGAGGCACATGGGCTCGGTTGCTCTGCGGCATGTGGGATCTTCCTGGACCAGGGCTCGAACCCATGTCCCCTGCCTTGCCAGGTGGATTCTTAACCACTGCACCACCAGGGAAGTCCTTTGCCTTGTTTTTGTTTAACTCTTTTGTCCCCTACCTTTCCCTCAATATTCTCTTCTCTCCCCCTCGTTATTCAGGTCCCCAAGATTTCAGGCCACATCTGTGTCACTCCAGAGATGAACTCTCCTCTGAGACACCCTTTGCCGGCCAGCAAAGGAGCTCCTGGCACGCTTGTACGTGCAGCTTCTGACTGGGAATTGTCCCTCCAGGTCTTTGGAGGGTGCTCAGGCCAAGGCTGCGTGTGATATCTGGGAGAGCCATGTCTGTCCCTGGGGGCTCTGGGGCTCCGGCTGCATGGCCCAGTGAGGGGTGTTTGTGTGTGTGTGCGTGCGTGCATATGTGTGTGCATATGTGTGTGCGTGAATGCCTATCACCAGGGACTAGCATCTTTCACCGGCATCAAAAGACTGACCCACTTTCTGCAGCCACCTTCTTGCAGCCGACGAAGCCTTTGTTCAGTTTGTATGGGAGAGCGGAAATGTGTCTCCAGCTGGGCCGGGTTGTTTTTAAGAGAAGTGGTAGGGGCTTAGCAGGTGGGAAGGAAGCCTGGCCGTGGCTCTCCTGTGAAATCTCACCTCCTTTCTTTCTGGAAAATTTACAAGACTCTGGTTTCCTTTTGCTCAGTCATAATGGAAGCCTCTCTTTAGGCATAAAGTCAACGGGGCGTAATGGAAATACCCTGAAAACATCACCCCCTGTTGGTACCTGGGATTCAGGCCCGTGAAAGCCCCCGTTCCCCGTGGTGATGAACGCCTCACAGGCGCCAGGCTCAGCTCTGGCACACGGCTGAGCCCTGAGTTTGCAGAGAGCTTCAGTGAAGGGCAAGCCGAGTGCACTAAGCATTTGCTGAGAGCCCACTAAGTCCCAGCAAGTGGAATTGGTTCTGGTTTGTTTGTAAAATTTCATTGCACTTACAATAAAACCAATTGCTTTAACTCTTTTTTAAAAAAATGTATTTATCTATTTTTGGCTGTGTTGGGTCTTCGTTTCTGTGCGAGGGCTTTCTCCAGTTGCGGCAAGCGGGGACCACTCTTCATTGCGGTGCGCGGGCCTCTCACTGTTGCGGCCTCTCCCGTTGCAGAGCACAGGCTCCAGACGCGCAGACTCAATAGTTGTGGCTCACGGGCCCAGCTGCTCCGCGGCATGTGGGATCTTCCCAGACCAGGGCTCTAAACCGTGTCCCCTGCATTGGCAGGCAGATTCCCAACCCCTGCGCCACCAGGGAAGCCCTGTTTTAACTCTTAAACTATTCCATGCTCCTCCTGCGTGTGGACCCCCAGGAGTCTCAGGGGTGGGCCTGGCCTCACTTAATGGCTCCGTACAATGATGCAGCCCTGCCTTCTTCCAGAAGCTGGCATCATGCCTAGTGTTAGCTGTCCTAAATTTGTAACAATTGCTGGGCACATATAAAATTCATCTGTTTGGACCACACAGAGTGAATGGACACGACTAACATTTAAATTGTTAGCCAAATACTGCCTTTTGAAGAAACACATCACGCCTGGACCTCCGCCTCAGCTTTTTGTTTGCGTACAGTGAACATTGTGGGAATTGATATAAACGTTATTTTCCTGTTTCTCTGGCTTGTGTTATTTTTGTTTTTACAATGTTGATTTGATTTGAAGGCGAGTGCATCAGAGGGAAATGAATGTCAAATCTTGTTCAGAAGGTGGTAAACAGGCTTGTTTGGGGGATCAGAGACCAACTTGATGGACAAAGTAAAGGAAAAGGAGTGGGGTTGGTGGGGAGGAGACAGTGCAGGCCTTGCGGGACGTGGTAGGGGAGGGTCGAAGGACATCTGGGGTCTGACCATCAAAATGATCCCCAGGACATGGCCTGAGAAAGGGGTTGGGTGGATGGGCCCTGGGGGCCAGCTGAGGTGGGAGTCGAAGGTCTCACAGGAGATGCAACCTTGGGCATCCTTTGGTTAGTTTTTATTTTTTAATCTTATCCAAAAAAATGTATGTTGTGTATAGTGTGCAGAACAGCGGCTTGGGTTTCATAGTTCATGTAGCCAGATTTACAGTTATTTAAAAGGTTATTTAAAAATTCAACCACGTTCCCATTTGTTTGTGCTTGAGCAGGTCTGACCTTACATTGGTACCCCACCTTCCGGTGGTGACTCCTTCTCCTGCCTGCCGGTCTCTGGGCACAAAGAGCCCCAAGTGACTGCTGACAGCCATGACACAGCTCAGTGTCACTCTTACTGGGTACCCTGGTGGAAGTGGTCTCCCTCTGGAGGAGAAGCACAGATTCTCCCAGTGAATGCCTGGAAGTGAAGGAAAGGGCACTACTTCTAGTTTTACTCCTTGGTTCCCGGACCTATGCATTTTATCAATTGGAGACAGCAATTTATAATGATTTAGGGTACATTCCGTGTCCTAAAGGATGGAGTCGCATCCTTATAGGGTATTTTCTCCCACCTGGGACCTCAGCTGAGCCTCCGAGAGGAGCGCTCCGTCACTCACCTGGGCGCGCCGCTTCTGGGTGGAGAGGTAAATGAGAGACCCTGTGGACCCCGCGCTCATGGGCCTAATGCCACACCCCCTTTGCTGTCAAGTGGGCCCTTTGGTCTGGAGCAGTATTATGTGCTCTTCTATACCTGACGATCGAACATTCTTATAAGCCCCAGAGAGTGACCATAAAGGCAGGAAGAACAAATCCACACTTGGACTCTGCGTTGATTCAGCCAGCATGCATCATTGCCCCCTTTAGGGGGGAAAAGTCCAAAGTGATCAACTTTCCACAAAGTAGCCTGTGGGATTCCTCAAGGGGCGGTGCTCGGATGGGGGTAGCTCTGCCTCCTGGTGCTGTCGGGTTGAACTTCAGCAGAGGCCATAACTGGCTCAGCCTCGGTGGGTAGGATCTCATGCTGGGCCCATGCCGTCCTGTTATCCCACCACCACGGCTGATCGCTGAGTGGCCCGTGGCTGAGGCATGTTGATTTCAACCAGTCAAACCATTTGCCTGCTTGGTTGGTTATTGCCTGTTCCCTGGTGGGTGTTTTCTGGTGGGTGTCACCGTGGAAGACAAAGGTCTTCGCACCACCCCCACCCCCAGGTCGATCCACACACGTGCCCCTCCACAGAATTCCTGGGGTCCTCAATCTTTGGATCCTTCCAGGCCCAGCCTAGCGGCAGCCAAGCCTTTAGTCACCGTCCATGGGTGTGAATACATTCAAGTCACATCCCTTTCTACATAAAACGAATAGCCAAGTGTGCTGCCCAAGGGTGGTGGGCAGAATGATGGCCCCCAGAGATCTTCACGTCCAGATCCCTGGAACCTAGGAATAGGTAACAGTACATGGCTAAAGGGAGTTTTTGGATGTCATCAAGTTGAGGAGTTTTAGATGAGAAGGTGATCGTGGATTATCTGGGCAGGCTCAATTTAACTAGAGAAAGAGGGAGGCAGGAGGGTCAGAGTCAGAGTGGGAGATGCGGCGACGGAAGCAGAGGTTGCAGCGATGTCATTGCTGGAAAGAAGGCACGAGCCAACGAGCTCAGGTGGCTTCTAGAAGCTGGAAAAAATCAAGGAAGTGGACGCTCCCCAAGAATCTCCAGAAGGAACACAGCCCTGCCATCACCGTGAGTTTAGCCCAGGGGGACCCACTTTGGATTTCTTACCTCCAGGATTGTATGATATTAAATGTATATTGTTTTAAACTCCTAAGTTTGTGGAAATTTGTTGTAGCAGCAACAGTGAAACTAACACACCAAGTTTCCCCTCCCTGGGAGCTTGGGAAGATTTCGTTTCACCTCTGCCTTTCAGGGACGCCGAGTGAGGCTGTAGGGTAGCGCTGCTGTTTGTAGGCACACTTTGCGCCCCACCCTGAGCCAACCCATCCACATAGGAAGCTCAGCTCCCTTCTTCCTCTGCCGGCTGGTCATAAGTGCCACCCTAACCCAACACAGCAATAGGTGGAGGTGAGGGACAGGTAACTGGGGCAACAGCAGTCGGTGATACGAGGGTCTGGGCTTACGAGGTTTGCTTGCGTCCTCTGGCCCTGCGCGTGTCCGATCCTGACATACGACTTTCTTCCAGTGGATCGCAGTTGGCTGTGCCTGACCTTGCAGCTTGGAGGGTCTGGTGGAACCCAGCTCTAGTGGCGTGGTGACCACTTGGTGTCTCGCGGTCAGGCACTCCTTCTCTAGGACACAGAGGCGTGCCAGCAGCTACGGGTCTTTGCTGCAGGTAGTGTGTGGCCTTGCTCCAGAAACCTAGGGGTCTACGTTGTGATTCTCCTCCTGGGGCTTGCCATAAAATTACCACAGGCTTAGTGGTTTAAAGGAATATGGCAATATGGCATCGTTTCCCAGCATAGGCACCTCTAGAACCACAGAATCTTCCAGATCACATGGTCTAAGTGGCAGGGATGCTTGTACCACAGCCTCTGCACCTGCGAGAGTTCATTGCTGTTCTGGGACTTTTCCCAGAGCCACTTGGTAAGTGCATCGGGGCATTATTCCCAAGTGTGGCCCACTCTGCCACCAGCATCCGAAGAAGCTACGAGGCGTCGTGGGTCTTTCTAAGTGGTGGGAAGTGCAAAATGCAGTATTTGTCCTCTCCTTTTTTTTTTTGTCCTTTCCTTTGGAGCAGGTGTCTGTTATGCTCCAAACCACTGGACTCCTGCAGGCCCCGGAGTCTTCATAGGATTTCTCTCCACACTCTGCAGCATGTATCTTACTAAAGCCTCTGATGTGTTTTCCTCTTGTTCATCCAGTTTAATTAATATGATACCGTTAACATGCTGGACCAATATGGTGTCAGGCAGAGCACCCAGACAGTCCAGACTATGTTAGGACAGAGGGAAGAGTTAACATAACCCTGGGCAAGACCGTCAATGTGCCCTCTGTCCATCCTAAATGAGTGTAAACTGCCTCTCGTCCTCCTTTTTAGTAGGGATGGAAAAGAATGTATTGGCTGCCTCCCACGGACTTGAGGCTGTGTTGACCTGCTCTGGAAAACATACAATAATTGGGGCTACTACTTGTTTGGGTTTGCAGTACTCCACTGTCATTTTCCAGGATCCAGCTGAATTTTATAGGAGTTAGACTGATGAATTAAATGGCTATATGATGGGGCAAACTATCTATGTTAAGGGTGGGGCAGATCCCGTTCTTATAACTACTGTCGTTCTCAGCAGTATTCAGTACCGTTTTGGTTTACTCTCCCGGCGGAGGTGAGCAGGGGCTCCCACACAGGCTCCCCCACTTCTATAGCTCTTATTCCACAGTCCAAGGACCTGGGCAACACGGGGCTAATCCCACCTGCTAAGTATGTCCATTTCAACTGTGCGTTTAAGGGCTTGGGAAATGACCACCAGGTGGGTCCGTACACTCAGGGGACCTAACAAAATCTAAACAAACCTACAGCTAACTGAAGCAAATCTTGGCCAGGACTTTATCACTCGACCCCAAATTGCCCTCCCTCTAACAGGGGCCATGATGACGCTTCAGGTCCCCAGGACCCTGCGTCCAATATTCCTTGAAATGGTTGTGTGTACCCCGCCCCTGTCCCCCCAGTGTAGGGTTACCCGGATGAGTGACCTTAGGTCTCTTTGGAGAAAGACTGGGGGAGATTATGACTGTATACAATGGCAGCGATGTCGGGAATCTGGGCTTTCCTTCAGTCAGTGGGGTCCAGGTCTGAACAGTGAGTAAGGGGTAGAGGCATTTTATTGGGGGCAGAAACCCTCAGCCTCTGGATTATCTTTGATTTCTTTAAACCTCACTCACTGCCTGTGCATCTGGCCCCTAGGAACACTGTGTTCTATCCACCATCTTCATGGCTGTCTGCATGTCACCTCCTGCTGGCTACCACGCCAACCTTGCCACTCTTTACTGTAACTGTATCTACCCTGTTTCTGATCATTAGGCACCGCTGCTTGGCCTCTATTATTCTGAGATCCTGTTGTCCCCATTGTTACCAGGGAGCTCAGACTCACAACAGCATCTCCCTACCATGAGCCCCCGCCGGGCGCACTTCTCACCAGTCACTGCTTTGGTAAAAGAAGTGATCCACCAGGACCCCCCATGGAAGCAAGTTGGCTGGTGGGTTTGCTGGCGTTACATACTGCATCTACTCTAGCAGGACTACTTCTCTGAGCCTTTGACTCTTTTCTCCACCATATCCCGTGGCAGGGACGGCAGTTTTCCTTCATTTAGTGAAGGCCACAGCGTTTTGCAGGCTTTCAAGAACCATACTAACAACTAAGATGATTAGTCCCGTGTCCCTGGGTCCTTGCCAGGGTCGTAAATCCTATACTGTACGGCAGAAGTCCTGCCACACTGACTAACTCTCTCTCATCCAACTTTTCATTCTATCCCCTGCTGATCCAGCACGTTGGGATGCCGTCCCAAATACGGCCTCCAGGCTCTGCTGGGCCCTACAGCTCCTGTGGGTCTAGTGCCTTCTTCCCAGCAGGTCATGTCATGACTTGACCCTGGTGACAACTCTGGGGACAGGAGGGGGCTAGTGGGGAGGATCCCGAGAAAGGTGAGTGCTGTCTTGCGTGCAATGACCTCTATATTGTCTTCGAGAAGCCCTTTACGGGGAGGAGTGGACCACTTCTGTAAGCCCAGAAGATTCAGGGGAATGTGGGGATTTTAGATTTTTGAGTACATCAATCCAGTTGTCGTGTTCAAATCTCAGTCCCAGGGCTTCCCAATCACACGTCTCATCTTGGCAGAATAGATTTCCTGGAGTTGAGAAATAAACCTTCTCTGGAGCTCCACTGCCCTTAAAATTAATGTTGAGGCTTCCCTGGTGGCGCAGTGGTTGAGAGTCTGCCTGCCGATGCGGAGGACACGGGTTCGTGACCCGGTCCGGGAAGATCCCACATGCCGCGGAGCGGCTGGGCCCGTGAGCCATGGTCGCTGAGCCTTCGCGTCCGGAGCCTGTGCTCCGCAACGGGAGAGGCCACAACAGTGAGAGGCCCGCGTACCGCAAAAAAAAAAAAAAAAATTAATGTTGGACCTGATCCTCAGCTATTTCTGATCTTTGGCTGCAAGAGACAAGGGTTTCTTTACGACCTGCCAAGGAGGTCCTCTGACTCTCAGCCTCGGCCTTCATTGTCTTTATCCACTGCCCTGGCAACCCCACAGCCACCAACTGACCCCATGGTTCTTTCAGATGCTGAAGATAGTGCCCTCTTGCTGGACTCCCATCCCTCCAGCGCTGGGGAGATTTTTCACAGTTGCATCCCTACTGCACCAGGTGCTCAGTTCTCCCACTCTTATATTAATCATGGGGATTTCAGTTCAGCTGGCCAGTGGCTGATTCCACTTCAAAGTCTCAGGTTAGAGGCTGCTTCCCCAGACCACTCCTGATAGCAACTATATTAGGTGGAGGTCCCTGAGAAAGTGGGTTTGTAGCCCCAACTTGAATGGGGACTCCCCGGGGGGAAGAGGGGGGAGGTAAGCGCTTTGGTTGAATTTCCCCAGAGAGGAGCTTAGCTGGGAGCCAACAAGGACCAGTACTCCTTGTGGAGTGGGCTTTGGTCCGAGAAGCATCGGGGTGGCCGTCCACAGCATCCGTGACAGTGGTTTCAGACTTTGGCTCATTTAGCCAAGGTGCACCGTGTGTACCGAGGAGACAGCAGAGCAGGCTCCTGTCTTCCTGGAGCTTGCGTTCTAGCGGGGAGGAGACACTGTACCTCCCTTTACACAATTTCTCATTTAGGTGCAGCCCGGAGGAAGCTGATGGGCGGCTGTGGGCCACCTGGCGAGGCACCCGGAGGTGCAGGTCAGGGGAAGCTCCCCGAGGAATGACCCACAAGCCTACTGGGCTTGCAGGGGTGGCAGGCTGGCATAGTCTGGGTGGAAAACTCAGTTTTTACATGATTCAGACAGAAGCTGTGCTCTGAAACTCCGCTCTGAGGCATGGACGGTGTGTGGCTCACGTGGACGGTGTGTGGTAGGCACTCCGGAGGGAGGGGCTGGGCCCAGCGAGGCGGAGGGGCAGCGCCAGGCAGCGCTGAGGCCTCGGAACCCGCCCGCCTGCCCTCCTGTGACACCTACTCTGGCAGAAAGCGCCAAGTCCACGTGTGTACCTTGTCCTCGTGCTTTTGGGCAAACCCTGACTGACTTTGGACACTAGTTAACCAGGCTTTCCTGGAAAGGGCTTGCTTGGGTCTCTGACAGCAGATGATTCTTGCCCTTTGTTTGAGAAACAGCCCCTCTGTTCAAATAAGAGGAAAGCCGTGGACGCCCCCCTCCTCCACTCCAGGAAGGTGCCCTGAACAATTATTCTGTCTGTGTTTTCATGGATGTAAGGGCCCTCCATCAGATCTCTAGGTCCCGGGAGATCCCGGTTTAAGAAAATCCTGGTGGCATCTGGCTCGGCCCGGATTCTTCTGCGGGGCGTTGCTCCAAGGGCTTGTCATTAGGGATAATTATTGGAGGAGGCGTCTGAGCTTATCTCATTCAAATCCCTCGCTTTCCTGGTGAAATAGATGAGGACTAAAAAGGCCAGAATTGACCAAAAAGTCACACAGCTGGTTACAGGTAAAGTGACAGCTGGTCACTGCTAATTTGGGGAACTCACAACAGTACCAGGTAAACTTCAGTCTCCTAAATGATCCTGTTAGATGCAGTTTTATATATATATAAATTTTTTTTTTTTTTGCTGTACGCAGGCCTCTCACTGTTGTGGCCTCTCCTGTTGCAGGGCACAGGCTCCGCACGCGCAGGCTCAGTGGCCATGGCTCACGGGCCCAGCCACTCTGCGGCATGTGGGATCTTCCCGGACCGGGGCACAAACCCGCATCCCCTGCATCGGCAGGTGGACTCTCAACCACTGCGCCACCAGGGAAGCCCAGATGTAGTTATATTTGAATGGGGTATAAATGGGCACCCAGAGCATTCACCAACAAGGCATCAATACTGTGGTTTTTCCTAAGTGGGGGCTTCCTCTGACAACCTTTAACTTTTGTTTTTGATTGAAAAGTTATTATTTATTGAGAAATAAATCTAAATTACAATGAGGTATAAAGAAGCAGAGAAATGTCCCATTATCCCAACTCCAAGATCATCTCTGAAACCTTGGGACTGCTGGACTTATTCACACACTCAAACACACTCACACAAGTACACATTTTACATGACGGAGATCATATTGTCCACATAACATCATAGTTTGATTTTTTCATTTAAACTTGCGGTATAAGTGAACCATGTTACTAAGAGCCCTTAGGAAAGAGCAATTCTACTGACTGCATAAGCTATTCAGCGTTTGGCATATAGGTATTGAGTATCGTATGCATCTGACAATGTTGAAGGTATAGGGGATTCAGAGGTGAGCAAATCAACCTGTACTCATGGAACTCACTTTCTGGGGGGCAACCGGGGTGGGAGAGGAGACAGAAAATGAAAAGGCAGATATGAATTTTAAAAATTACTTCCAGAGAGTGATAAGTACTTTGAAGAAAGTAAAGATAACAGGCTGGAGAGTTCAGATGTGGTTTACTTTTGACATCTCTGAAGATGTCACATGTGATTTGAGACCCAAATAATGGGAAGGATGCAGCCATATGAAGATCTGGGGGACCAGTGTTACTCAGCTGAAAGGACCAGCAAGTTCAAAGGTCCTGGGGCAGAAATGATCTTAGCAAGTTTAGGAACAGATAGAAGGTTTTGTCTTCTAGGCTCACTTGGAGAGGAGGGGACAAAGCCTTCTAGGCAGACCCCTCAGATTTCACAAAATAATGTCAGTTACCTCGTGGCTTAGATGATGGAGTATACAGCAAGGCACTTTACTGGCCATACAGACTGATACCTGCCCTTCTGAGGCTGTCCCCAGGCTCTGGTCACTTCTCCCTCTCCTGGTGCCTGCTTCCCAGCCCGTCCCTCTGGCTGACCTACATTCTGGGCTCTTCTCAGATGTGGAGCTCAGGATTGGGCCTCCCCAGTCTCTGTGGGCCTTTGTCTCTAGGAATGTTCGCCTCTCAGGCAAGGGAAGGTAGGGCCTGGAAGCCACCTTGCTTTGTGGACTTTCCCTCCTGGGGTGAGTCCTGGCCACGGTTACTTGGTTCATTCATTCATTCAGAAACTGCCGATTTCAAAAGCATCTCCTGCCAGGCTTTTATGTTTCAAACACTTTCTTTGCTGTGATTTTCTCTAGTTATTCAATCAATTATCTTTTTTTATGAATGACACTTTTTTATGTGCTCTGCCTTTTTCTCTAATCCTTTCATGACTCTGAGGAACTTAGGGGCATTCAGGGTACAGAGCCCCCACTCCCTGCAGCCAGCCCCCAGAACTGGAGGCCCCAGGCTGGCGCCCTCCTCCCGTCCCAACTCCTGAGGCCCTGGTGCCAGGTCTCTTTCCTGGAGGCAGGAATCCTTAGCTGCATGCACTAGCCCTGCTTTCCCAGGCCCCAGAATGCCTGCCCACCTGCCTTCCGGGTGGGAGGCGAGGACTCATCTAGGGACAGTGTTAAGGACGTGACCTACAGGGACTCATGTCCACTCGACAGTCACCTCCGCCCAGACAGGCCCTCAGTGCGGGGTGGTGACCCTGCTCCTTTGTCCCAGATCTCAGATCTCACACCCTCTCTCACGGTCCCGCAGAGAGGGGCCAGGCCTGTGCCCTCCGGCCTCCACAGGGCCTCCTCAGCCTAGAAGTCCCCCTACTCTCCACAGCTGTGGGAGAAACACGATTCCTCCTCGTGCAGCACTGGCTGGGGTCCTCGGTGGACCCTCGGGGCCAGAGGACTCTCCACAGCCATAGGCCCTCCCCCACTGCTCACAGACAAGCCGGTTACTGGCCACAGCTGCCCTGGCTGCTCCGGGCCCAGAGGAGGATTCTGCCTGGTGTGAACTTTCTGGGCAGGAGGCTGGGGAGCCTCTGTTGAGAAGGCCGGGTACTTGGGGGTCAGAGGCCAAGGTCACTGACCTCCCTGAGTTCCCCCTCTGCCCCTGTTCAGGCCAAGCCCAGCCAGTGTTCAAAGCTCACAGGTGGGTGCCCCTGACGGGAGACTCTGGGCTCCCAGCTTGGCCACGGTGGGCAGGTGGAGGAAGAGGTCTGGGTGGAACGCTCCAGCTCTCAGACTCCACAGCATCTTCTGCATCTGCTGCAGGCCCCGAGGGCCTGGCCGCCCTGGGCCAGTGAGTTCCCCTTCCTTCTCTCCCTAACGCCTGGAGGGCAGGAAGCTGGTGCATCCTCGTCTAAGGGCTTAATTACCACAGAGCTTTGGGCCAAGCTGCATGAACTAAGGGCCCGGCCATGAAGAAGTACACAGTCCCATTATGGCCCCCTTTTTAATAGACTTACAGGGGGCCTGAGGTGGGGTCGAGTGGTGGACGGGGAGGGGGAAGGGAGTGAATACCATTCTCCATCGTGATTGAAGTACTAGCGTCAGCATGGGTGAGGACGCTCAGAAATGGCGAGGCAGTTGGAAAACTGTTTTACGCTTCTTTATGGCGTTTGATGGACGGTTTAAGAACGAATGTTTGCTCTTGGGCAACAGGATACATGTGTGATAAAGATAAGTGTGTGGACGACAAGGAGGATAACAGGAATCTGAGAGCCCTGGAAGGAGCCTGGTTCACAGTGTCCACCATCACCCAAGGGACCAAGGTGCCAAATGCCACAGGGGACTGTCCTACCAAGACCTTGGGTTGTGAGTCTGGACGGGAGAACCCAGACTCTGGGAAGTGTACTGCTGGGCGAAAGGGAATGGATGGGAAGACAAAAGCTCCCATGGGTAGAGTGGGGTTCCCAGAAAGTCAGGAAGATTTGATAAGGCAGGGCCAGAGGATGGAGGTGCTCTGGCCAAGGGGTGGACTTGGAAGTTGGGAAGCAGGGTTAATAGCCGAGGGCCACCCGGGAGGGAATCTTAGAGCACGATTCTCCGGGGGCTTTCTTCCTCATGGACCGTGGAAGAGCTCTACACAAATGCCTTCCCTCACAGGTTGTCACCTCTTAGGCTTCTCTCAACCTCTCAGTAAAGTCTCTTACAGCCAGCCCACCTGCATGGTGAAGTGTGGAAAGAAATGAGGTTGGCACTGCTGGAGGGAGATGAGCTCTGGCCGTTCACCTGGCCTCCGGCTAGATAACCAATGCTCACATGGTCCTGGATGCAGTTAGCAGCAGAGAGAGCTATGGTCCTAGGAGCAGTGAACAACTGCTGTTGTGGAAGTTGCTTACTAGAAGGTATGTAGTTCCACAGAAATCCCCAGCACCTAAACAATACTCAGCATACAGCAGTGATTCAATAAATGCCTGAATGATACTTTGTAGGCTATCCTCACCAAATATATATGAATGCCCATGAAAATGAAAAGTGTACGTGTACATAAAAAGTGCTTGAAATCAGTAATTACCAGAGAAATGCAAATTAAAACCATAATAAGATACTATTACATACCTATTAGAATGGCTAAAATTAAAAAGACGGACACATCAGGTGTTGCCAGGGGACATGGAGCAACTGGGAATCCCATACGTTGCTAGTGTGAATGAAAACCGATGCAGCCACTTTAAAAACAGTATGGTTGTATCTTGTAAAGTTAAGCATATTCTTACCATATAACCCAGCAATCCTATTTCTAGGTATTTATCCAAGAGAAATGAAAACTTATGTTCATACAAAGACTTGTATGTGAATGGTCTTAGTAGTGTTATTCATAAATAATAAGAAATAAAAGCAACTCAAATATTCATCAACCGTTGAACAGATAACCATATTGTACTACGGAATACTACTCAGCTGCAAAAAGGAATGACATATGGATGAATCTCAAAACATTATAAAGGAAAGAATTAAACACAAAAGACTATGTACTGTGTGATTCCATTTATATGGAACTCTAGGAAAGGCATGGTTGTAATGACAGTTGCAGTTGCCTGGGGCTGGGGTGGGGGAGGAGATGAATTGCAAATGAGCAGGAGAAAATGTTTTAGGGTACAGGAACTGTTCTGTATCTTGATTGTGGTGATGGTAGCATAATTGTGTAAAATTACCAAAATGCATCAGGCTGTAGACTTAAAATGGGTGCATTTTATTGAATGTCAATAATAATCGGGGGCTTTCCTGGTGGTCCAGTGGTAAAGAATCCGCCTTCCAATGCAGGGGACATGGGTGCAATCCCTGGTCAGGGAACTAACATCCCACATGCCGCGGGTCAACTAAGCCTGAGCGCCACTACCGACCTCTCACGCCTCAATTAGAAAGCCTGCGTGCCGCAAAGTACAGAGCCCCTGCGCTCTGGAGCCCAGGCCACAACTAGAGAAGAGAAAACCCGCATGCACGACACAACTAGAGAGAAGCCCGCGCGCCGCAAGGAGCGCCACAACGATAGATCCCACATACCGCCAACGAAGATTCCGCGTGCTGCAACGAAGATTCCGCGTGCTGCAACGAAGATTCCGCGTGCTGCAACGAAGGCCTGACGTAGCCAAATAAATAAATATTTTTAAAAGTCAAATATAAATTTTAAGTTAAAAAACTCCACATCCAGATACATCTCGAGCAAAGAACACATAAAGAATGGAGCGCATTGAAAATGGTAAAAATGAATGTAAATAAAAATTATAAAGGTATCCAATAGAAGAACTAAAAACAGACCACAAAGCTTCAAAATTGATAGAAGTATCTGCAGTGAGCCTGTGCGTGGCGGATGGAAGACAGATGGGACAGAACCACAGACACCTGGCAGAACAACAAGGGAGCGGCTTCATCCTGGTTACAAAGCCCTGAAGCATCGTTTGGTCCTCATCTCCCTGGGAGTTAGGGAGGCTGGCACATATTATCCCTGCTTTATAGGAACAGAAACATAGCCTCAGAGAAAAGGAGTTACTCTTCCAAGAAGCCATGTTAAGTAACAACAGGATAAGGTATGTGTCTTTCGAGATAACTTAGTCCAGTCCCCCTGAAATGAATCTTGGAAGCTGTGTTCCTGCTATCCAGTCCCCGGGAGGGCTCCTCTAACGCGGGGCGAACAGCTTTTTCCCGAGGCTGCTGAGCGGTGGAGGGGTTCGGCGCTGTCACCGGGCAGGGACGCTGAGGCAGCCCCACCGCAGACACCGCCCGCGTGCGCGCGCAGTCGGACAGGGGCCGGGGCGCCGCCGCGGGTCCGTTGCTAAGGCCGCGCCGCCCTGGCGACCGAGGGCCGCGACCCCGCGCACGCGCCTTGGCCGACTCCGGTGCACTGTGGGATGGAAACCCGAGCGGCGCGTCTAGGCCGGACCTGGCGGCGGCGGCGGCGGGGCCGGCGGCGGCCGGGGAGCGGGGTTTAGGCTCGGCGGCCGGCGAGACGCGGGCGGCGCCGCCATGAACGCGGCGGTGGTGAAGCGGACGCAGGAGGCTCTGGGGAAGGTGATTCGGAGGCCGCCGCTGACGGAGAAGCTGCTGAACAAACCCCCGTTCCGCTACCTGCACGACATCATCACGGAGGTGAGCGCCGGGCCGGGGCGGGGGTCGGGGTGCAGGCCGGGGGTCAGGGCCCTTGTGGGGCTCGGGGTGCGGGCCGGGGGTTAGGGCCCCTGTGGGGGTCGGGGTGAGGGCCGGGATGCGGGTCGGGGGTCACTGCCGGGTTGTGGGTCGGGACCCGGGCTGGTGTCAGGGTCGGACCTCGCGTCGCTGAGCGCGTCTCCTGCCCGAGGAGCCGGGCTTTGGCCGGATTGCGCGGCGCCTCTGCTCTCACCCCTGTGCTCCCCTTCGCGCCAACCCCCTGAGCCCCCTCTTCCGGGGAGACTCCCGGCCCCTTGGGGAGCATTCTTATTTCTTCCCATCCTACCCATGTATCTCTTAGAGCACATCTTCCACTCTACCTGGCAAAGCTGTTTCTGTGATTTTTTTTGCTGCGGTGTCTAGCATGTGGAGAGTGCTTGCAAATCCCGGGAGAAAGAAATCATTCTTTTTTTTTTGTATAAACTCCCTCTCCCCAAGTTTTCCTCCACCTGCTCCACTGTGGTCACCACATACTGGGTGCTTAATCAGTACCTGTGGGTGAATTGATTGAAGGTGGTTTAGGGGACCTGAAAAGAAGACGCTATAAAAGAGCAGGTGAGTATTTGCTGATAAACGACAGAGCATGTCTTGAGATTGGTTGTCTGTAAACTTTTCCCCACTGGCTGGTGAATTCCTGAGTGACGTGGAAGGTAGCTTGTTTGTTGGCATATCCTGGGTACGGTACACAGAAGGTGCACGACAAACATTCATTGTTGAATGGAATCAGTCAAGGCTCCTGTAACTCAGGGTGGCAGCGCCCATCTCCGTGGCGCACCTGAGTGCAGTGTTGACCTTGGAAACTCGGGCATGCTCTTGGGGAGTTAAGAGCTCGAACTTGCAGGTGTCCAGGGGCTCAGGCTCCCACTCTTGCCCCATGTTTGTCCTTAAACTTCACTGCTCACTCTTTCCAGCAGGTGCTGGAAATGACACAAATTTTGCTTTGCTTGTTTTTGCTATCTTAGCTTAGCTTACAATGTGTGCCTCTCTCTGTTAAAAACCCTAATCGTGCTTGCAGCTCTCTTGAAACCCACCCACATCCCAAGGGCTGCCTTGACTGGCCTCCCCCTCCTCCTAAGCTAGTGCAGCACTTAGACCTGCCCTGGACAGTGTTTGGGGAAGGGACGTGGCTGCGTGGAGAGCCTGGTGGGAGCCGGGCCTTGAGCTGCATCACCCCCGCCCTGTGAAGTAGGCAGGTAGCGTCCTCTAACCCAGGAGGGGTCAAGTCACTTAGCCAGGAGGTGAGTGGCCAACTACAGCGGTTGCCGCCCAGCCTCACACTTTCATTTTCTGTGTTCGTCCCATCTCTTCACTGAAACAGAGCCAGGAAGGAGTCTGGGGGCCATACCTCGTCCTGTGGGTCTTGGTGTGGCCCTGGGCTCATGGTGGCTGCTGTCCCCACCTCCTGGAAGGGCGGAGGAGGAGGAAGGTTCGGGCAGGAATCGGCCTGGTTGGCCAGGTAGCCAGGGTGTGGGGAAGGAGTTCCGTGTTCCCAATCGGGATCCACTGGTCTGCTTTTCTTCCTCAGTTTTTTCCTAATCTAAGGTCAAAATTAATTTCTCTACCTGTGTAAAGATAAATACGTTAATTGTCACCTACTCAATAAAGATGTTAGGACAGTTGACATCTGGAAAGCATTTTCAGATAATATGTGCAGATCCTTGTACGAAAATTCTTCACTGCCCCTGAGTATTGTATTCAAATCTCCCTGTTAGTATTTTAGCTACTGCTAAACCAACTCTGCCTCTTTCATAAATTGAAGCACTGATCCTGCGAAATTCACGTCTCTTGTTGGTTAAAATGACTGCTCACAAGTTTAACTGTCAGCACACTGGAAAAAGCTCCAAAGGTTTTTCCTTTTGAGGACGCAAAAGTTCCAGGAATGTTAAATGCAGGATACTCCTAAGATTCCACCTGTCTTGTCAGGAAGAAAACCAGCACAGCTGTTAAGTAGTTTGAGGAATGAAAGCTAGCTTAATTAATAGCTAGCTAGTTGTAGCTTGGTCTCAGAGAAGGAGCCTAATATTAGTGTGGGACTGTCTTTTTTTTTTTTTTTTAAGGTAATAAATACTCTTTATATCTGACCCAGGACACACACATATAGGCAATATTCATCCTAACTACCTACAGTGCATTCTGATATTTTCTTATATGTTTTATTAAAAAAATGCTTATTGCTACCCATTACATTGACTTTATAGTGACCTGCCGCATTTTGAAAACCTCTGGTCTGAGAGAAGCCAGGGCCCTGGTGTGTCTGGAGGTGGGGAGGAACGGAACACATCACCACCCCCAAAGCCTGACTGAGGGGTAGCTGGGAGGTCCAGGTTGACTGAGGAGAGGAAGGGGTGGGGGGAGAACAAAAGTGATGTGGCACAGAGCACCCCTGTGTCCCAGGAAGTGAGGAGAAACCCAGGCTGGGACGTCCCTCTTCTTTCCAAAGTCCACGCTCTCCACTGCCCTGAGCCATCCTCACAGGAGGCCGTTTCCTGTCTGTGCACCTCTCGGGGCCTCCTCGTGGTCGTGAGGCTAAGTCCATATTCCTGATGGCTTCAAAGGCCATCCAGTCAGGCCCGTGCGACTCCCTGGCCTCAGGCTCCACTTGTCGAACTTCCTCTGGCCCCTTCAACAGGACCTAGTTGGACCTTGTGGGACTGTTTCTTTTGCCTGTCACGTGCTTCCTCAATACCCGCTCCCCCAATTCTTCTCCCGTAAGCTTCTGGTCTTAGTTTAGATATGAATTGCTCTGGGAAGTGTTCCCCGACTCCCCGGGGCCTCCTGCACCTGGACCCGTTATAGCCCCGCGGGTCCATCGTGTTCACCTGTCATCACAGCCAGGCTGAGTTCTGTGAGGACCAGGCTGGCTCCTGCCGGGACGAGGCCTGGCACATGGCAGACGCTCAGTGCTCATTGCGTCAGTGGATGAATGACGTCCTGGGCGTAGACAGATCCAGGCGGCCCTTAGCGTGGGCAGTGGGCGAGGCCAGGGCACGGGCTGTCCCGTGGGGCGCTGACCATGGCCTCGCTTTATCTTTTGAAGGTGATCAGGATGACCGGTTTCATGAAGGGCCTCTACACAGACGCCGAGATGAAGTCCGATAACGTTAAGGTAGGTCTGAGGCACTGTCCCTGCTCGCCTTCGTGAACAGGGTTTTTGTGAGCAGTGCGCTGTGGTGGCCCCTCGCTCACGGCTGACCTGTGGCTGGCATGCGAGGCTGGTGGCTCTGGGCGTTGCCATGTGCCCTTCCTCACTTCGTGGTCTTTGCGGCAGCTGCCTAGCACGCTAACGTTATCCTGGAGAAATGCAATGAGTGTTCCAAAGGTTAATGATGCTAGCCCACCACCTACAGCTAAAAGCTTTACCGAAGATTTTTTTGGTGGTGGTTGTTATAAAGAGTCAGGATTTCTAAATTTAACACACATCTAAAAATAGCTTTTTATCTGAACGGGAACTGTGCCTGTTGGACATACTGAAGATAATGCAAGCTCTTTTTGAAGTATTTTAATATTTGTGTTTTAAATGGAAATCTTTCAGGATAAAGACGCCAAAATTAGCTTCCTTCAGAAGGCCATAGACGTGGTGGTCATGGTCTCCGGAGAGCCACTGTTGGCAAAACCGGCTCGGATCGTGGCCGGGCACGAGCCTGAAAGGACCAACGAGCTGCTCCAGAGAATCGGAAAGTGCTGTCTCAACAAGGTAGCGCCGCCCCCGAGCTGGAAGCTGCCAGCGCGGGAGGGATGACCAGACGGGGAGGGCAGGCCACGCAGCGGAGCCGAGGTGTTTAAGGAGGGGGTTTTAACCCTGTGCTTGCAGTCTGACCCCACCTCTCCTGGAGCCTCAGAGTTGCAGAAGTAGTTTAAAGCTGTACACTGAAACAGATAAGGCAGTGCTACGCACAGGGTCTACGAGCTGTCAGCATCAAATAGGGACTCCACAGGCACTTTGCTCGTGGGCACGTGGCTGGAGGCTGTGTGCCCGGCCTGCTGAGCCCTGCATCCTTTCTCCTTTTGGGCCTCCTTTCAGGGCAGGTGACTGTTTCCAACTGGGTGGCCGGAGGAGCTGCTTTTCTTCATCTTTGGGGCTTGTGGGATGTCCCTGTTCTCTGCCCGCCTTTCCAGCCTCTTGGGTCTGCTTCTCCCTCCCTCTTTCCCTCCTCCCCTCCATCCCTCCCTCTCCCCTGGTGGGTGTTTGCAGAGCTGTGCTGCCTTCAAAGAGATCCCGTTTCACTTGTGCAGGGACTGGATTTCCTGAGATCCTCACCAAGGGCTGGAATCTTGGCTTCTCCCTCACAGTCCAGCTGGGCCGTAGGAGCAGGTCATCCCCAGGGCCTGCCTTCTTTGTGGGATCTGAGTAGCCCCCAGGGGAGCGGAGTTGGACCTTTATCAAGGGCATGGCTAACAGAGCCCTTCATGGACCTGATGGGCTGAGGGCTCACCTTCCATGTTACCAAGATGGGAAAGGTGGGCTTCAGCTCACACAGCAGCAGTGGGAGATGGAGAGTGGGATCAGACTGGCCCCCGGGGCCTCAGGGTAGCCTCGCCCTGGTGTGCTGGGTCCAAGGCATGGAGACGCAGAGGCTCATCTTCCAGTGCGCTGACCTCTGGCCCCCGCCCCCACCCCCAGATCCTTCTCGTTGCTCATCTTTCCAAAAAGCAAATCTGACTAGCCTTCCTGCTGAATCCCTCGCCCCCAGCTCCGTGCACCGCTCACGAAGCCCGTCTCCTCTGGTCCTTTTCTCTCATCTCTCAACCTTGTGCCTGCACCCCTGAGGGCTCCTGCCCTGGTCTCACTCCCTCAGTTGTGCTGCTGCTTTCTCTGTGCGGAGCTGCTTCCCGGGAGCCGTGTGGGATTGGCTGCTCTTGCTGGAACCCCCGTCGTGTTCCCCCAGCGCACTGACTTTTGTTTGTTGTGTTTGGTGGCCTCGCTGGTGTGCAGCGTGTCCTCGGCCCGCGGTCTAGTGCCGGGCGTGTAACAGTCACTCAGCGCAGGCTTGCGGAAAGCGGGAGTGTGTGGCCAGTGGGATTCCTGACCCGAGGTGTTCAGAGACTCTCGGGGGCGGTCAGGGATGCTGCAGAAGGGATTTTGGCATTTGATGGGGCTCCGGTTAGATCATTCCTTAGGCCCTTCCGGTGCTGGGCCTCTGTGGCCCCGTGAGAAGTGAAGGGTGTCGTAGTCGTGTGGCCAGCTTTGGCGTCCTTGAACAGCACACACGTCCATGCTTGGCACCTTGGGTAGAAGGGACCCAGGGTTCATTTAGCTTGAGTGGACTGTGCGGTTACCGCAGGAGTGCTGGAGGGCTCGGTTAGAGGAGATGCTGTACGTTGTCTGTGGTAACGTTCATTTCCTTTTAATATTTTATCCTTTGAAATCCATTAGGAGACAAAGATTCCGTTTAATGAGCAGTCTTTGAATGTTGACATTCGTGTTTATCAAATGTACTAATTTCATCGCAACCTTGCATTTTATTTCCTCACGTTGGGACAAGCTCTCCAGCGACGATGCGGTGAAGAGAGTGTTAGCCGGAGAGAAGGTGGAAACAAAAGGAAGGTCCTCACTGACGTCGAAACCTCAAGAATTGGATAATAAGAACGTGAGGGAGGAAGCATCCAGGGTTCATAAGGATAAAGAGGTGAATGCAAGTTACGTGCATCTGAAAATGAAATAATGAGGCTTTTTGTGGTTCAGGTAGATATTTATAAGTGATATTGTCATCCAGCTTTTTTTTCCCCTAGGATAGAAGAAACTCTGAAATAAATGAGAGGAATACAAGCGGAGGTCGAAAACAGAAAGAGGAAGAAAGCAAACCAAGAGAAAAGGAAAGGGACAGGGAGAAGGCCAAGGAGAATGACCGAGACAGACACAAAGATCCCGAGAGAGACAAGTGCCACGAAGGGGAGAGCGAGCGGGCCAAGAACAGGGCCCGGCCGGAGAGGGCCAGGGACAAGGGCGCAGAGCGGGAGAGCGAGCGGAAGAACGAGGGCGGAAAGGAGGAGAAGTGGAAAGACCGGGAGAGCGAGCGCGAGCGACACAAGGGCCAGGAGCGGGCCCGGCAGAGGGTGCGGGACGGGCAGCGCTCCAGGGACCCCGACAGGGAGAGGAGCCACGAGCGCGAGAAGCCGGGGAGAAAGGTAAGTCCTGTCGGAAAACCTCTGCCTTTAACTTAGAAAGGGTTCGTGGTGTTCTCCACAACGACTCTGGTCTTGGTTGTAGTGTGATTAGGAAACTGGATTTCTTTATCACCAATTTAAAATTCTGACAGTCATGGATTCCTAGGAGAACCTGAAGGTGATACTGGTTTTTGCTTTTCCTGTCTGCTGTGTGTGTGTGTGCCTTCGGGCATTCTCCTGGAGACTGGGGATCAGTGGGTCCCGTGGCTTTGTGAGCAGCGTTTCCAGGCAGCCTCAGTGTGTGGGGTCCCCGGGGTGTGGGCATGGCTGCGTTTATTAAGGATTGGGGATACTTTCTAAGTCTCTGAAGCATTAGCAGATGAGTAAAATGAGACCTCAGTTTACTGAATTCTTGTTTAATTAAATTTTCAGGTAAATTTAGTGTTTTCCAGAAAATTCTTTTGGTTTCAGACACTGTTTTCTAGAGGTGCAGGTTATTTCGGACCCGCTGTAAATAGGGTAAGTCTCCTGGCAGGGCTGGCATTGCAAATGCTGGTTCTTGCAGGGACATCAGATAACTGTAAAGTGTCCTGGGCAGGTCCTGGAAATCCTCTGGTCTCCAGCTGCTAGAAAGGAGGAAGCTGAGGTCTGGGAAAGTACAAGGTCTGCTGAGTGAGGCGGCCAGGCGGTGAGGGGCTAGCTTGCTCTTTCCTGCTGAGCCGGCCTCTGGTTTTGTGGCCTCGCATCCCTGGCACCGGGAGGTGAGCGGGCTCCGTGGGACGGACTGCACGCCAGGCCTGGCAGCTGGTCTGCTCGGTGGTTCTGTTGGCTGTCGGTATGCTACCTGGGACCCTGGGGTCTCCCAGGGACACCCTGGAGTCATGTAACCCACCACGGCGTATGTATCATAAGAGCCCGGTTTCCCGTAGGAGTTTTAGAAATAACAGAGACCTTCCCTGTCTTTTGCTTCTTTCTAGAGGTCTAAGAAAAGTCTTTTTCGCTGAGCCGGTTTTAGTGTGGTGCTCGAACATTCTAGTGCACTTTACTGTGCACGAGGCAGCCCCTGCCTGGGGCACCTTCTCAGCCCTCCAGGCCTTCAGACCCAGTGTCCCACCCGTGATGTTCACTGAGGTTGCTGGTGGTATGACTGGTTTTTTAAGTAGAGAGACATTTCCAAAGAGAACTTTTATAGGTGGATACATGGGACGTATTGGAGCCACGAGCGAGGCGTGCTTTTGTTTAAATGTGTGAGACCAGGGTGAACGGACTGCGTTCCTGCTCCCAGCTGGCCGTTGTTGGCCGAAGGCAGGTGTTCATAGACCTGTCGTGGTGATTTTGCTGGACTGGCCCTTCTGTGTCCATCTGGGGCTCCTTTGTGGAACAGGGCTCTGGGGGCAGGCTGCTGTCTCCCCCAGGAGTGGTGGGACCCCCAGAGAGCCGAGCCTCGAGGCTTCCGGGAGGGCAGCTCCAGGGAAGAGGAGACTCAGCTCTCACCTGGGCCCTGCCGGGCAGTCTGCAGCCTCCAGTCGAATCCCATGACTTAGAAGAGACGATGGTGAGACATTCTCAGCCTGTGAAACAGCAGGTATGAAGGCACTCTGAGAAGTCACGGGTGTGTCCCCGTGTGGCGGTGGAGGATGAGTCTGAGGTCAGAGTGGCCACGTGTGGGTGCTGCCCTCCTCCCATGTCTGCAGGGAACTGAGCACTCTGGGCTGGGGGGACCCCAGGCACAGAGCCCGGCCCGCACAGGAAACTACTTCGGATATAGTCTGCTACCTTCATAGTTAAGTCGTGAGGACAGTTAATTGTTGAAGTACTCAACAGGCATCCACTGCTTTTCATGGAGGAAAATCTCAGTGATCGTGTCTCTTCTACTCCTTATGTCGAGATATGTCTTTCTGAGAGTTGATTTAAGTGTGCGGTTTTTTAAGGTGTTGATTTAACATGCTTACAGTTTTCACGTCATTTTTGTTTTGAGAGTGCTTTCCTGATGTAGCGTCTGGAGACTTTGCTCAAAAAGAGCCGCTCCATTGGGAGGTGAGAGTGGTTCCCTCACAGAAGATAGGAGTGGGCGACTCCCTCGTTTCCAGATCCCCTGTGTGTTCCTGGAACATCTCCGAGAAGTCTGGCCTGGCGTAGGGACCGCGTGGGCCTGGGAGACGCTGCTCCCTGCGGTTCCCTGCGAGGCCCTGCCCCTGCTGCCCTTGGCCTCCTGGTCAGCCCCCAGTGGGCGGAGATCTCGGATAGGCCTTTGGAGGTCCAGGCCACACGGCGACCACCGTGGGGCGGGGCTGGGATGTGACGTGGTGCTCCCGTGTGAAGGGTTATCTTGTTGGTCAGTGTTAGAGAAAACATCTCGGCGCGTTTTTAGATGTTACGGACTTAAGTAATTCTAGAGTTTGAAAAAAAAAATTTTTTTTTATAGTCCTCAAGCTCAGGAGAGATGTCTAAAAAGTCGTCAGATGGATCTTTCAAAGACTCCAAAGCTGAAACAGAGGTAAACTTGAAAAAATAATTTTGAGAGACATAAACCCATAAACCCATAGCTGTGTTGAAATAGTAAGTGCTGTGTGTGGTCCACCCCCAGTCCACGGAGGCACGGGGTGGGGCGTGGCGGAGGCTCACACACAATAGGTCCATATTTATTTTGTCGTTAAAGTACCGCTTTAAAGGGTTTACTGCCTGCAAGGTAGGTGGGGTGTGTTTATTCTCTGCTTCTCTGTGGTGGACTCTTGGGTCTCCTCGTACCTTTATGTGACAAGTATGATGTGCGGAGTACAGAGGGGTAAGGCAGTCATTTGGGAGAGGATGGAGGTGGCACTTTGGAGGAGTCTGGGAGAGGATTAAGTCATGAGGCAGGCAGGGACCGGAGGGCCGGCTGGAGGGACCCGTCCAAGCTCTGCCTGGCCCGGTGGGACCCTGCAGTGCAGTTCCTGTGGGTGAGGTCCAGGCCAGGCCGGGCTGTCTTGGGGAGGTTAGACTCACCCCAACTTCATCGTCCAGTTTGCATTTCAGAAAGTATATCCGGGCAGCCACAGGCAAGATGGACAGGCGTGGAGTGGAGGCTGGGAGGCTAGTTAAGAGGCCCTCGTGGCAGGTTGAGGGAGGGGTCGGGCCAGGGAACTGAGCCAGCGGTGGGAGGGACGGGATGTGCTGTTTTCTCTGATTTACGCTCTGTTTAAACACACTGTGTACGTTTTCACTCTCAGAGTTGTTCACAAATGCATTGAGGTAATTAAGCATATAGCGACAGAAGTCGAGTCCTCATAAACTCATCTGATGAGAGTGATTCTCAAGGTATGGTCAGTGGACGGCTGACCTTTTTAGGGCTGTACCAAAAAGTGGAATTCTGCATTTAGAGTGAAAGAGCTTTCGGCTTCCTTCTAATCCACACTCTTAGGTCTTAAGTGCTTAGCTGCGCTGACTTGGAGTCAGTTCCCCTTTGAATGCGTACGGATGTTGTTGTGTTTCCTGTTTGTTCTTCCTTGAGCTTGAATAATAAATCTGCTCATGGTGTCGCTCTGTGGTGCATCAATTAATTTACTTTTTTCATTCTCTTTTCTTTAAGACTGAGATTTCCACTAGAGCATCCAGGTCAGTGACAACAAAGACATCAAAACGGCGATCCAAAAATTCAGTGGAAGGTACTGCAAAATTTATCATACAATGTAGCTGAAAATACTAGATTCTTTTTTCTTAATTTATTTTATTTTTGGCTGTGTTGGGTCTTCGTTGCTGCGCACAGGCTTTTCTCTGGTTGTGGCGAGCGGGGGCTACTCTTCGTTGTGGTGCGCAGGCTTCTTATTGCGGCGGCTTCTCTCGTTGTGGAGCATGGGCTCTAGGCGCGCCGGCTTCAGCAGTTGTGGCACGCAGGCTTAGCTGCTCCGCAGTATGTGGGATCCTCCCGGACCAGGGCTCGAACCCATGTCCCCTGCATCGGCAGGCGGACTCTTAACCACTGCGCCACCAGGGAAGCCAATACTAGATTCTTTGCTTTAGTCACAACATCTAGTAGGAAAAAGCTTCTGTGACTAGAAAGCGGATTTGCCTTTGGAAGGAATGAACAAAGACTGTGTGAAAATGATGAAGATATATGGTTTTCACACCCACATGCATGTGCATGCCCTTGCACACATGTGTGAGCTCACGACACCAGGGGCAGAGTACACCTGCATGATCTGTGTTCCAATCTAAAAGGTGTGACTGAATGTTAATTTTCCAGAAATATTTGTCAGTCATCCGTGTCTCACTGACTCTTCTGAATGGGTAAGCAAGTTTAGTCCTGATGCAGGACGGACGTCAAGAGCGTCCTGCCCTTAGACAGGTGATGTTTATGCATTTAAAACATAGCAGAAAATGTCACTGGCAGTCACGCTAAAAGCTGAAGCTGAAGCAAATGGGCCTGGCCTGGGTTTGCCCGAAGATGTGTCTCCTTGTGACAGACCAATAAGTAGGGGAAGAATGTCAGTCCAATGCAGGGAAGTACAGTTGGAGGCTGGCAGTGTCGGAGGCTTTCAGTGGAAGCATGAAGTTACTTTGAATGAGCAGTAGTAGTTCCTGAAAAGTCATCCTTTTCCTAAATTGTAAAACTTAAAGAAGTATGGCAAGAATGCAGTAGTTGGAATTTTTCACTGAGAGATTGAACTTAGGTGGTAAGTTCCACTCTTTGACATTGATAAATGCTTTAGTGAACTTCTTTGTGCCAGAAACTTTCTCTTCCTTTTGGGCGATCTCTGTGGGATAGGTTCCCAGGGTATAATTACTGGCACAGAGGGCCATTATGGACATTGTAAGGTTTTAGCTACAGTGGACCCTGTCTGTACCCTCTACCCCACACCTTCTCCGGGGATTTGTTTGAAAGGCTCACTGATTTTGATAGATGGAAAACACTCAGAGTCTGAGTGTTCTTATTTTGCGTGAGCTCCCTGTATGTTAAGGACATCTGCCAATTTTTTTTAAAGCATTTATTGTTTTATTTTTTTTAATTGGGGTATAGTTGTTTTACAATGTTGGGTTGGTTTCTACTGTACAGGGAAGTGGAGTTCCCTGTGCTAACAGCAGGTTCTTATCAGGTATCTATTTTAGGTATGTATGTCAATCCCAATCTCCCAATTCATCCCACCACCACCCCCCTGCCGATTTTTAAATAAGTATTTGTTTCTTATATTTTTTTTCCACTTTTTTAATTCTAATTTTGTTTGGTTACTGACTTGCCTAGGTGTTTAATTTTTTTTTTTTTTTTTTTTTTTTTTTTTGCGGTACGCGGGCCTCTCACTGTTGTGGCCTCTCCCGTTGCGGAGCACAGGCTCCGGACGCGCAGGCTCAGCGGCCATGGCTCACGGGCCCAGCCGCTCCGCGGCATGTGGGATCTTCCCGGACCGGGGCACGAACCCGTGTCCCCTGCATCGGCAGGCGGACTCTCAACCACTGCGCCACCAGGGAAGCCTAGGTGTTTAATTTTTATGCACTGGAAGCTACCAGTCTTTTTTCTGTAGTTTTTCCAGAGATTTGAGAGATGAAGGTTTGTGTTTTGTCATACGTTTTAATATTTAATCTTTCTGGTTATCTCTTATTTTAATTCATGGTATAAAATGAGGCTCTGCATTTATTTTTTCATAATAACTCATCAGGTGTTCCAGGGTCACTTACTAAATAATTGTTCCCTTCCCTCCTGCTCTGTGATCTCCCCACATGCCTTTTGGAGTCTGGAGTCTGGTGTTTCTGTTTTTGTTTTTCTCTATTGTTTTCTGTTTCACTACTAGTTCCCTATCATTTTTCTTTTCAAAGATGTTTTAAGCCCTTTTATTTGCTATTCTTCCAGATGTATTTTGTAATCACTTCATGAGTCAAAGAATCCCACATCCCACAAAACAAATGGATCAGGATGTAATTGGACTTGGGTGAAACTTAGGCTTTCGTTATTCTGGGAAGATTGGATACCTCTACTTTCAAGTTAGACAGGGGTCTCCTCCTCTCCCGAGATGTGTGTTGGGTGCTTGGGTGTGTCTGTCAGTCAGGGATTGCTCGATTGTTTGTTTTGTTTTCAGTTTTTTTGGAAATGGTATCTTTCTTCCCCTTATTAATTTTTAGTGATCGTTGTTGGAATATAGAAACTTTATTGATTTTTGTAAATGTATCTTGAATCTAGCTTGTATTGAATCTTAACCCATAATTGTTCCATTGATGTTTTGATTTTCTAAGCTGATGGTTGTATCATCTGCTTTTCTTTTTTACTAACTCAGGATGTTAGCCTCTGAGTTAACCGGTAAGCTGGAACTGTAGGGTTCCTTTTATTTGATCTTTGAGAGATTTGGTTATCAGAGAGTTGCCAGCTTTACGACATTAAGGTTTACTGAGCTGTCGACAAATTGGTGAACTCTTTCTTCCCTGCCTCTGCTAGTCGGGCACTGACCTCACCCCGGGTCCTTGCCCAGCAAAGCTGGCGCTGCACCCTGTCGTGCTGCCTCGCTTTAGCGGGTAGCATTAGGGGAAGGGTCCAGCACCCAGGAGGTGTGCGAGACACAGGTCCTCTGTGTGCCCGCCGAGGAGCGAAGCCTTGCCTTTACTAGAGAGGGAGGGCATCACGTTTGTTAGACATACTTAGAATCTTAAGGCCATACTGGAATCCCTATAGGATCCAAAAAACATTCTGTGTAAGAATATGATAATTTTTGCTTATTCTTAACCAGTGGAGACTAGCAGAGCAAATCACTTTGAGTTAGTGGGTGCATTTTAATTTCATTTGTTTGATAATATGCAGCATCGCAAATTAAGTTTAATACGTATTTTCATTGTGCAATTTCATGTTAGGAAGAAGGGATTCTAGAACCAGTGAAAATAGTCTCTCCCCTGAAAAAGAACGTCACTCTTCCTGCAGTAAAGCTAAGAAGGAACACACCGGGAAACAGCTCGGTAAGACTGAGCGAACCCCAGGGAGGCTGCGAGTGAGGGTTTGTGACTTGAAACCTTTAGCCGCCTGATCCCTTGCTTCCGTTTGATCGTTGAACAGACGGAGCCCCGTGGGTGGTGCAGAGGAGATGCGCCCTGTGCTAGGGACGCGGGCCCGGGTGCTAGAGCTCTGTTCTGGGGCCCCAGGTGGAGCAGGGGCAGGGGACCAGCGAGCCCCCTTGTCTGAGCCACGGGGCTGCCCCCGCCGTGCATGGATTCCCGTCCGTGACCCCCTCACTGGCCGAAATCGTCCACGTGAGCCTTCCTTTCTTAATTCTGCAAATATCTGTGGAGTACCTGCCCTCGTGGAGAGTATGAGCTAGAAGGAGAAGACAGATAATAAAGAGAGCTCAGGATGTATACATTCGTGTTAGTTAACCATGAGTCTTTTGAAGGGAGGTGAAGCCGAGAGAGGTGGAGGGGGTGCATAGGCAGGGAGGGCCACTGAGGAGGGGGTGTCTGGACAGAGTCCCCTAGCGTCACAGAGCACATGACCTGTGGGTGTCCAGGAATGGCCAGAGGCCCCGAGCTGGGGACAGGCCTGCCTGTTTGAGTGACTGGAAGCCAGGTGGTGAGGCTGGAGCAGAGAGAGGGCAGGTGCCAGGAGAAGGGGCTCGTGAGCGGGCAGGCTGGGGGCATGGTGGAGTAGGTGGGAGCGAAGTCCCGGGGTGCCCAGCAGGACAGAGACAGGTTCTGGCTTAGGTTTGAGAGGCGCCCCCCTTAAAACTGCAGGGGCGGGAATGAAGGCCGGAGAGCAGTTAGGTGGTGCTGTGGCGTCCAGGTGAGAGGCCGCAACGTCTGGGACCCAAGGTCACTGCTGCGGAGATGGGGGGTGGGGGGGGCGGGGTAGGCCGCTCTCACGGAAGGGATGACAGTGGCGCCGATGGACTGCACGGCGCCTGTTAGAGAGGAATCACAGGTGGGATCGGTCGGGGTGTCCGGCACCTCCGTGGTGTCATTTATTGAAGTGGGGAAGGCTTTGGGAGAAGCTGGTTGGCGGATCCTTTCTAGAGGCGTTAAGTTCAAGATGCCTGTGCAGCAAGCAGGTGGAGGCATTGGGCAGCGGCGGGCGCGCGGGCCTGAGGCTCAGGGGCAGAGCTGGAGAAGCTGACGTCAAAATGAAGAACTTGGGGGTCCCAGATGCGCGCGCGGGCCTTCATGCAGCAATGGCCTCCGGGGAGCGTGGAGCCCCGGATTCGAGGGTCGGAGAGGAGGAGAGGGCTCTGGCAGAGGAGACAGAGGCCAGCAAGTTGGGGGGGCTGGAGAGCCAGCGCCCTGAAAGCCAGGGGCTTCCGGAGGGGGAGGGGCTTATCCAGCGCTTCCGAGACGGGTCCCGTGGAGGCTGAGGGTTGACCGTTGAGTTGATGGGACAGTTAGTTGGTGACCTTGGCATAAAGCCTTGTAAATCCCAACCAAAGCAACCAAACGCGAAAACCTTTGCAATAGTTTGATCTGTTGTTCACTGTTTTATGTCAGGAAGAAAGGAGGATGATATTTCAGCTAAAATTTTAGACCCCATAGTGTCTGGATTAAATAATGAACCAGATCAGGAAACTACAACTTCAGAAATAGGTAAGAAAAATATATTCTTTAGTTTAAATTCCTCACCACTTTGGTATGAAATATTTACATCTCAGTGGGGTTATCATTATTCTTTATTTTTTTAACCACTTTAATGTTCATCAGATTTCTTTTTTCCCACAGTGTACTGAAGAACAGAAATGACTTGATAGTCTGTTTGCTTTAATTTACTAAGTTTTATGATAAAGAAGATTAACGTAGCTTTAAGTTAACCTTTACGTGCTTTATTATGTGTAACATCTTTGCATCTAAGTCAAAATGCTTTCTTCATCTTACTCCTGGAATTTTAAAAAGTGTTGTGGATAGTTAGAGAAATTATCTTTCAATTCTGCAGCGTGCTCTGCTGTGTTCTGTTAAGAAAATGCTCCACAAGAACTATTTTCAAGTGCTTGCTCGGAGCACCCGGGGAAGGTGTCCCCGTGGCACACCTTTTACATTCGAGGCTGGCAGTGTGACGTGTGTGCACATCCTCACCCTGCTGATACCAGCTGATTAGACGTACGGATATGGAATTTCGGTGGGGTGATCCAAGGTTGTAACTGTGTGGAGTCTTCTGTGATGTTTAACTAAATTCTTCAGAAATACGGCAATTCTTGAGTGACATTTGAGGGGAAAAATAGTGTAAATCTTGCCCCCAGGGAAAGGTAAAAATTTTTCTAGGCTGCACCTGCCTCGGATCTACCTGGTTTTTTAACATTCTGTAACTGTAGCTAGAATAACAATAAGCCCATGTTGCTGCACTTGCGTTCTCCCTTTACTAGTTTTTGCTTTTCTAAGAGGGGTGTGTTTGCAAGCCGTCTGCGCCATCGCTGGTTGAGCAGTGATGGTCTGTGGTTATTCTGTTCCAAGTAGGTCAGCTCTGTGTGGTTTATCTGCGTCTTGAGCAGTGTGGGAGGACCGAACGACCTAAATTGGGACAGAATGAGTTCTTACGGATGAAAATGCTTTTCTCAGTGGCCACGCCCGTTGCAATTCAGCTGCATCTTGTGATGTTTTATTTCATTTCTGCAGGAGCTTTTCTCAGCCACAGGCGGGTCCTGTGGGGGGCAGCACAGGGCAGTCCTGGTACTGCAGGAGAGGGGAGTGGGCGGGGCGAAGCTTGAGTGAGGGCTTGCCCTGCGCAGGCCCTGGGCGGCCCACGTGGGCACACCTCGCATCCAAACCCAAACCTGCGTACCTGCTGCCCTGGAACGAGCCGCACAGGTGTGCTCTCTGAGCCAGTGTCTCCTCGTGGGTACACGGGTGTGAGAAGACCTGCCTTGAGGGTAAATGAGGTGATGATCGTGAAGTGACTGGCTTGTCACAGACATGTCGTGCACCATTGCTTTAGTACCCATCACTTTATATATAAAGTTTACTCGAGAGCCCCAAGTCAGGGTGAGTCAGCGCTGTTCTGAGATGGTATGCTGGATTTAAAATAAATTGGGGTAGTTCTTTAGACATATGTTAGACTTTATGGATCTTTATAGATCTTTATCTGCATGTGTGAAAATAATAAAACTCAGTGTTTAAGAAGCACAGAACATTGCAGCAGGCGATTCTCAGTTGAGCGCTTTGTGGAGATTAGAAGGAAGCCTGGCGCCACCTGGGGGCCGCCAGCAGAGTCCTGTGCGCTCCCTGTCCCTGGGTGGCCCTAGTGAGCCTCCCTCCCCGCAAACCCTTCCTCCCTTGAGTCCTGTCACTGCACACACCCCGGGTCCCTGTCATCACAAGTGTCGTCCTGCACTGGCAGTCATTTTGCTTCCGGAATTCAGGGTTTGCCAGCAGTCGTTAGGGTTCCTTAAGTTTCCAGATTGATTATGGCTTCCAGATCCAGGCCACTGGGTGTGTCCTCCCAGCCCCCTTCCTCTCCTGGCCAGCGCTTCAGACCAGCGCCTGGCCGGGTCGTGCCGACTGCTCCAGGGCCTGGCCGGCCTGCGTTACTGTTGGGGTGTCCCGGGACAATGGTTGGGCTTGGTGGTTCTCATTTGCCTTTGCCGGTGGATTGAAGAATTCAACAAGGAATTTATCCATTTCTTTCTCAAAACATGAACGTCTTCCTTCCCTGCTCACATTGTCACACAGGCTGTCTGAGGAGACTCGCTCCTTCTACAGCTGTTTGGTCGTCTTATGTTTTCCCGGAACCTTACAGCATCCATGTCTTCATTTTGCTCAGGTTCGCTCATTTCATTTTGTTTTATTGTTTAGACATTTTCATTATGAAAAATACATAGAAAGAGTAGAATGACTCGCACCCATGTACCTCTCATGTAGATTCAATGGTCCTAACATTCTGACACATTTGCTTCATCTATAGTGACGTAGTTTTATGAAATATTTCAGAGTATTTAAAAAATATTTTAATACTTTAATAATTCCATTTAAATACTTCAGCATGCACCTCAAAAAAAAAAAAATGTTCCTACATAGCCGTAAAATTATTGTTGCACCCAACAGACTTGTCATTCCCCAAGAGCATCTAAAACCCAGGCTGCATTCTTATTGTCTCAACAATGTTATTTTTAAAAAAATCAGGATCCAGAACACACTGTATGTTTTTTATTATTCTTTTTGTGTCTTTAACCTCTTGAATGTGGAACAGCCCCCCTTCCCCCACCTTCGTTCCAGAGCATTGACTTTGTGGAGAGGTGAGGCTGCTTGCCCTGTACAGCGCTCCCTCTGCCCCCCTTCCCCCACCTTCGTTCCAGAGCACTGACTTTGTGGAGAGGTGAGGCTGCGTGCCCTGTGCAGCGCTCCCTCCTCTGTGTTTGTCTCATCGCTCCCGTGCTGTCATTTAACTTACGGCGCCACCCCCCACCCCCCGGTATTTCTGTTAGATCTAAAGGCCTGATCAGATTTGGGTTAAAGAGATTGCTTCTCCCTCACCCCTACGTAGGTGATGCTGTGCCCTTTACCTTGTGTCCTGTCAGGATGCACTTAGTGTCTCTGCATCCCATGATATGATGCTAAGGCTGGTCACTGGGCTCGGCAGATCCGCCCATTTTAAACCCTGGTTATTTGCATTTACCCTCAGATGTAGTCAGCACCTCCGTGCAGCTGAACTTTGCACAGAGGCCTGGCAGAACGGCAAGCTGCTTGTGTAGTGCTGTGGGCTCTGCGCTGCTTGGTGAGTTTCAGGGAGAGTGACTGGTGCAGACTCCGTGGCCCCAGCCAGTGCCCCCAGCTTTGCGCGGGTGATCTTATTGGGATGAGAACCCCCTCAAGGCGCGGTGCTCCGCCCACGTCCTTACCTGCAGCGCTCAGTAATGGCCGCTAACTCAGCAGATTGTGCTAATGCACTGACTTTTTTTTTTCCAATTCATAGTAATTTTAATTTCTTATGGGTGCGTTATTGTTTTAAAAGCTGTTGTTGGCAAGTTGGTTAACCTGCCCTCTGATTAAGAATCGATTGTAGTATTATTAGTGAATGATAGTCTGTTTTTATGTTCTTTCTGTTTGTGTGAATTTGGGGTTTAGTAAACCTTACTTAAGAATACCACTGGAAACGTTAAAACAACCATCATAGGCCTCTCAAAAAAGTAAAGAAAGAAAGAGCTTTGAGGAGATAAAATTGTGCAGAGTGTCATTGGTCTCCTCGAGCTATGGACAGAAATAATGCATTTGTAATTTACTTACTGTGCTGGTGGGTTTTGCACAGTATAGAAAATATTTGATACTTTCAAATAGCATATGACAACTTAAAGTTATTGGGGTGTTTTCTTCTAAAATTGACAATCTACAGCTGCCTAACTTATACTTGTTTTTAGATTTGTTTGTTTTAGAACTTAATGGTATTTCTTGTTGGTCCTATGAGATATCATAAATAATTAACTGTAGACATGAATCAGACTGTTTAAGTCAGCATCGTTTTTGCAGATCAAAAAAAAAAATGTCCTCAGAAAATTATATGTTGTCTATTTTATGTAGTTGCACTACATAAAATCAAGCAGTTCTCTGATAGTGACAGTTTAATTCTGACATAAACTATTTCTTTGAATACTTTTAAGAAATTATAAGATCGTGTTTCAGGAAAGGAAACATTTTCCTAATTTTATTTTTGCCTCCGGATCCATTTCAGAGAGTGTGTGGGAGGGTCCTTTGGTAATGGGTCAGGTTTCCTCCCTGGGTCCTGCCACAATTCAAAATCTGTTCCCCCAGCACCCATCCTTTTGTTTTTACTAGGAAAAAATGTTTTATTTCTCAGGTATTTGGTGTTTTTTTCTATTTTTATAAACATTCGCATATGAGTCAGTAATCAGGAGGCAAGCGTTTGGGAGCTTTTGAGACGTCTAGGGCTGTGCATGAGGCCAGAAATATTTTTCCTTCTCCTCTTGCTTTCCTGAAGTTGCAACCTATTTGCAGCTTGTGACTCCCAGGCCTGGCTGTCGTGGGGAGATGAGGGGAGACTGGTAGTGTCGGGTGGTCCTGGAAATGGGGGGCCAGGGTGCTTTGCCTGTGGGAGCCCAGGCCTCTGCCTGGGCCACGTGGGCGGGGTCTGCTCACGTCTGGGTGTCCCTTCGTGCTCTCCTGATCCCAGAGCCAGGCCTGGGAGGAGTGTTCTAGGTGCGTTTTCTAGAAGCTGCCCTGGGTCATCCTTGGGAAACTTGTGGTGGGGAAGCACAGATAAGTAAGGTGCCTGATGACCAGTTCCGTCTTAATAACCCATTTAACTGTCTTACATCAGGAACAAAGGAAGCTAATACTAACTCAGCTAGTGTTTCAGATGCTAATTCATCTAGTCTGCCTCGAGAAAGTGCTGAGCCAGAACCAGCAGTAAAGCAGAAAGGTGAGAAAGGGGCCCCGTGTCAACCACTCCTGTCCCGTGAGGGAGACCCGGCGCCCCCGATGTGGCGCACTTGTGTGGAAGCCTCTCAGCCCAAGGCCACGGCTGCAGCCACAGGTTCCCTGAGTCTCTGACACCCCCAGAGAGTCCAGTCCCTCGTTCTCCGCACCATCAGGACCGAATGTGGCAAATGGCTCACTTCTGCCTTTTTACAGAAACTAGAAAGTGTCTTCTAGTCACTGCCTGATGGCAGCAGACTGTCCTGTGTCCCTAGTGTTCCTCCTGAGATACTGTGGGAAAGCCTGGGGTGTCGGGACGACAGGAACAAGCCTCAGTCGCTGCTGGGGGTCCCAGAGGCCGAGCTGCATCCCCCAGGTTTCAGGTCCAAAGAGGACTTTAAGCAGCTCAGAGCGCTGTCACGACTGTGACTTTTCTGGCTGTGACGTTCTCTGAGTGTCTTAAGTCCCACCTCAGTGGGGTTCTGCTTTTGGCATGATTTTTCTCAGCTGTTAAAAAAAAAAGTCGTGGTAATGTCCACGTTCAGCATTTGCTTTTTAAGGCCCCGGAGCTCCTTCGAGCATGGAGGGGTGCACGTGCCCCAGTGCCGGGCCTGGTGCAGGGTGTTGGGACCGGGGCAGCAGGGGCACGGCCAGGTGAGGGCCGACATTTGTCAGTTTGTTCCAGTAGAAAATGTTGGTTGAAGGCCTACTGTTTGCTAGGCCCTAAGGCAGTGAGTGCATGAGTGGGCAGAAGCCAGTAGGTGCCCTAAGGGGTGCTGGGGGTGGTCTGGGGGGAGGGACTCTGCACTCTCTCGGGGAGGGTCAGGGAGAGCCTTTGGGCAGGGGCAGGGGTGAGAGCTGGGGCCAGTGGCCACATCAGGGAGCTTCGCAGCAGGAAGCCGATGGCATTTTTACGATGAGTGGCTAAGCCCTACTCAGATGGCCTCCACGTGGGCAGAGCAGCGCGTGGTCCAGAGGCGAGAGCGGCCTGGGCTGTGGAGTGGCGGGGAAGGGGGTGGTGGCAGAGTCTCGAGGCGCACAGACACCTGAGGGCAGGCTCCCAAGCTCAGAGGGGGGCGCGGCCGGCTGTGAGGGTGCGCTCACCTGGGAAGAGGGATCCGAGGGGGACAGAGCGCCTGCACGTCCGGGCCGCTCCGGCCCCGGGATCTGGGGAGGAGGTGGAGCCGCAGAGGACCTGGGCATCCGTGAGGACGGGGCGCCCAGGGGCCGGGCCGATCTGTGGGCGGGGCTGCCGTGTGCCCTCACCACCTGGGCATCAGCTCGTGACTCAGCCACCTTTCCGGGACCCATGGCCTGTCCCCAGCGACACCGAGGGCATGGGCTTTGGAGAGAGTCTGGAGGTGTGGCGTTGGGGCCCCGGGGGCCCAGCGGCTCTCACGCTGGTCTCTTTCCCGCGCACCAGGCGACAGGGCAGCAAGGAGGGCGGCTGCGGCCGCTGTGTGTCCTCCCGGGCCGCCCCCGTCACCCCGTCTTCCAGAGGCTCTGCCTGGAGCCACGCTCCCCAGGCCTGTCCTCACCTTGTCCCTCTGTGGGGCGGGACCTCCGGGAGGCTCTGTGTCCCACACAGATGGAGTCCTGGAGGGCTCCCGGGTCCCCCCGATGCCCTAAGCGGGGCCCCCCCACCCCTAGAGCCGCCCTCTTTGGGGCAGCATTTCTGTGGCTCTGATCATGGCGTCCACAGGCCACCCAAAGCGCTCGAGGTCCCCCCCGCCGGTGCACAGCTCCGGGGTCTGAGGGGCACTTGTCTGCCACGTCTGTGTGTCCTGAGGGTAAGCTGGGCGTGTCCTGAGGGTAAGCTGGGCCCATCCCCGGGGGGTGTCTGTCCAGGCCCTCACCTGAATCCAGGGAGTTTTGGGTCTTCTGCACACGTGTTCATGCATTTTAGGAGTGTAACACAGAGACCTTCCTGGGTCCACCCACCCCTGCAATGCTTCACTCGTTGACTGTGGCCGCGTCAGTCACATTTGTCCCCATAAAGTGGCACTTGAAGGGTCCTGGGGGGAGAGTGCCAAGGCAGGCCTGTGTGGAGCAGAGACACTTTCTTCTAATTTAGGAGCCGATGGAGAAACACTCTCTGCTGAGTTATGTAAGACGGGCTCTTGTTTGCTTCCATCCAGAGCCTGGAAAATGCCCCCAGGTGTGTTCGCCAGTTCACCCCTGGCTCGTCCCACACACATGGAGTCGGTCCATCCGTGGCTTCGAGGCTCTGTCACCTTCTCCCTCTTCTGTTTCTTTCATTCATCTCTTTGATGGATACACTTTCTTCTCATCGCTGCTTCCTGTTTCCATGTAATGACATGTTCTGATTCATAGTTTTGTTTGTTCTTTGTCTTTCTCTCTTTGAAGATAAAGCAGTGGCAATAGGAAACTAGAAAAAAGGCTATGAGGAAATGACCCCTTTTTTCCCCAATAGACATCCAAAATTATTAATTATGTATTTCTCTCTAATCTTGTTCTGCTCATTTAATATACTGAGGTTTCCTAACACAGAAGTTGATTTTCTGATGTACCTTTTTTTTTTTTTTTTTCAGGTGATTCTCCTAGTGATGCAGGTAAGGAATAGCCCTAAGTATATCTGTTTGGTGTAAGTTGTGTACGTGTGTATAGTTACTAACATGTACTCTCAGGTTTATGTTTTACAAATTGTATCAGTGAAAGTAACTTAAGGAAACATAACTACACCAAGTTAAGATTTAATTTTCATATTTTATGAAAATACGTTTCAAAAGAATACATTTCAGAATTTCTTCCTGAGTGTAAACTGTATTTCCAATAATCAAGTTCTGATTTTACTATTTTCTAATGTATAAAGTCCTTTTACTTTAAATAGTAAGAGTAAATTTAATTGTCTTAATATTATAGCTTGGGCTTATTATTTACTGATTATTTATCAAAATGATAAATATTTATTAAATATTTAAATATTTAGCAAAATGAACAAAACTTTATTCAGATTATAAAAACAATATGGTACAGAGCCAAAGTGAAAAACCTTAAAAATGCAGAAAACTATGGAGAAGAAAATGAAAAGCAGCGGCAGTGCCCCTGCTCGTAACTCGAATGGGTGTCCTTCTGGAGCCCACCTGTGTGTGTAATGATCAGATACGTCACCCTACTCTACTGATGATACGTACATTAACATGACAACTGTTTTATACGAGGGTCTCACAGACTGCAGCTCTCTGAAGTTTCCTAGTGTCTGTCACTGTTGTAAATGCTGCTGGGCGAGCGTCTTGACACGAGGTTACACGTGTCCGCTTCTTTCCTTAGCTTGTATTTCCTTTAAGTTAAATTGCTGACTTGATTGACCTACCTTTTGAATTCTGTTTCTGGAGAAGTTAAACCAGTTTGTATTCCCAGGGTTTGAGTGTGCCCGTTTCCCCAAATCTCCCCCCAAATTTAGATATCAAGTGTCTGAACTTCATCAAAATGATAGATGAAAAAAAGCTCATTTATATTTGCAGTTGTTTGATTGCTGTCTCTTCACATATTTACTAGTTGTTTGTTTCTTTCTTTGTGAACTGCTGGTTGGCTTGCTGCCTGTCCAGAAGGAGACGTTGGACCTTCTGGCCAGGAGAAGTGTGAGGTGCCGGAGAATTCCGAGCTGCCAGGCGAGCTCCCAGCCGCCGTCAGGTTCGTGTGCTCTGGTTCCCACCTGGGCAGCTGCCCTGCTCCTCTCCGTACCTTCCACAGCTCATGTAATGCTTGGGCTTAATTGTGAGGAAGTGTGTGTACAAAGAAAGCAAAAACTGTTTAATTTTCTTGTACCTGAGGTGTAACTAGCTCACGTAGAACGTTTAGAGATTTAGGGAAATTCGTACTTGAGGCTAAATTATGTCATGGTTTGATTCCTGATAGTTAGGTTACTACTTTTTGTACCTTAAAATTAACGAGAATGTAAGATTAGAAGATGGATACTTTTAGACTTGTCAGGTTAATGGAACGTTCTTAATATGCTGCAGGCTGTGTCCTAACTGGCATATTGATGGTGGCCTGGAAGTTAGCATTAACATTAATGTGGGTTTTCATCTGTCCACTTTGAAACGTGCAAGCGTTTTGTATCCCTTTTCAGGAGGATACCTCGGCCCGGGAGCGCACGGCCCGCGCCTCCCCGGGTCAGGCGACCGGAGAGTGCGGAGGTGCCGACGACAGACAGGTGAGGCCCTGGAATCCGCGTTGGCACCGAGGGGCAGGGCTTCCCTGGTGCTGGTGGGACGGGGACGGGTGAGGATGGTGCGTGTGCTGAGAGATGGGGGCGGAGCGGGCAGCAGACGGCGCAGGGAGCACCTGCTATTGAGTAGAAGAGAACCCGGGGTAGAGCGTCACCTCAAACCTCGTGCGTGCCACACACTTCAGATAGAAGTGAGGGAAAACACAGGTGTTCGTGCTCGTACAGTTATGTCTTTACAGTTACAGGGAAAGTGGATTGCCCCCATCTCTACATAGAGGATTTTCTAAGCATAAAAACAGTTAGGGGAAAAATAGGATAAAAAAATTTAAAGGCTTAATTGCACAAAAATTAAAAAACAAAAGGTGGTCAGAAAGTCATCAGCAGTATAAAGACAAGCCTCAGGCAGGGCTTTTATAAATTTTACAAATCTGCCTGTGGATCCAGTACAGAAAATCAAAACAAAAAACTAGGAAGATGAAAACAGGCTGGTCGGAGTGGGCTTCAGATGGAACGGGAGGTGGGGCCTGGAGGCGGCGTAGACGTATTTTACGTATGGTTGCCGGGGGAAGCGGAGGGATGCGCAATGTCAAGGGAAGTTAGGGGTCTCTGTTTTTAAGATGAGCCGGCTGGCACATTTTTCTGGTGCGGGGGATGGTCCAGTGGAGAGGGGGAGACTGGAGATGCCGGCGTTGCGGGGTGGGGAGAGGGGACTGTGGGAACAGAGCCCCTGGGTGGGCCAGGATGTGTGGAGGGAATGGCCTCAGCGAAGGCCGGGGGGCTGGCGGGCGGGTGAGATCCCAGGAGGTGAGACCCTGGCTCTTCATCTTTCTCCTGAGCCAACAGCGAGTCTGGGCGAGGAGGGGCAGGGCTCAGAGGAGAGAGGAGGTGGTGGATAGTGTCCTCCACGAGAGGGGCTGGTGAACGGGCGAGGGCAGAGGTCCTACCCAGGGGCCGCCCCAGCCCGGGGCCACGTCTGGGGGCGTTTTGTAGCACCGTGATTGGGGAGGAGGTGCAGGGGAGGCCCTTGGCCTCTAGTTGGGGCTTGGAGCCAAGGATGCTGCTGAACATCCTGTGGAGGACAGGCAGCCGCACCCCAGAGGTCTGTGGCCTGCCTCCCGGGGCACGTGGGGCGGAGTGATGGCTCAGCATCGCGTGGACTTTGTTCTCCAGCCGGAGCTGGGAAGATGGGTGGGGGAGGCCACAGAGTGCATGCTTGGATCCGCGGTTAAGCATTTGCTGTCAGTGGCAGTGACAAGGCATCCTCTGGGAGTGATTTCTCAGCCCTTGAAATCCTCAAGAGTGAAGCCAGGAGCCTGGAGTGCGGGGTGAGGCCCGGGATTGGCAGGTGGCGGCACTCATAATGGGGTTCAGGGCAAGACTCTGATTCTCGGGGAATCTCTGACAACGTGAGATTCAGAGTTGGGAGATTTTAGGGAGAAAGATCTGGAAGCCTCCATAAGCCCAAGGGAAACCTCGAGCCTCCTCGGGACCTGGCGGTCGGAGGCCAGAAGGAGGAAGGCCCCGCAGAGCAGGCACGTGGCGGCAGCGTTCGGGGGCGAGGGTGAGGATGGGGAGGGTTTGCTGAGGGCAAGGATGTGGGGAGGGTTTCGGGAGCTGCAAGTGGTGGGATGTAGGCCGGACGGGGTGTACAGAGGGCGTGGAAGACCAAGGACGAGACAAGGTCGGTCCTGGTGGGGCAGGACGGGCGGCTGGGAGTGTCTGAGGACCCTGGGGGTGGAGCCGAAGGTGTTAGTGGGAAGCGGGTGTTGTGTTGAGAGCTCACACCCAAGTGCAGGGACTGCTTCTGGACCTCCCATCCCACTGAAGGGTGTGTGTGCACGCGTGTGTACATGCGCTGGAGAGATAGTGGCAGGGGCTGAAGGGTATTTGTTGAAGTGTAACTGTGTCAGGTTGGTAGGGAAGAAATGAGGGCAGGAGGGGCTGGTGGGGAGCCATGGAGTGTTGGGGTCTGGGGGCTGTGGTCCAAGTGCAGGCGCAGCAGAAGTCAGTGCCTAAGCAGCAGGCAGCTGGTGGTGGTCTGCCGCGGGGTGACAGTAGGTGGGGCAGTTCCGGCGGTGGCCACTGGAGGCAGGAGAGAGCCCTTGGATGGAGGCGGTTACCAGGGAGACCAGGTCAGGAGCCCGTGGACATCGGACTGGTCCAGAATGATGGCAGGCCCTCGGGGAGAGGCAGTGTGTAAGTGAGGGTGCTGGGCGGGGCCGTAGGTCAGGGACAGCACCCAGCAGCCAAATGAGGGGCCTCGAGGAGGCTGCTGTGTTCCCGCGAGAGACCAAGGAGCGGGGTCTGGGGTGGCACTGGCCAGCAGGGCCACCAGTGAGTGCCACCCCTGCCCAGAGATTTGCGACTTGGGAGACTGGGCCTCTCCTGGAGAGGGGCTGCAGGCCCAGGGCTGGTCCCGCAGCGAGCCCGGCTGGGAGGAGGGCACGGCGCGGGGCGGGGTGGCACAGTGGGGCGGGGCCTGGCAGCTTTCCCCAGACTGCACGTTCGCAGACTGCGTCTCAGCTCCGGCCTCCTCTCAGGGAACCTCAGACACAGTTCCGGACGCTGGAATTGATGAGGACGTGTGACCTGGAGAACGTTTCTAATTTAATCTGATTTCTTTTCATGTAGGACAGGAAGTGGTAAAACCGTCTCAAACGTGATCGTAGAGTCACAGAATTCTGACAGTGAAGACGCCGACCAGTTTGTGGTGGAGGCCGCCCCCCAGCTCTCTGAGACGTCAGAGCTTGACATGGTTGGTCAGCCACAGCGTATGTTTAATAATCACACTCAAACAGCACTGGAATTAATTCTCCAACTTAGAGATTTGTGTAGACAGCATTTTCCTCCAGCATTTCAGTTAGTTCTCTGCCATCTTTAATTCTGTCACCTCTGCTGAGAGGCATGCAAGCATGAGTTTGAGATTCCAACAAATCTGAATCTCCTTTTCTTCTCCTTCCTTTCCTGCTCAGGTACAGGCGGTGGAATTAGAAGATGAGAAGCACGGTGAGTCGTGGGGTTGTGTGTGCACATGTGTGTCTGCTCCGCGTGTTGTGAAAGGATCTGGTGAAATGAGTTTTGTCTGCCAGGGTTTGGTCAGGGGTCTGAGTAGCAGTAGATGGGATGCCGTGGGCACGGATGCCTCCTCCATGTGTGGGTTATTCTGGGAGGCGATGGAAGCTGCTGGGGGGCGGGGGGGTGGCCAGGACCCCAGAGGGCAGCCGTAGGCAGTTGTGGGGATGACATCACTTCTTTTCTGCACGGTTAGACTGTGGGATTGGATGACCCCTGAAGTCCTTCCCAGGTCGACAGTTCTGTCATACTGTTTTCTTCCCAAGCACAATGTCTTCTTTGATTTCAAACATTTATAGAAGCAGAGAGAATAGTCTCGTGAGCCCCTGACGGTCGTGCAGCTTTTGCGGTGAGCGGTCATCTGGTCTGATCTCAGTCTCCACCGACTGCTTTCGAGTCCTGGAGAGCATCATTTTTGCCATAAACATGTTCTTTTCTAAAAGGCATAAGCGTCACTCCATTACTATATATAAAAAAAGCAGTCCTTCCTTAATATCATCAAATGCCTGTTTTTTTCCCCAGTGGTTTTGTGTGTTTTTTTTCTAGTTTGTATGAGTCAGAATCCAAATAGGGTCCCTGTGTTTGCAGCTGGTGGATCTAACTCTGAATCCGCTCTTAGCCTGTAGGTCCCCTACCACCCCATCCCCCTTGTAGTTTATTTGTTGAAGAGGCTGGTCGGTTGTCCAGCAGAGTTCCTCACCGTTGGGTGTTGCTTGTCACCCCCAGTGTTGTGGATTTCTTCCATGTTCTTCGGTTCCTGTAAATTGGTTCTAGGGACTTGGTCAGATTCAGGTTTTTCGGGCAAGAACACTTGACAAGTGGTGTTGGTTCTTCATCACACCTGCCCGTCTCTGTGCCTGTTGGTTGGTCTCAGTCTGTTGTTTCATGAGGGTTGTGGGGACAGTGACCATTCTCGTCCCGCCCCCTCGCCCCTCCAGCACGTTTTGGTGGGCAGTCTCCACACTGCGAGGCTTCCCTCTGCAGGAATTCGCCGCTCCGAGGCCCAGCTTCGTGCTTCCCCTTCATTGATCAGTTTTCTTAATAGTGCATTTGTCTCCTGGCACCTTCAGGGGTGACTAACGAGGGCTTTGGTGGTGGTGGTGGGGTTTTTTTTTTTTTAATTTTTATTGGAGTAGCTGATTTGCAAAAATAGGGAACGAATTTGCATGTCATCCTTGCACAAGTGTCATGCTCATCTTCTCTGTATCGTTCCAACTTTAGTATATGTGCTGCCACAGCAAGCGCTTGACGTCTGTATGATGTCATGGTTTTTAACACGCTTGACGTGTTCCATTTCAGTCCATCTCAGTTTTCTCCTTGATGTTCTGTTGTCCAGTGTTTGACCGTGGGGGCCTTTTGACACGTCCCAGTGGACTTTGTAGCTTCCTTGTTTGTGGTAGGACAGATGTTTCAGGCTCGTTTTGTGTATTTCCTGCCCGGTGTCTCTAAGGAGCCTGGCTGCAACTTGCTTCTGGGTTGGTCATTGTTTCTGGGGGTTTTCTAATTTTTTTTGTAGGAAAATATATCCTGAGTTTGTACTGGTATTTCCAACTTAGATTTATGATTGCAGGGTTCTTCCTAAGCTCTTTATTTTTGCAGGTACGTTCGTTCCTGTCTCGTGCCCCAATCCTGGCTCCCAGCAGCAGTAGCTGTTTGTGTCTTTACCCTACATTGTGCACTCACAGCAGTTTAGAGCAACACCACTGGTGGTTAACAACGACGTGATTACTGGAAACACCCTAGGATCGTTTTTGGCAGATCTGCTTGCCTTTTTGTTCTTAGTGCACATCCCATTAGGGACGTGCAACTGATTATTCTCTGTCCGGTTATGCTTGCCAGCATGATACTATTATGTTTATTTTTTATTTATTTATAAAAAATTAAGAAACAAAAGCAAAAAACCAAAATGAAAAAGTCACCATCGCTTCTGTCCTCAAGGAGCAATTAGAAGGGACTCTTTCATGATATTTGCTTCATGGTCCCTCAGAACCGGAAAACGGGAGGCATTTGCTCCTGTGGGTTTTCTCTGATGTACCTCCAGGGTCTTAGGGCTCTGGTTGCAAGGCATGATGGGAGAAGGTGGACGTGATGATAAGTGTGTTTGGCCTGCATAGCTGTAACGGGGGGTGGGGCGGGAACAGGGTCAAGGGGAAGGAGGCAGGTCTGATTTCAGGGTTTCAGATGAACCTCTTCTTCCTCGGGTCTCAGTCTTGCAGAGCACGGATTGTGACACTGCTCCAGCTTCTGATTCAGTGGATACACGATTTCAAATATGAGCTAACAGTTCATGATGCTTCAAGGTTTCGATACTGTTACGTTTATAGTTTCATTTTGCTTTCAAGTTTTAGGCTTTGAAATTTTTGATTTAATTTTGTTTTACCTATGGAAAATATTCCCTTATGTGAAATATTCACATAGTTCCAAGGTCAGATGTACCAAACAAGATATATTCAAATGGTTTTTCATATGATATTTATGCCACGAGTAATCCTTTAAAAAAAAAAAAAAGTTGATGACTTGTCCCAATATAAAAAAAGTATTCGTGCTTAGTCTACAATAGGCTGAGAGAATTGCTTTGACCTTTTATCATACAATGATTATCTGAAGCCGTTTCAGTATAGAGAGAGAAAGGATAAGAACTAAGTATCCCTCCTCACCCCCAGCCCCCCACCCCTTTAGAACAGGATAGCTTCTTAGGGCAGAGAATCACTTTAACATAAAACCACTGGTTTTCAACAGGAGGACTTGTCAAAAAAATTTTGGAGACTAAGAAAGATTATGAGAAGTTGCAGCAGTCACCCAAACCTGGAGAGAAGGTAACAAAATGATTTTTGTCAACAGTGGCATTTTAGCAGTCTGTTTCACACATTCACATTTAAAAACTAGAAGCATCTTTCAAATGTTGTGATTATCAGTGATGTCTGTTTACGTGTTTACAATCCCCTTCCCATCTCCAGTTGGGAGGATAGAAGATTTGGGGCTTTTGGGGGGCGACGTTGCTTCCCTGGACCCACATCCAGTCCCGTCCTGGGTGGGGCAGTGGCCTCGCTTGGGAGCTCAGGAGTCAGGGTCCAAGGCCTGTTCTGCTCTGACCCCCTGTTGACCCCTTCCTGCCGGGTGCATCCCTTCTCCCTGCACAGAGTGGGCAGGCTGTCTGCATGGCCCTGGCTGATGACAAAGTAAGAGTCGGGGGAAGTTTTCAGGGCTGGCTTTTAAATACACGTGCTATTTGTATGTGGCCTCCAGCCGTCTCCCTTACAGGTGTGTGAGGTGGCTTTGTTGGAACCCACGGCCTCCTACCAGCCACTGCCCTTGGGCACGTGACCTGGGGTGAATACCTGCAGGCTGGGTAGTGTGCCTCAAATGCCACGGGGAGGTTTCCGTTATCGCGCCTTAAAAAAATAAGAATAAATCTTCATTTTGTTTTTTTTTGTTGTTTTTTTTTTTGCGGTACGCGGGCCTCTCACTGTTGTGGCCTCTCCCGTTGCGGAGCAACAGGCTCCGGACGCGCAGGCTCAGCGGCCATGGCTCACGGGCCCAGCCGCTCCGCGGCATGTGGGATGTTCCTGGACCGGGGCACGAACCCGCGTCCCCTGCATCGGTAGGCGGACTCTCAACCACTGTGCCGCCAGGGAAGCCCTGTTTTGGGTTTTTATCAGAAGTTTCTTGGTTAGTTGCTCTGTCAGCAGCCAGCAGTTCCAGTAAGTTTTACACACACTCCTACAGACACTTTTCTTTCCTTGCAGTTGAATGAACGGTTATTTGTTTTAGATAATTTTGCTTAAAATGTCCTGGTTTGGCATGCAGATACGGCCTGCAGGATTGATAGCTACTGAGGAGAGCTGCATGGTAGAGCCTGCCGTTAGAGTGAGCCCTTTACAGCAGTAACCGGGAGAGTAGCGTAGCCTGAGTTCTGCCGGCAGCACCACCGCCAGCTCTTCTGAAAAGAGAAAAACTCTTTCTGCAGTTTAATGTCTATTGCTGTGGAATTTTAATATGTCATAGTCCTTTGCATAGGCCTGAGGACTTGTCCCGGTGTCCCTGGCAGTGTTTCTGCAACCCTGTCAGGAACCTCCAGTGTGGGCCTCGGGCTGTTACTGTAGGTAACCTTTGAAGCTTCAGTTGCTTTAAATTTTATAGCTGTGTTTTTCTGCAAAGCACACTAGGCCTGTGTTTCAGTTTCCTCTGAAGAGTAGATTTCAGATGAGTAGATCTCCTGACTTCAGAAGATAAAAGGGAAAAAATTCCCTGGTTTGGTGAACACTTGGGGCTTTAAAGAAGTACAGTTTGTGAGTGTTCTGAAGTCAGGGGCGATGTGTATTACAGTTGGGCGGGAAAAGTCAGCAAGTTTCTCTGCTTTTTTTTCTTTGGTATGTTATAGACATCAGATTTAAATTTAACTTGTGGGTCTTCTAAAAACGTTTTAATTAGATTTTCAAAAATAAGTTAAAATGTATTGGGAAAGTTGAAGTCCTTTCTGTCCTCGCTCTGATCCTGTTCTCACGAGGGCAAAACCACTAAGATGCATTTGGTGTGCTCCTTACTTTTACGTGTATCTGCATTGCTTTGTGAGTTTGTAACTTTATCCTGTTGTTGATTTGTTGTGCAAGTTGCTTTCTTCAGACAGCGTGATGTTTCTAGTTTATTCATTTTAATTGATGAATGGTATTCCAGTGTTTGTCAGTAATTAATTCCTTTACTGATGGACATTTAGGATTCTTCAGCCTTTCGCTGTTTGTGAACAGTGCTTCCACGGGCTCCTTTGCGTGTGCCCTGGCACACAAGAGCCAGCGTCTCTCTCCAGCAGTGGTCAGGAAACGTCCTCTGTAAAAGGCCAGACAGTAAATATTTAAGGCTTCAGAGCCATACAGTGTCCATTGTAACGTCTCATCTCTGCTGACGAGCTTGCAAACGGCTATAGCATAGATACCAGTAAACAGATGTGTGGCCGCGTTCCAATGAGACGTTATTCACAACAGCGGAACCAGGCCTGGGCCTGTGATTTGCGACCCCCGTCCTTTAGAGGCCGTGCCAGACCTGGAATTGCTCGCCAGAGCGCGGGCAGAGCTGCCGTTTCACCAGGTGCTGTCAAAGGCTGTACCGATTTGTTCTCCAGATGGAATGAAAGCCTCTGTTGCCACAAAACGTGCAGCCACAGCCAAGATAACGGACGTGCCCACCACCCTCAGAAGTGGCCTTGGGCATCCCTCCCACCCACTTCTCTCCATGCCCCCCCCCCCCCAATCCCCAGCAGCTGCTCATCTGCCTTCTGGCACTTTAGCTTGCATTCCTAGAACTGTATATGAATGGACTCAGTTGGTATATACTTTTTATTGGGTCTGGCTCCTTTTATCCATCCTGATTGTTTTGCGATATCTCCACGTTGCATTGTGTATCAACAGTTCACTTTTTCTTTTACCGCTGAGTAGTAAGTAGTCGGCGGTGTGGGTGTACCGCCGTGCGCTTACCCATGTAGCAGCCAAGGAACATCTGGGTTGTTTCCGGTTTGGGACTGTTGCAGACAGAGCTGCTGTGAACAAGTCTTTGTGTGGACAAATACTTTCATCCCATTGGGTAAGTACTTAGGAGTGGGACTGTTGGGTCATGTGGTAAACGTGTGTTCACCTTTTTAAAACACTGCCAGACTGTCTTCCAGGGTGGCTGCACCACCTCCCATTCCAGCCAGCAGTTGAGTTCCAGTCCCTCCACACCTTCATCAGCATTTGGTGTGGCCAGTCTTTTTAATTTCCTGTGGGTTTGATTTGCACTTTCTTAGTTGCTAATGATGTTGAACGTCTTTTCTGTGCTTATTTTTCCATTCTAATATCTTCTTTGGTAAAGTGTCCAAATTTTTTTGCCCCTTTTAAAATTAGGCTGGTTGTTTTCTTCCTGTTGAGTTCTGAGAATTCTTCTTATATTCTGGATACGAGACCCTTATCAGACATGATGTGCAAATATTTTCATCCAGTCTGTGGCTTGTCTTTTCCTTCTCTTAACAGCGTCTTTCAAAGAGCAGAAGTTTAGGATTTTAAAGTAGTCAAGTGTAGGGGTTTGCTCTTTTTGTTGGTTGTGCTTTTGGTGTTGTGTCTAAGAAGTCTTGCCTAACCCTCAGTCATAGAGGTTTCTTCATATATTTTCTAGAGGTTTCATAGTTTTAGGTTTTATATTTTGAGTTAATTTTTGTATAGAATGCGAGGTATATTGAAGTTTATTTATTTGTTTTTGCATATGGTATCCAAATGTTCCAGCATCATTTGTTAAATTGTCACCCTTAACAAATTTTTTGCCCAATCTGAAGGATGTACGATTGTATCTTCTTGTTTCTTTAATTTAATATTAATAGCAACACACACCTGTTGCCTCCCTCTGTGCTAGGGGCTTTGTATTGATTGCTCTGGCCTCATATCAACCGTCTGGTGTCAGTTCAGTCACAGTCCTGTATGCAGAACTCCTGATGCCAGAGGTATTTGGTTTTAGAAATGTGCTGTGGTACATATACTGTATATCCTCTAATCCCTACTGAGGTCAGAGGTAATCAAATGCATGAACAGTTCCACAACAGCATGGATTAAGAGTCCCATTAAGGGGGTGGGCAGAATGCTAAAAATAACCTCACATGAGTTTTGGTGCCAAGTTTATGAAAAATCTTTCCATTTTCAGCACTTGTGGCTTTTGGAATTGACACTGTGGTTTCTTCTCGTGTGTTGCCTGTTCACATCTTTGCCCATTTTCTTTAGTGGTGTTTTTCCTTTTGTTGTTGGTGTGTGTGTGTGTGTGTGTAAAATGGTTGCATATGTCATATATCCTATAATAATAAATATCATATATGGTATATGTTATGGTTGCATATATTACATGTGTCATGGAATAATCCCTTGTGTCTCATGCTGTAAACATCTTCCCAGTCTGTTACTTGTCTAACTTAATGTCTTTTTATATACAGAACTTTTCTATTTTGATATAAAATTTAATCAGCCTTTTTCTTTATAAGTTGTTCTGCTCTTGCCTTAAAAAAAAACTGTCCTATCCTGGTAGTAGAGATGGTCTCAGTAGTTTTCTTAAAATAGTTTGTTTTCTTTTTTACATCTAGGTCTCTAATCTGGAGTTTTTGTTTATGTCGTGGGTAGGGATCTGCTTGTTTTCTCCTTGTCAGTGGTGCTGCCCTCTAGTGAACCCAGACCCCTCGTGTGTGGGTGTATTTCTGGGCTCTGCTGTTTTAAGTCCTATGTTTTTATGTCTGGGAAAGACGTTCTAATTGTTCCCCTCCACTCCTCCCACACCCAGGTTGTCTTGGCTATTACTCTTAAATCTTTCTGGCTTTGCATGAGCTTTAGAATCAGTCTGTGTGGTTGCATTAGAAGGTCCTGTTGCGATGTTGGTTGGAACTGTTTTCATCCTTCTTGGTTTTGCTGTGGCTGCTCCCCCTTGCTCCCTTGCCTTGCCCCCACATAGCGGAGCTCCTCAGTGGAACTGGATGTGCTCACCAGCTGCAGTTCACCCCTTCCCATCCTCTTGTGAATGACTCTTCCGAGTTGCTCTTGTCAAGGTCACCTGCCTTCCTGGTTGGTAAATCCTCCTCGTGTGATGCTCAGTCCTCATCTTACTGGAATTAGCGGCAGCACCTGGTTCACTTGGGCGCTCTTCCTGGATGTGCCCTCTCCCTTTGGCTCCCAGGACAGCAGCGTGCCTCTCTGGCGCCCCTGCTCGGTGCCGGTCACCCCTGCTCCGTGCCGGTCACCTCTCTCTGTCTCCACTGCGGGTCCTCCTCCCCTCTCACTCTTCTTAGTATTGGCGTCGCTGTTGCTGGCTCTTCTGTTCTCTCAAACTGGTCCTTTCTGTTTGTTTTACCAAGTCACTTTCCTAAGCGAGTCTGTTCCATTTCCTGTTTCCTTTTGAGTTTATTATGGTAATTAATATTTGAATCAGTTAGGATTAGGGTTACCTGTGGGTGCAGGAAAGATCTGAAGCAACAGTGGCTAAAGTGGGCTGGAAGGTCCCGAGCCAGTCTGGAGGTGGTGGTGATCCAGACCCTTCTGCCTCCTTCCTCCATGCGTGACTTCCATTCCTCAGGGCACCTCGTGGGCCACAACGGCTGTCGGCTCTAGCCTTCACGACTGCGTTCCAGTCAGCAAGAAGGAAAAGGGAAGTAGGAGAAGGGCCCACCTCTTCTCTTTTAGGCTATTTAATGGAAGTGATGCACACTACTTCCATTTACATTATATTGGCCAGATCTTTGTCACGAAGGGGTCTGTGAAGTGACACCTTTATTCCAGGCATCCGTTTGCTTAGCTAGCAGTCAGAGGTTCCATTACTACAGACCACAACTTGCCAGATTTTCTCATTGCCTGGCATGGTCAGAAAATGATGATTTTGCAAGGCACTTGGGTAAGTGGCGGAGGCTGCCTGCCTGGCTAGGGGCCGAGGGTTCTGGAACCAGCACGGCTACCACATGTGGGCTGCACACAGGGCAGGAAGCTTTGCTATAAGTAGGGAGGTCGGACACGGGGGTCAACCAGCAGTCCCTTCCACGGAGCTTCTCTAGGAAGTTGCTTATTTCATGCACATTTTACGGAGTCACGGCAAAAAGATGTTTCGAGATACTTTTATGATTTAAAAAATATATCTATGGTTATAGTTTTCCTTTTCTTCCAAAATTTTTGCGTCTTTTTTCCTTTGATAAGACTTTGAAAAAACTATTGAAGGAGACACCCTCTAGCAAAGAATCAACCTTTGGTTTTGTAGATATTCACTTTTAGTTTCATTTCATTGATACCTACTCTTTATTCTTCCTCTTAATTTCTTTGGGTGTTTAGTTTTTCTAGCCTCTTGAGTAAAAGACACAACTCATTTATTTTTCGTCTTTATAATTTTAAACAAATATATTTAAGACTGTACATCTCCCTTTAAGCATGCTTTATATCCTTAAGTTTAAAATTTTTTGAATACTAAAAACTCCTTGAATTTTAATATGAAGTAGTTGGTTGTTATTTCTTCTTTAACATGTGGGCTATTTAGGAGTCTGGTCTTTAGTTTTTTGTTTTTTTTTTTCTTTTTGCAGTACGTGGGCCTCTCAGTGTTGTGGCCCCTCCCGTTGCAGAGCACAGGCTCCGGACGCGCAGGCTCAGCGGCCATGGCTCACGGGCCCAGCCGCTCCGCAGCATGTGGGATCTCCCCGGACCGGGGCACGAACCCGTGTCCCCTGCATCGGCAGGCGGACTCTCCACCACTGCGCCACCAGGGAAGCCCTGGTCTTTAGTTTTTAAACATAACGGTTTTTAAAAAGTTGTTGTTGTTTTTTTAGCAGTATCTAACACAGTTGCATGTTCAAAGAGTTTGGCCTGCGTGATGTTGATTATTTGGAATTGAGACTCCCTTTGTGGCCTAGCTTGTGGCCCGTCTCCGGAGATGTCTCAGAGCCTGCAGAGCGCGTTTACTTCTCTCTTTGGTGCCCACACTCCGGTGCACACTGCTGATTTCACGGAGAGGTGACTGGACGACTATGTGCAGACCGTGTCTATCTATGATTTTTGTGTATTAATCATAATATTAATTGCTTATCTTCTCTACCTTATTCAGAAATTCAAATAGTAGGTGTTTGCTCCCACGTAACTTGTAGTGTGCCCTTAGTTTCGGTACTTTTAATTTTTTTGGAAGGAGCACTTTTTTCAATGCTAAGGAAGTACATATTTGTAATCTGGGCATCTCTCCAGCCTGTCTTTGAAGTTGTGTTGGAAGAAAAGCCGTTCCTTATTGTGCTAATGGACTTGAGGAATGCATTATAGAATAAATATGTGAGTCAGATTGCTTTGAGCATTTTCTTCATCATCCTGACTTACTTGCTCTCTTTTCAAGAGGAAATATAGACTTTGTTAATAGTACGATATTAGCCCATGCCAAGTGTTTTTTTCCTTCAGATTTATGAAGTTTTTGAAACACAACCAGAAAAGCAGTTTTATGACAGTGTTCCTTGTGCTTTAAAAATGCTTTTGCTTTTTCAGCTGTATAAGTGAAGATGCTTGGGGGGTAACCAGCAGTGTCAAGGATGGTTCACTCAGTTTAAAGGACCGTTTAAAGACTTCTCACTCCTAATTTTTCAATCTCCTTTTATACAGTCTTCTCTCGGGTGTTTTTTCATTTTATATCTGTTCTGTGAATGTTAAGGTTCAGGTGCTTTTTCTTTGCATTTAAATTCTTTATTTTGAAATGGACTCAGAGAGTCTATTTCTCTTCGTAGATTTCTTTCTCTTCGTTTATTTAAAGTTTCGGTGATCTTACTCTCTTCATCTTCTCAGTCACATAAACCATGTGTTGTACTGGGACTGCTAGAGGTCATACATCTCTTCAGATGGGAACCTGAGCGTGTGTTGAATTGGACCTGCATGTATGTATTTCACTGCCCTTCTGAAGGAAAGCTGTCATAAGGACCTAAGGTAGCACCCACACATCATAGAGATTATGGATGACTGTCTTAGAGAAGCACTTATTTGGGCATATGAGAACCTCTTGTACCTTGAAATGCCTCTTGATGGATAAAATGATCTTATCACAAACATGTTATATTTTAATTGTAATAAGTAGAATATAGCTAATAGTAATTACCTAAATTCTTATATGAAAGTCAGGGGTTTCGGTCGTATTCTCTTTTACTTTGGTGATCTGGATAGATCGTCAAGTTATTTCTTATTTTGGTAGCTAGATGGTGCAATTTCATTACAAATTTCTTAACCCTGTTAGAAAACTGCTATTCCAAATCCCTGCTTAACTGAAATCCTGCGCCTGATAAATGTATTCTTAGTTTGGAAGTTCATGGTCCTAGTATTATTGGATGTTCTTTTGCTAAGAATATTGTTCCTGTTTAAATTGCTATGAAAGAAATAAAAGAGAACATATGCTACGATATTTCTTCACTGGTGAGACTTTAATAGCTAAACTGGGGAACCCCTGAAATTGATTGTAATCATGAAGAGTTACAGGGTTTTTGTATTTCTTTCTTTCTTTACTTGGAAATAAGGGGATAGTTTTACATTCCCAAGTAGTGCAGTGTTTTCCAATACACAGGCTGGGGATTTGGAGTTTTGGATATAAAATTAAGTCTGCCTGCCGATGCAGGGGACACGGGTTCGTGCCCCGGTCCGGGAAGGTCCCACATGCCGCGCAGCGGCTGGGCCCGTGAGCCACGGCTGCTGAGCCTGCGCATCCGGAGCCTGTGCTCTGCAACGGGAGAGGCCACAGCAGTGAGAGGCCTGCATACCGCAAAAAAAAAAAAAAAAAAAAAAAAACTTAAAACAGAATTATCAACAGTATCACTTCAAAATACTTACAGATAATATACCATGGATATATTATAGACCACAGAAGTGGTTTAGGAACCATCAAAACATTGTCTGTATCTGAACTTTGTGAAGATAATTATGAGGACGTAGGCCTTCTCTCTATATCCTGTGATGTGGTTTGTTATGTGGATGAGGAAACTTTACCTGAAAAAATATATATGTGACTTAACAACTTGGATTATAAGAATTAGCTATAGTCCTATAAACATTTCCAAATTGAATGGTCATCATCTCTTTAATATGTTTACTCAGTGAATGATGTGACAAATATTTTTACTCAAAATGTCAACTTAAAATTCATATCATATTGTATCTATACTTTCCTAGATTTTAGTTCTGTCACGATAAGTAATTTTGGCCTCAATTCCAAAGTTCTGTGCTTTGCATAAAAAATACCTTGAGTTTGACGGATCTTGACAGCCTGAGCCTGTAGGTGGACATCCAGTTACGGGGTAGTGTGGAGCCTGGGGTTAACTGTACTCGCTGTGACGCGTTCATGAAGGCAGGAGGGGATTGTGCTGTGGAAGCCACAGGGTGGACGTCAGTTGGTTGGGGTTAGGATTCAGAGTGAGTTTACACAAATTGACTGTAGAAAAGTGCAGGGGGTAGTCTTGGGAGCAGAAGGTAGACAAATAAGAGAGATTTCGTCACACGTCACAGAAGCTCCAGCTGCCAGACTCGGGCTCGGTCGACAGGAAGAGACTGCAGGTGCGCTGCCCTGACTGAAGGGTAATTCTCGCTAGTTTGTGCAGGTAGGAAGACTAGAAAATATCCATGAGATGTCATGAAACGGTTTTTTAAGAAAAAAAAAACAAACACATTAGAAATCAAGGCTTACAAGGAGTGGCGTAAAAATGATCTAGCTGAGCCATTGCCAGCTCAGCCTGCATTGGCTGCCTGCTGGTGCAGGTCTGGCCTGGTCCCCTGAAGCCCAGCACAGAGCAGCCTTGCAGGGCGGGTGTCCAGTTGTCTCTGCTGGTCCAGGTGGACTGCCGGTCCGTGGGTGACAGAGGTAGGAGAGTCACGTTCCCCATGCAGCATCTCCTGTAATCTCACCACCTTGTTCAGAGCCCTGCCCGGTACCATTGATGATTTACAGTGGGCCCTCTGCACCCATGGGGTCTGAATCCACAGATTCAACCACCCTCAGACAGAAGATATTTCAAGAAAAAAAAATTCCAGAAAGTTCCAAAAAGCAAAACTTAAATTTGCAGTGCTGGCAACTGTTTACATGGCATTTACATTAAATTTACAGCTATTTACGTAGCATTTATACTGTATTAGGTGTTATGAATAATCTAGAGGTGATTTAAAGTGTACTGGAGGATGAGACTTGGTTATATGCAGACACTTCGCCATTTTACATAAGGGACTTAAGCATCCGAAGATTTTGGTGTCTGGGGTTCGGGGGTGGTCCTGAACCAATCCCCGGATACTGGGGGAGGACTGCACTGCTGAGGAAGTTGGGGTCCAGGCGTCTCCGTACCTTGCCGAGGTCTCACGCCCAAGGCCTGGGGCCCAGCTCTTATTCTGCTCCTGGGCAGAGGGTCTTAACGCAGTAGGGCCCGCGGGCTGCTTGGGGACACATCTCAGATTCACCAGAAGCCGCCCCCTCCCCCACCCCCCAGTTTGCAGGGGCAGAACCTGTGCTGTGTGGATTGGGTGGAGCAGCTCGTTCCTAGAACTGGTTTAATCCTGAAATCCATATGTCTTTGTCTTCACTTTAAACAAAGACATTTATTTCCTGGTAGCTGTTCTTATTCTTAGTTATTTTGGTCCATCCTGAAACATACCCATTTGTGCTTACTGTTTTAAGTGAGAAACACGTTTATTTTATTTTGCTAGTTCCCCTCTCTTTATTGTTCCTGTGTGTTTACTTATGACTTGAAAAGCAGCTTCCAGGGAAGCTCTGTTGCTGGAAGGACCAGACCTGGATGAACAAATTAGGTTTCCTTGAGCTTCTAATGTAATCTGGGCCACATGGCCATGCCAGCGAGACCGAGCTGGAGGAACCAAGGGCACGGCCCTGCCGCTCTCCTGGGGTCCGGGTCACAGCGGTGCTGTAGTCGAGGAAAACTGAAATGCTTGGCATTGCAATACTTGATTTCCTACTTATAGCAGTGACGCATGTATAATTTTTCATATTGGAGCATTATCAAGGTTTTCTGATCAAATCTCTAAAACATTCTCTCCCCAGCAGGCGGAACCCTTTAATGACGAATAAAGCCTTTCCATAATCCTTGTCACAGAGGCCAGGACTGATGGCCACTTAGTGAAGGACTTGTTTTATGTCAGGGTTTTGCTCTACATAAGCTATAAATTTTAGAGAATATTCTTAAATCCCTTAAAGAAAAACAGATCTTAAAGTAGAAATGTGTATTTTTTAGACATTGCTATTTATAAATTATTTACAAATAAATACGCTGTATCCTAATACTCTTCCATGTGTACTGCATATTACAAACAAGATGTGCTATAAAAGTTTTATTTGTTAGGTTTTGAAACTCAGGAGTAATTTCCGCATATTAATATCTTTGAGACTGATTAGGTTTCCAGGTAGCTTTTAAAAGCTTTACCATACTACAGATAGAGTCACTTGCAGTGAAAAATGATAGACAATTATGTTGTAATAGTAACAGCTAAACAAGGCAAAGAAAATACTTTTAAACAATTTTAAAAGCTACTTTTGAAGAAAAGCAGATTAGAAGACATTTAAAGTTGTGAGGACCACTTTTGAGCACTTTCAGATACTTCAGAGATGACTGATCGGGATGTTTAATGTGAAAAAGGAGTGTGTGTCATGGCCCTCCTTCCAGGGCCGCTCCCGCTCTGCTCCTCGGGTTAGTCTTGGCTCCACATTCAGCCCTCGACTGGGTAAAGCCGGCTTAGCTTCTAGGGAAGGAAGGCCTTCTCCGAAGCCCATCCTGGGGTGGCAGCAACAGTCATCGTGCCCCGGGGTTGGTGAGCTTCTGTTACGGGCCAGGCCCTGAGCCACGTGCCTGGATATGTTGCCACAGTTAATTCTCACAGTAATCTTACACTTAGAGAAAAGTTGCACGTACAATACAAAGAAGTGTCCCCTCTGAACTCTCTGAGAACAAATTGCTGTTATCACTCCCACATACTTTCCTGAGTAAGTTCTCTGAACAGGGGCATTCTCTGCACTACAACAGGGCCACCTTCCCCAGGAAATGAGCGCTGCTACATTGTTACCATTGTTACCGTCTTGGGCGGGAATAGCCCAGAAGCAAGGCCCTGCTCTTCTCACTGGGTCCCGTCACGGGGCATGTGTTTTAATCTGTCCCGTTACTGCTAGTTCTGCCTCGGATCTCACGGTGTCTGCCAGGCTTCTCCACTGGCAGGTTACTTTTTGTAGTAAATAATACTTTGTGGGGAAGCGCTTTGGAACCACGTAAGTATCCTGTTCTTCACTAACTTTCATTTTAATTATTTATATCACTATGGGCTCATGGTTTCCAATTTAGTTTTATCGTTATTTTAACGCTCAGATGGCCTCTGATTTGGCCAGTGGGGGCTCCTTCAGACTGGCTTCTGTGTCCTCTCATTCTGCCCCTGTCATTCTTTGAGTTCTTCCTTTCTAGGCCTTGCCTGTACTTTCCCTGCCTCAGCCCTGGTTCCGTGCAGTGGAGAAGGGTCTTTAGAAACCACGATCTGCTCACTAGGTGTGCTCACTGCTTTTGAAGTGTTTCTGCTCTCAGGCCCTCTCGCTGGTCAGAGCTAAAGAGAAAAAGTGTGTGAGTGAGTGTGTGTGTGTGTGTGTGTGCCAGTTTTCTGCTTCTGTATTTGTATTGCTCTTTTCCAACAGTGTGAAACCTGGCTCTCGTTATCCTTTGTAGATGAGCTTATACATGACTCCCCCTTGCATGTAGCCGGTCCCCATTGCTGCTGTCACCCCTGGCCTGTGTGGCTGCCCTCTTCACCCACCTTGGGTTCCAACAGCCCTCGCCAGAACAACAGTGTGACCGCTGCCCTGTGGACGAGCTCCCCGTCGCTCCTGGACTAGCCAGCCTCCCCGCACGGCTGCCCTCTCTGCAGCCTGCGTTCACTGCTGCCTGCTTCCTCCCTTTCCCCTCCCTACCCTGGGCCCCTGAGGCTTCCCACCCCGTGCAGATGCTTTCCTTGCTCTGCCCACCTCATGGCTTCAGGGCTGAATGGTTCAGGAGGGAAAGGAGCCAGGAAAGGCCACTTACTGGCGTTCCCTCGGAAGGGAATCTCATAAGGTGAGGACCCGTGCATCTCATTTCCCCCTCCCGTGGCTCGCATAGTATTGGACATAAGTGAGTGATCATTGCCTGTTGACTAGGTGAATTTCAGAGCTACTGAACAAAAGTTAGGAGAGAAAGAGGGACATGGAGGAGAAGGAATGCTAACATGTGAGGAAGCCCTTGGCAGAGATGAAATGAACAGGAGGGGCTGCGGCCTCGGGAGCCGCACACTAACTGCTGGCTGGTGCTTCCAGCCCCTCCAGTGGCGCTCTCCTGGCGCAGAGCCCTGGATGGCCTGACCGCCGGCCGCCGGGTGGTGGAGAGCAGGCACACAGCCCCCTTGCTCTGCGGTTTTCTGCCACAACTTGGAATTTTGCAGTTTGAACAGTAATTCAGATTTCCAAGTAAAGTGTGATAGGCATGACGCTTAAATGGTTTTCTGACCTAGATTAATGTGATGTTAAACATAAAAGTATGCTTTTTAAGAGGTGCTTTGGTACTTTCACAAAAGTAAGAAGCTTAACCTGCGGTGGGCCTGCACTTAAAAGGGCTGTTATGTTCTGGGTAAAAAGAGAACTCACAATATTGGCAGTATTGTTGGGATTGAGGTTTTGTTTGTTTGTTTTTAACTATTCTATAGGTATACCGTAGGGCAAGAAACAATAGGTCCTTTTTTTTTTTTTTTTTTTGCGGTACGCGAGCCTCTCACTGCTGTGGCCTCTCCCGTTGCGGAGCACAGGCTCCGGATGCGCAGGCTCAGCGGCCATGGCTCACGGGCCCAGCCTCTCCGCGGCATGTGGGATCTTCCCGGACCGGGGCGCGAACCCGTGTCCCCTGCATCAGCAGACGGACTCTCAACCACTGCGCCACCAGGGAAGCCCCAATAGGTTCTTTTCAAAGGAACCAAAGTCAGATTTGCTTTTACACTTCTCAGCAGCCCTAAATGCCCGAAGAAAATGGAATAATAATAGTGGTTATAGCATTTGGAGAGAAACAGACTGACCCAAGATTCTTATTATTTAGTCAGGTTGGCATCTCATATGCAGAAATAATGAAAGACATACCCAGGTAATGCGAGGGCTCAAAAAATATTGCTCTTGGATTCTTCTTGGAAAAAATGATTGCCTAAAATATAGTCTGTCTAGATAACTAAGAGATCAAAAAAGCAGCCCAAGCCCACCCCTCTGGAAAGGGGAAGGTAGGCCTGACCAGTGCAGGAGCCACTGGTCAGATGCATTTGGGCACCCGGAAGTGGCTGGTCTGAACTGAAAAGTGTGCTGTAAGCTTAACAGACGCAGCGGGTTTATAGAAGACATAGAAGGAAAGAAGACAGAAACCATCTCGTTAGTAATTTTTATATTGACTGCATGTTGAAACAAGATTTTGGACAATGTTAATTAAAAATTCATTGAAGTTAATTTCACCTATTTCTTTTCCCTTTTTTAACGAAACTAGAAGAAAATGTTAAGTTACATATGTGGCTCACATGTTTGTAGTGGGCGTCGTTGGTGTGAACAAAATGAATTAAAATTGAGCATTAAAACCAGTTAAGCAAAGAGAATTTGAATGGGCTACAGAATTAAATGTGAAATCCTTAAGACAGCTTTCAAAACATCAGTTTTATAGAAAAATAACACAGTAGCAGGTAGTGGGGTAGAGAGTCAAGGGAGGTCAAGTCGCATGAACGGCGTCATTTACTGACTTTTCCTTGTCCTTCTTCAGTGTCTCTTGATTACTCAGTTCTTAATTTTAATCTAGTCAAATTCTTCAGTCTTGTCCCTTGTCATTAGTGCTTTCTGTGTCTTCGTTAAGAAATCCTTGTCTCTTCTAAGGCCAGAAAGGTATTTCTTCTCTTTAAAAAACTAATGCTTTCTTATGACATTTAAGTCCTTGATCCATGTGGAGTTGATTTTCCTGTATTCCTTGAGGTAGAGCTACAATTTTTCCCCCCAGTTCTTCCTCCTTTCCACACTGATCTGTGATGCTGCCTCTGCTGTATATGAAGGCTCTTCCTGGATTCTCTACACGAGAGGCTAGCAAACTTTTCCTGTAGAGGGCCAGGTAGTAAATATTTTCGGCTCTGAGAGCCGTGCAGTCTGTGCCCAGTACTCAATGTGGCCATTGTAGTGAAAGCAGCCGTAGACAACACGCACATGAACGTATCCGTAAATCAACTTTTATTTATGGACACTGAAATGTGAATTTTATAGGACTTTCGTGTGTGACACAGAGTATTCTTCTTTAAATATTTTTTCAAGTGTTTAAGAAAGTGAAAGGTCACCATTCTCAGCTCATGGGCTGTATGAAAAGCAGGCGGTGGGCCAGGCTGTGGGCTGTGGGCTGCACTGTCTCGCTGGCCCTGCCCTGTCCACCCTGCCTCAGTCCCTGTAGCTTTACAATAAGGCCCCACGTCTGGGAGTTTGGCTCTTACTGGCCCTTTCCACTGCCATGTAAACGTTATAACCAGCTTCTTGAGTTCAGTGGGCGTGTTCACGCACAAGATTCTGCACTTACTTAGCCTTCTTTTGGGTCCAACATCCTAAATGTTGAGGATCTTCTCTGTAGAGGTTGTGCACATCTCTTGTTAGATTCTGTCTGGGTTCTCCAGAGTTCGTTCAGTTATTGTAAGTGCTGTATGTTTAAAAACTGTTTTCCGTTTATTGCTGGTAGGTAGGAGTGCTGTTGATTCATAACCAGCTTCCTCGATAAACTGATTACGTTCAAAATGCGTCTGTTGATGCTTTTGTGGTCTATGCTGTAATAGCCACTGGATACTAAGGTAGATGATATTGAGATGCAGATGGTGGGGGGGGGGGGAGCTCCAGGAGGCCAAGGGACTGGTCAGCGCGCAGCGGGGACTCCCACCCAGGCCTTCTGACCCCAGCCCATGTGCCGCCTCGAGTCAAGGCGGCTTCACCTCCTCCTTTCCTGTCCTCACGGTTTTCTTTTTAGGGTCTAATTGCTCTGGCTGGGGTAGTAATGAACTAGTAGTCGTGAGAGTGAGCAATCTTCTTTCCTTCCTGATTTTTAATGGACATGCTTCTAGAAGCTACCCCTTCCTGATATTGTTGTAGCAAAAACAAGTTGAGAAAGTACGATTTTTCCCAGTATGGGGCTTTTATCTTGAATGGGTGTTGATTTTATTAAATGTTCTTTCCGCATTGATTGAGATGATTCTGTTGTCTTCTTTTAATTTGATAAATGTCACTTATAGCTTTTCTTATATTAAACTATTCTTACATTCCTGGTATACAACCAGCATTGCTGTGATCTGCTATCTTTTTTATCCACTGCTAGATTCTAGTTGCTGATTAGTATTTTTCCACTTATATTCGTGGGTGAAATGGGCCCCTGATTTTCTTCCTCATGTGTTCTTCGTCTTGTTTTTGTCCCCAGGTTAAGAATGAATTGGGGAGTGTCCTTTTCTTCTCTCTGGAAGAGATTGTAGATGATGGAATGATATATTTCTTGACAATTTGGTGGGACTCACCTGTGAAACTATCCGAGTGTGGTGTTTCTTCTGTGGGAAAAATTTAAACTACTGCTTTTATTTTTGTATTAATTATGGGCGTATTCAGGCTTCTATTTCTTCCTGAGTCAGTTCTGGTTATTAATTTCTTTTAAACTGTCAAGCTTGGGGCTTCCCTGGTGGCGCAGTGGTTGAGGGTCCGCCTGCCGATGCAGGGGACGTGGGTTCGTGCCCCGGTCCGGGAGGATCCCACATGCCGCAGAGCGGCTGGGCCCGTGAGCCATGGCCGCTGAGCCTGCACGTCCGGAGCCTGTGCTCCGCAGCGGGAGAGGCCACAACCCGCGTACCGCAATAAATAAATAAATAAATAAACTATCAAGCTTATTGCAAAAAAGCATTTTTTAAAAAATTTATTTATTTTATTTTATTTATTTATTTTTCAGCTGCGTTGGGTCTTCGTTGCTGCGCACGGGCTTTTCTCTGGTTGTGGCGAGCGGGGGCTACTCTTTGTTGCGGTGCGCGGGCTCATTGCGGTGGCTTCTCTTGTTGTGGAGCATGGGCTCTACGCACACGGGCTGCTGTAGTTGTGGCACATGGGCTCAGTAGTTGTGGCGCGCAGGCTCAGTAGTTGTGGTGCACGGTCCCAGCTGTTCTGCGGCACGTGGGATCTTCCCGGACCAGGGCTCAAACCTGTGCCCCCGGCACTGGCAGGCAGACTCCCAACCACTGCGCCACCAGGGAAGCCCGCAAAAAAGCTTTTGATAGAACTCTTAAACATCTGCTCTATTTATAATTTAGGGTTTTTTTAAAATTAATAATATTACTTATTTGTGCTTTTTCCTTTTTTTTAAATCACTTTTTACAGAAATGTGTCACTCTCTTAAAACCACCGAATTGTGGCTTTGCTGATCTTCACTTTGTATCTTTGATTTTACTTTTTGCTGATATTTCAAGTTTTCTTTATTTCCTTCCTTCTACTCTTTGAGTTTTTTCTGTTTTGTTTTGTTTTTTAATTTCTTAAGTTGGACACTTGTTACTAGTTTTTATTTACCCTTAAAAAAACCTTAATGTAAACTTGTTTTATGATTATAAATTATTTTGTTTCGGAAGTCAGTATTTGGTACTTCCCTGGTGGTCCTGTGGTTAAGACTTTGCGATTCCACTGCAAGGGGCATGGGTTCATCCCTGCTCAGGGAACTAAGATCCCACACAGCGCATAGCGCAGCCAAAGAAAAACCAAGTCAGTGTGCATTCACTCACCAGCCGTTTATTGATCACCTGCCATATCCTGGGCACTGTTCCAGGCATCAAATCAGAAATGATGTTAAATGCTAGCAAATAGCTTTTTGGCAACTGTTGAGATTATCATATATTAATAGAATCCTAATGTTGAGCAATTCTTTCATTCCTAAAATAATCTTTGCTTGGTCATAGACTATTATTTGTCCACTGCAGAACTATATTCAGTTTACTACTATTTTAAAATAGAAGTTTGTATATTTATTCAAGTGAAATTAACCTGGGGTGTTTGTTCGAATGTGTCTGTGTATTGTCATTAGGTGTTACGATCAAGATTATGTTGGTTTTATAAAATTCGCTTTTTTCCTGTGCCCTAGACAGTTTAAGTCAGAGGACTGATCTGGTTCACAGAGGTTTCATGGAGCCTTGAGGCTGGGTGCCCTTCCTTCCTCTCAGACAGAGGTTGGTCCCCTCCGGGGCTCCTCTCCCCAGGGCTGCTATCAGAAGCAGGAGCTCACTTCCTATCTGACGACAGCTTGAGAACAAGTAGCTCAGAGCTCACAGGGTTTCCTGGTCCCCAGCTGCTGACAGTCACAGGTTCCCATGCTCTTGCCTGCAGGGCACATAGGTCACGGGTAGTGAGGCCTGGGTAGGGGTCCTTCTCCTACACACGTGGGTCAGCTTGCCCCCCCCCCCCACCGGGAAGCCCTGGGAGGGACACTGGGTGCAGCTGCCCTGCGGGAGCTCGGCGGGATCCCAGAGCTGAGGTTTGTCCCCTCTGTGCTCCCTCTGTCCGTAGGAGGTGGGGCGGGGCTGTTGTCAGGGTGTAATTAGCGGCTTGCTTTCCTGATTGCTTTCCTGCGGGGCAAGCCGCCTCCTCCCCTGGGTTGTGCTGTGGGCCGGCGGCTTCCGGCCTCTCGCCGGGTGGCCAGTATCAGGACCTGTCACAGAAATCCCCGCTCAAGTCCCCGCTCACATGTCCCCTCTTCAGAGGCCTTCCCTGCCTGCCGGCTACACCAGTCCTCCCTCCAGCCCCTCACCCACGAGAGTCCGACCCGACTATTCTCTTCATGGCATCGGTGGCCACCTGGAATTGTAGAATGTGTTTTTGGACTGACTTGAGTGCTGGAGGAGCGAAGAATAATGAGTCCCGGTTTAAGAAGACCTAATTGTGCCATCTGTGTCTGCAGGGCACCTGCAGCACTCTTGCCACTGTCCTCAGCGCCCTCAGGGTGTCTGGGACCCAGCGTCCTTTATTTGCATTTCCTTTGCTCCTCCTAGCCTTGGGCACACTGCTTATGCTGATCACGAATTCTGCTGAAGACCTCTGATATCCGGGTACTTACAGTTACAGGTTTGAGTGTTGATTTCTTCTCCATTTCCCATGCCAGCAGCTGTGAAATTCACTGGGGTCATAGCCCAGTAACTGCCTTCGGGGGTTAATGCTTAATTTGGGTGTGATTATTGTATCTGGTATTTTTAGAGCCATTAAATATGGTAAGAATTTAGAAGTCTAAATATGAAAAAATAAAACTGGAGCCAGAATTATAAGCACAGATTGGAGCAGTAGGCTCAATAGAAAATGATAAATATTTTAGCAAGACATTTAAAGTAGCAAATTCAGTTAGTTAGTAAAGGGATGGAAAGGAAAAGCAAAATAATTTAAGGATCCTAATGGGCATTTCCAGAGATGATAGTGAAAAGAGAAAAGCACTTCTAAAGTGTATTTTTAAACCTAGATTCATTTGCTTCCACTGCCTACATCATGGGAGGTGATTATAAAGTACAGAGCAAGTGAACTTTAGAACCCTGTATCCTTTGAAATTTCCTTAAGGTACATCTGCTCAAACAGTCTGTGCATTAGCCCTGTCCAAAGGGTCTTGTTAAATGTTGGTGCTGGGTCTGCCCCACACCCATAGGTCAGTCTTCGGGCAGGATCCTGGTGTGCGTATGTTTAAAAACTTCCCCAGGTGATTCTGATGCACAGCCAGGAATGAGACGGTGCCTTCAAGCTTCTGCGCCAGGTGGTCGCTGACCCCTGGAGGGATGAGGTAGGAGTTGCTTAGCTTCCACTTCTGGTTCCTGTGCACAAGGGCTGATCCCATTAAACCCTTAGAAGACCTGGGGTCAGTGCTCGGGGAGGAAAGAGCCTGTCCACTCCCTCCATCCCTGGGTGGTAGCAGTGGCCTTCTTGGACCTGGCTCATTTGGGTGGGGGGGCCATGGAGCTATGGACTTGAGGCAGATCTAAAAGCATCGTCCTAACCAATAGGGAACATGCACTACCTCCTGCCTGGTGGCCTGTGTGCTCCAGTCATAGCTTCTTCCTCTTGCTGACATGCAGGGAGTGGGGCCTGTTCCTCGCCGGTGCGTCTGCGTAGGTTGCTGTTTCAGGAGCAGGGACTGTTTCTTGTTGGCCCTGGCTTGCATGAGCCTAGCCACTCCAAGCTTACTCACTTACCCCATGGCTCTCCCCCCTTCCCCAAGGTGAGATCATCCTAACAATATTTTACAAAAAATGCCTGCACACACCTTTTTAATCTTGAGCTCCTGAGAAATCTAAATAACAAATATAGACTTGTAAAAAGATGAGAGGAATGTGAGATGTAATAAAAATGACATAAAAGGATATTAATAACTTTGATGTCCCTGAAGATGTATTAGTTGATGCTTAAATGTGAATGCTATAGCCATGGAGATGCCATGGAGATGCCTTGGATGGAAAGCGAGGGTCCTTCCTGGGAATGTCTTCTTAGATTTAAGTTCCTCTGAGTGCTTGATACCAGTTTTCTCCATCTGTTGAGCCTGGCGCCTCCGGTCTGGTCGTCTGAGGGTACTCCCAGAGCCATCCGTCCTCTTTACAGAATGGCCACTGGTTTTCTTGCCTTGATGACGGGACTCAGTAGGAGGCTTGATACTTTTTCAGAATTCTGTTTCCATGGAACTTCTAGGTCAGATGGGGCAGCTTGAGCCCAAGAGTTTATCTTCCTCTCTCCTATTAGTATTTGCTTAGTATACCTAGGTGTGCTGATGTTGGGTGCATATATATTTATGGTTGTTTTAAACTCTTGATGAATTGACCCCTTTATCAGTATATATAATGACCTTTTTTGTCTCTTCTTAGAGTTTTTGGCTTGAACTCTATTTTGTCTGATACAAGTATAGATACCCCTGCTCTCTTTTGGTTTCTAATTTTGTGAAATATCTTTTTCTATCCCTTCACTTTTAGCCTATGTGTATCTTTAAAGATGAAGTGAGTCTCTTGCAGGCAACAGGTACTTGAGTCTTGGTTTTTTTTTTTTTTTATCCTTCCAGCCACTCTATGCCTTCTTTCTCCCAGTTTTATTGAAATATAATCGACATATAGCCCTGTGTGCTTTTAAGGTGTACAGCGTAATGATTTGATTTAAATATATCGTGGAATGGTTGCCATAACAAGTTAGCTAACATCCATCATCTCTTATAGATTAAAAAAAAAGGAATTTTTTCATTGTGATGAGAACTCTTAGGATCTATTCTCCTAACAACTTTCATATATACTGTACAGCAGTGTTAGCTATAACCATCGTGTTGTACATCACATTCCCAGTACTTATTTGTCTTATAACTGGAAGTTCGTACCTTTTGACCACCTTCCTCCAGTTCCTTCTCCCCTTACCCCTATCATACTGTATTTGTCTTTCTCCGCCTGATGTATTTCCCTTAGCATAATGCCCCAGGGTCTACCTGTGTTGTTGCAAATGGTAGGATTTCTTCCCTTTGTGTGGGTGAATAATATTCCACTGTGTATAACTATCTATCCATCCATCCCACAACTTCTTTATCCATTCATCTGTTGATGGACACTTAGGTTGTTTCCACGTCTTTGCTATTGTGAATAGAGCTACAAGAAACGTGGGGCTGCAGATGGCTCTTTGACATGGTGCTTTCATTTTCTTCAGATATGTTCCCAGAAGTGGAATTGCTGGGTTCGCTCTGTGCTTTTTGCTTGGAGGATTTAATCCATTTACATGTAGAGTAATTACAATAAGTAAGGACTTACTAATGCCATCCTGTTGTTTTCTGGCTGTTTTCTGATTCCCATGTTCCTTTCTTCTCTTTCTGCCTGCCTTTGTGAATTCATGATTTTCCATAGTGGTGTGCCTTGATTCTCTTCTCTTTGTCTTTTGTGTATCTACTGTAGGTTTTTGCTCTGCTTTTTTTTCGTTTTTTTTTTTTTTGCTTTGTTTTTTTCTGAGGCTTACATAAACCATCTTACAGATATAACAGTCTGTTTTACACTGATAACAGCTTAACTTCAATTGCATACAAAAACTCTACCCTTTTACTCCCCCTTATGTTTTTGATATTGTGATCTACCTCTTTTTATATTGTGTATTTATTAACAAATTATTGTAGCTTTAGTTATTTTTAATACTTTTTTCCTCGAATCTTTATACTAGAGTTAAGTGGTTAATACCTCCATCACATTACAGTACTAGAGTTTTGTTGTTGTTGTTGTTTCGTTTGGCTTTAGCAGAAATGCTAGACATGGATAAGGCTTTGTGACATTTCTTCTCTGTCTGTGACACTTTAGAAGGCACGATTTACACGGGATTGTCTACAGTTAACAAATATGCTATTTTTGAGACTTTATGGCTTCTTATTTAACAGCCATAAATCTAAGAGTAACTATATGTCATGATATAAGAACTATGAGGTCCTATCTTGAGATTGCTTCCTTCAAGATCAGCATTTTGTTTCAGATGAAATGTTTTAAATTTGGTTAATACTACATTTCAAGAAAAATAATTACATTTATACTTGCACCTATTTATCTATCTATTTATTTTTAAAGCGAAAGCAGGTTTATTCAGGGAGATACACACTCCGTAGGCAGAGTGTGGGCCATCTTCGAAGGCAAGAGACCAGTATTAGAGTATTTTGAATTTGACAGTATACTTATCTTCACCAGTGTATTGTATATTTTCATGTTTTCATGTTACTAATTAGTGTCCTTTAGTTTCAGCCTGAAGAACTCCTTTCAGCATTTCTTATAAGGCAGATCTAGTGGTGATGAACTCCCTCACCTTTTGTTTATCTGAGAAAGTCTTATCTCTCCTTCATTTCTGAAGGACAGCTTTGCTGGATAGAGTATTCTTGGTTGGCAATTTTTTCCTTCATCTCTCTGAATATTTTGTCCCCCTCTTTCCTGGCCTGTAAGGTTTCTGCTGGCAGATCTGCAGATTGCTTTATGGGGATAGCTGGAAGTTGCAAGCTGCTTTTCTCTTGCTGCTTTAAGAGTCTTTTCTTGTCTTTGATTTTTGACAGTTTCATTATTGTGTGTCTTGGAGAGGATCTCCTTAGGTGAAGTTTGTTTGATGAACTGTGAGCTTCGTGAACTTGGATGTCCAACTCTTCTTCCAGATTTGGGAAGTTCTCAGCCGTTATTTCTTTAAATAAGCTTTCTGCCCCTTTCTCCCTCTTTTCTTCTGGGACTCCAGCAGTTTGTAGATTGCTTCTCTTCATGGTGCCCATTGATCACGTAGGCTTTCTTCACTCTTTTTCATTCATGCTTTTCCCCCCAGACAGGGTCATTTTGAAGGTCTTGTCTTCTACGTCACAGATTCTTCTTCCGCTTGAACCGTTCTGTTGTTGATGCTCTCGTCACATTTTTCATTTCATTGGTTGTGTTATTCAGCTCCAGAACTTCTGTTTCTATCTCTCTGTTAAACTTATCATTTTTTTCCTGTGTTATTTTCCTGATTTGTTGAACTGTCTGTGTTTCCTTGCAGCTCATCGAACTTCCTTAAAGCAGCTATTTTGGGCTCTTTATCAGGTAAATTGGAGCTCTCCGTGTGTTGGTTACTGGAGGAGTATTGCTGGGTCATGTTTCCTTGATTTTTCAAGTTCCTTGAGTCTTTTTTTAATTTATTTACCTTATTTACTTATTTTTGGCTGTGTTGGGTCTTTGTTGCTGCACACAGGCTTTCTCTAGTTGCAGTGAGCAGGGGCTACTCTTTGTTGCGGTGCGCCGGCTTCTCATTGCGGGGGCCTCTCTTGTTGTGGAGCACGGGCTCTATGCGTGTGGGCTTTAGTAGTTGTGGCACGTGGGCTCAGTAGTTGTGGCTTGCGGGCTCCAGATCGCAGGCTCAGTAGTTGCGGCGCATGGGCTTAGCTGCTCTGCAGCATGTGGGATCTTTCCAGACCAGAGCTCGAACCCACGTCCCCTGCATTGGCAGGTGGATTCTCAACCACTGCGCCACCAGGAAGGCCCCTGTTGCTTGAGTCTTATGTTGCTGTCTTCACGTTGAAGTGGCAGCCCTCTCCTCCAGTCTTTACTGACTGACGTTGGGTGATAACTATTTCCACCAGCCCTGCTAGGGCTTCTGAGGCTTTCTCATCTCCTATGCGTACGCTCGCCCCATGTTTCTTGCCGTTTCTTGCTCCCTCCTCCAGCAGAATTCCTCAGCTTCTGTGCCGTCTCTCTGCCCCGTAGCTCCCGGCTGGGTGATGACAGCCTCTGTTTCTTTGCCCAGGAGTGGAGCTCAAGCTGAAGGTTGTGGTCTCTCCCTCCACAGACTCAGGCTGGCTCTCTGCACGTGCTCAGTAGCCGTCCGTCAGAGCTTGCTCTCACCACGTGGGGATCACACACAGGAGTGGCCGCAGGGTGGGAGTGCGTGTGGGTGAGGCACGCTGAGCGCTGGGGGGCACCCATGGGCCAGCTGGGGCTCCGTAGGTGAGGCGTCCCCAGTGACTCGTATAGGCGGACTTGTTGGTGGAGTCTGCAGTGGGGGCAGTAGGGTCTGCATCAGTTTAGCTACCTGCCACTCTCCCAGCCACTGCGAGCCCCCAGGCATGCAGTCCACGGCTCTGGATGGGGCGAGAGAGAAAGGAGCCTCCTTGGCAGCTTCCCGCACAGCTGGGGAAGCAGAGTGCCCACTCCGGCGCTCTCACTGTCCCCCTCGGGGGAAGTCACAGGCCATGGTGGTCTCTCGTGGCCCTAAGCTGCTCCACCTCGGGGAGGAGTGACAGGCTGTTTCTCTTTCCCTCTCCAGTGCATCCACACTGGCTTGTTTTGCTCTGGTGGTGTGCTGGACCTCTCCAAGGGCTCCCTGCCTGCAGAGTCAGCACAGCCGCTGCCTTGTGGTGGAGTCTCCAAAGCTTGGTGGCCCCCTACTCTGTGCCGCGGTTGGGAGATTGTCCCCACGTGGAGAGAGGAGCGAGAGTGGGCTGGCTGCCCGAGTGTCCTCCTGTCCAGCTCTGAGCCGTCCACTGCCTTTCTTCATCTCCTGAGCATGGTTGCCTCTGACATTTTGTTCTGTTTTATAGGTGTTCCCTAGTTCGGTTTCAGTTCTGTTATTTGGGCAGAATCTACTTGCTGTAGCTTAAAAGAATTGAAGAATCCTAAAAATCTCTAGCTAGAATGAATTTTAGAGATTTAAACAAAGATAAAGAAATACAAAAATAAAGGATCATGGTTACGAATTCCTAATCTTGTTTTTTTCTAAAGCATATATTTTATTATATGATTAATAGTGAAATAGAATACACTCTAGGAATGGAAACCCTATTCCCTAGTGGATAAATACATTTTTGTCCATTCTCTTTAATAGTCAGTGTTTCTTCTTCTTTTGGGCTGCCACATCCAGGAAAGAGTCAGTTGTTTCAGTTAAAAAAAATTCAAGTCAGCCGTTGTAGCGTCCTTTGAACTTAGCTTACTTACGGTACATTTAACCAAGAAATTATTCTTGAACCAAATAAAATCACTAGTGAGTGGGTTGTCTCTCAAGAATAAATGGCACATATAAAATTCAACATCCATTATTGCTACAAGCTTGCAGTGAACGAGGGGTAGGAAGGTTCCTCTGGCCACAGGAGGGAGAGTTCCTGCAACGAGCAGTCAGCAACCTACACAGCAGGGAGGGGCTGCAGGTGTTTCCGTGGAATTCAGGAACAAGGATGTGAAGGGAAACCTGGCTGAGATATTCTGGAGGGTCTAACTGGTACAAAAAGAAATGAGGTTGAATTCTGGAAAGGAGACAGGGTCACCATCATTTGAAGATGACAGCAGTCTACCGAGTCAATCAACCCCCTAAAAGTTAAAACTATTTAAAAATTTTATAAGGTGGCCAGTGACAAAATAAATACACAGAAGTTAGTACTTTTCCTATATGTCAGCAATAACCAGTTGGAAACAATGTGTATCAAGTCCCCCATCCAGAACTGGAAACAAAAATGTAAGTTTCCAAGGCATGTGTGCATTTAATAAGAATTTATAGTAACTGTATTGAGAAGCCACAGAATTTTACCAAGAAATATAAAAGGTCTGGAAAAAGTCGAGAGAGACATTGTGTTTCTGGGTGGAAACTCATTATTATAGAGATGTCACTTCTCTCAAGTCAACTTGTAAGTTTAATGCAATTCCAGTAAATATTCAATGGATGTTTGGGAATTTGGCAGGGAATATTCTGAAGTTTTTCTGAAAGCATAAATATATGAGAATAGCCTTCCATAAAAATGTGTGAAAGGACCAGGTTTAGGCCAGTAATGTCACATTCTTAACTTGCTTTCGTTACTTTAAGTAGAGAAGGGATCACTGTGGCTGGGGATCTGAGCTCTGCATTTCCCTGTTGCCTGCTTTGTTAGGGTTTATGGTCAGTCCTCCACGTGACAAGATGATTTTTTAAATCCTTTCCATTTTCATGTCAGTCTGAAAGGCCAGGCTGAAGGTACGTCTTCTCTGTTCCGTGCAGTAACCTTTGGCTTCAGCCGCAGTGACCCCACGCCAAGCCTCTGTACTCTTATCTTACACACCGGCCTTCCGAGAGGGTTCCTCGTTCCTTTCCAAGGACGTTAATGTTTGTAGAAGTAGCTAACATTTAATGATCTTTTGATTTCTCTCTGCACCAGGTTCTAGGTGGTTCCTTATATGCATTTCTTCTCCTGTAGAAGCTTACCCATCGGATAGTCTCAGTCGTAGACAATATAATTATAACAACAGCTGACGTTGATAGAGCACTTACTATCCCTAAGGAGTTGCATACATCACTTCATTTAATCCTCCCAGTAATTTATGAGATAGGTGTCATCCCCATTTTCTAGGTTAGGAAACTGAGGCACAAGAGTTATCTTGCCCAAGATTATGTGGACAGTCGCACAGGTGGGACATCAGTGAACCTCACACTATATAGCTTCTCATACATACGTTCTAAAAGCTTCCTGCTCGTGTTTATTTCTTATCCGTAGTGGCTGCAGCGAGCAGATTTTACCAGCTGGGAGGTTTTTTTTAACAGCGTGTCCCTGACTTGGACCGGCGGTTTTCTCTCTGCTGCCAGTGTTCAGTAGCTACACCTGCAGCTGTCAGATTGTGGAAATGCCGTCGGAGTCGATGTTCTTGTATATGCACAGAAGTAAAATACTGGCTTGTGAAAAATATTTGATGTAAATTGGTACAAGCACTTTGGAAAACTGTGTGACATACGTACCCGTTGACCCAGCAGTGCCATTTCCTGTTGCATGCCGTGGAGAATCCTGTGCCTGTGTGCCTGTGTGTATTAGGACAAATGTATAAGGTTGTTCCGAGTGGCCTTGTTTGTCATGGCCCCAGACCAAGAATCACCCAAGTGTCCACCAGCAGTGGGGTGGTTGGATAAATCATGGTGTATTCATATGATGACATAACCATTCAGCAATGCAGATGAACAGAACGCGTGTGCTCGTAATTACATGGTTGATTCTCAGGTACAGCGTTGAGCAACAGAGTCCAACACATGCAGATACATGTGTGATTCCATTTGTCCCGTGCACATAGGTCAGGCACACGGGTCAGCAAACAGCAGAGCCCGTCATGCAGACCTGGGACTCGAACACCAGGGACGGCAGACTGACAGTGACCTTGGGCTTTGGGGACCCTGGCAGGGTTTGCTTTCCTCACCCAGATGATGGCTGCAGGTGTCACTTTATCATTTTGTTAAACCGTTCATTTGTGTCTTAGGTGCTTTTCTGTGTGTGTGTGTAAAGGTTAAAGGGTTTGATTCCAGACTGTTTTACTGTGCGTTCAAGATACCAGTTTGACCCACACTAGAAATGAATGTGTGGTTTACAGAGAAGTTTGGTGATGGAATATTTCTGGATGAACAGGACGCTTGGAATCATTATTCCGTGGGTCTCTGCTTCTCTCATGTAACTTGGATGCAGGCATTCCTCGGAAAATGAACTTTTGACAGGTTGTATATAAATCGCTTCCTGAAGTCGTGGGAGAGTATGTTACTTAAAGCAAATACTCACACTCTTTGATTTATTACCCCCCCCCCCGTTCAATTAATCAGGCCTTTGTTTATCGGGTTGGCTTCATGTAGGGTAGAGCTCTGCTCGGGAGTGTCCGTGACCCCGCAGATCAGCGGCAGAGTGGAGGGCAGTGTCGCACCCCAGATCCGGCTTCTGAGAGACTTCGAGCAGAATCTAAGGGTCAGGCTTTCAAGCATTATTTTAACAATAGTACTTTTTTGCCCTGAAGCATTGTAATTGAAATTTAAAGAAACAAATCTCGGAGGTCAGCAGTTTTTATGTGTATGACTTATAATAATAAATCATTATAAATTTAAAAAGCACTATAAACACAAATGCCCACAGTTCTGGGGACAAGTGTGTGTGTGGTAAACGCAAATAATATTAAGTCCCAGGAGTAACTCTTCACCTGAAAACTCTTGGAAAGTCACTTTTTCTGAAGCGCGCGTGCGAAGTGGCCGGCCAGATGCTGCCAGCTGAGCAAACAGTCTGCATGCAGCCTGCGGCAGGCGGAGGGCCGGCCAGGCGGGAGGGCGGGCGGGTGTGTGTGCCCGCGACACACAGCTGCCGCCCCTCTGTGTCACCTGTAGCAGCTGATCCCGTGGCAAGCCACACGCAGGAGCTGCAGATCTCCGAGCTCAGCACTGCAGTCTTTCGGTAAAGATTTTTTAGGGCTAATTTCATGGTTTGGGTTATTTATGAAGTGGCGATGGGGAAGGGGATGTGTCAGGAAGGAAGGCAAATGATTTTTTGGTGAAAGAACTTGTCCGCCTGCAGCTGGGCACACAGCTTGTCGGTTGGTGTTGACAGTACAGCAGCGTACCTGTCAGCCTGTCGCCTTGCCTGGAGCGGCGGCGCCCGCACTGAAGCAGGGACTCGCCTGCTCCCCCTGCAGGCCTTGCGGCTTCGTCCCTCATGGTGGATCAATTTATAATGGTTACCGTTTACTGAGGGCTTACTCTGTGCGAGGCACTGAGCTGCTTATTTTATATTACCCCACTTAATCTGACCTGCAGGGTAAATATTATTACTTCTGTTTTATGGTGAGGAAACCGAGGTACAGAGAGGTCACGTCAAGCTCCCAGGGCCGTAAAGATGGGAGGCGGTGAGGCGGGCTGGGACCGGCTGGGGCCCTGCAGAGCACACGCTCCCGACCGCTCGCGCCTTGCCCACAGGCCCTCTTGTGTTCTAGGCGGTTTTAGGTGCTATTCTGGGTCATGATACAGTTTTGTTACTTTTTGCTCTTCTGTTTTCAAAAATTAAGTATATTTCATGTGACTAATTCCTGTATGGTGAGTATGGTGGTGGATTCTCCAATTCTACCGTACATATTAAAAGTCTATAAAACAAGGGTTTATAATGGTTGTGTTTGTCTGGAAAGTTGCTGATATAGCAGTAGAAGCTCTGCGTAAATCAGAGGCTGTCGTCAGTGGAGGGTGCTTCTAAAGCACATGATCAGTGCTCGACTTATCCACCCCACCTGCCACTTTAAGTGAAAGTTTGAAAAATGCCAGAATTTTGATATTTTGCCACAATAATCAAAGCCTCTCCCGACCGTCATAATCCAAGCCCACATGTGTCTTGTTTAACATCTGAGGCTCTTAGAATTATGACCTTTAAGATTAGTGTTCCCGGGCTTCCCTGGTGGCGCAGTGGTTGAGAGTCCGCCTGCCGATGCAGGGGACACGGGTTCGTGCCCCGGTCCGGGAGGATCCCACATGCCGCGGAGTGGCTGGGCCCGTGAGCCATGGCCGCTGAGCCTGTGCGTCCGGAGCCTGTGCTCCGCAACGGGAGAGGCCACAGCAGTGAGAGGCCCGCGTACCACAAAAAAAAAAAAGAAAAAAAAGCAAGATTACTGTTCCCAATCCTGCTTGGTTCTGTGCGACAGAAACATGAAGGATTTTGACAGATGACCCCTTATTGTCTTCATCCACGTTGGGACTTGCCAGTTTGGCAAGATGTTGTGCCTGTTAGTCTCCATCCTAAGTTCTGTGCCCTGAACAGTTTTGTGTTAGAGACAACATGATGCCAAATACATAGGAATTACTTAATAATCATTATTAATCGGTTTAAATAGAATTTTAAATGTCTCAACTAAGTAAGTAGTCAATATAATAAAGACAACACAGTTTTTCCTGGGAAGTCGTTTGTCATTGTATTGATTCATTTTAGTCATTTAGCATTTTAATTTAAAAGCATTTTTATAGCTACTACCTTTTTTCTTTAATTAAACTTATTTTGAGATAACTGTAGATTCAAATGCAGTTGTAAGAAATAATAGAGAGATCCCAGGGACACCTTACTCAGTTTTTCCCACTGATAACATCTTACAAAACTGAGTGCAGTATGACACCCAGGATGCTGACCTTGATACAGTCAAGATACAACATCTCCATCATCACAAGGATCCCTCTTGTTGCCCTTGTATCACCACAGTCCATTCTCTACCTTCCACCCCACCCCGTCCTGAACCCCTGGCAACCACTAATCTGTTCTCCCTTTTTATAGTTTTATCATTTTAAGAATGTTATATAAATGGAATCATGCAGCATGTAAGTTGTTTTTTTTTTAATTTTAAAATTTGTATTTATTTTTGGCTGTGTTGGGTGTTCGTTGCTGCGCGCGGGCTTTCTCTAGTTGTGGCAAGCGGGAGCTACTCTTCGTTGTGGTGCACAGGCTTCTCATTGCGGTGGCTTCTCTTGTTGCGGAGCATGGGCTCTAGGCGCGTGGGCTTCAGTAGTTGCAGCACATGGGCTCAGTAATTGTGGTTCACAGGCTCTAGAGCGCAGGCTCAGTAATTATGACGCGTGGGCTTAGTTGCTCCGCAGCATATTGGATCTTCCCGGACCAGGGCTCGAACCCATGTGCCCTGCATTGGCAGGCGGATTCTTAACCACTGCGCCACCAGGGAAGCCCCCAGCCTGTAAGTTTTGAGACTGGCTTTTTTCACTCAGCATAACTCTCTCAAGGTCCGTCCAGGTTGTTGGGTGAATCAACAGTTCATTCCATGATACAGATGTAGCATAGTTTATTTAACTACTCACTCCTTGAAGGGCATCTGGGTTGTGTCCAGTTTTTGGCTCCTTGAATACAGCTTCTGTAAACATACCTATACAGGTTTTTGTGTGAACATGTCTTCTCTTCTCTGGGATCAGTGCCTAGGAGTACAATTGCTGGGTCGTATGGTAGCTGCACGTTTAGCTTTTAAAGAAACTGCCGACTGGTTTTCCAGAGCAGCTGCACCACTTTACATCCCCACCAGCCGTGAATGGGGGATCCAGTTTCTCTGCACCCTTCCCAGCATTTGGTGTGGTCGCTGTTTTTTGTTTTAAACATTCTGATAGGTGTGGAGTGTTATCTCATGGTGGTTCTAATTTCCATTTCCTTAATAGGTAATGATTTTGAACATCTTTTCACGTGCTCGTTGGCCTTCTGTATATCATCTTTGGTGAAATGTCTGTTCTTTTGTCCGTTTTCTAATTTGATTGTTTGCTTTTTTTGCTGTTGACTTTTGAGAGTTTTTACATTCTAGGTACTAGTCCTTCACCAGGTCTGTGGTTTGAACATATGTCCTCTCACTCTCTAGGCTTTCTTGCATGCTCTCAACAGGGTTTCTTGCCCAGCGACAGTTTTTAATTCTGATGAAGTCCAGTTTATCAGTTTTTCCTTTAATTGATGGTGCTTTCGGTGTCAAGTCAGAACTCTTTGCCTGGCCCTAAATCCCAAGGATTTTCTTCTAGCTTTTTTTCTAGAAGTTTTATAGTTTTCTGTTTTACATTTAAGTCTGTGATGCATTTTGAGTTAATTTTTGTACAAGATGTGAGACTTAGGTCAAGGTTCACTTTCCCTGTGGCTGTCCAGTTGCTCCGGTGCCTTCTGTTGGCTGGCTGTCTCCTCCGCTGGATTGCTTGTGCGCCTTCGTCAGAAATCAGCTGGGCAGATTTGTGAGGATCTGCTTCTGGGTTCTCTGTTCTGTTCCATTGACCTGTGTGTCCATCCTGCCAGTACCACCCTGTCTTGATTACTGTAGCTATCTGGGAAGTCCTGAAATTGGGTAGCCTGATTCTTCCCTCTTATTTCTTCTTTTTCAAAATGTTTTAGCTATGCTAGTTCCTTTGCCTTTCTATATAAGTTTTAGGATAATCCTGTCCATGTCTACAGGGAATTTGGGATTTTGGTAAGAATTGTATTAAACCTATGTATCAGCTTGGGGAGAATTGCCATCTCTACTATGTTGAATCTTGGAATTGATGAACAGGGTATGGCTCTCTCTTTTTAGATCTCCTTTGATTTATTTCATCCACATTGTGTAGTTTTCAGTATACAAGTTCTGTACATATTTGGTTAGATTTACACCTAGTATTTCTTTTTTTTGAGCAATTATAAATGGCATTGTATTTTTAATTTTGGTATCCGTGTGTTCACTGCCAGTAAATAGAAACACAGTTGATTTTCGTGTGTTTCTCTTGTATCCCGCAGCCTTGCAGAGCTCACTTATTAGTTCTATGAGCTTAGCCTTTTATTTGTAGTCCTGTGTACTTAACACTGTCTGTGTGCCAGGCATTATGTTAAGGCTTTGCGTGTGTTTGCCAAAGGCCAGGATGTAGTGAGGCTAGGATCTTGACTCAGAAATTACTTACTCACTTCATCTATTCATTTGGCAAATATTTAAGGAGCACTTATATGGACCAGATGCAGGGTTCCTGCCCTCCTGGGGCCTACGGTCTGAAACCGGAATTAGAAGTGACACAAGTGGTTATCTAACTTAATACAAGAAGTTTAAAAATAAAACAAGACGTTGATTAATTATAACCTAATGCATCTGACTCGGTGTCAGTGGGTAAAGCAGGGACCTTTAGTCAGCCTGTGTGGAGTGGGGGCACCCAGGGGGGACTTGCTAAACATTGTTCATTTCCCCAGGAAAGGTTTCCCGACCCAAACTGCTTGTTGATTCTTACATCAGTTTTTGCAGTTCAGAGACGTCTGTGGTAAAACCTCATATGAAGGGAATTAAATATTCTTGTCCAAGAGCCCAAGAACTCCTGGCCAAAACTACGTGAAGCTCCCTGGTCGCCTCCATCGTCACCTCCTTCACCTGCTGTGCATTAGCCCCTCCCCCGCCAGCCCTGCACCCTCGATGCCCGCCCCAGGCCCCGTCGCCTCCGCACCGGCCAGCCCAGGCCAGCCCTCCTCGACCTCACCTGCTGCCCCCGTGCTGCCGAGGGCCGCGCCCTCCGTCCGCACACCGCACCTCCCTCTCTCCACCTCGCGGCCCTCCTCCCCTCGGCTGGCGGCTGCCCTCCGCTGGCCTGGCAGGCCAGGTTGCAGAGTCGTTCGAGCTGGGAGGGTGGTGCATCAAGGAGTGAGATGCAGGGCCAGGTCCCCTTCCCACCACACGGTTTGGGAAGATCATCGGTGGCCCTGCCTGAGCTTTTGTAACAACAGCGGCAGTAAGTTTCTGGCCAGTTGGGAAATGAAAATCTTACCCTACAGAAATGTGCCCCTCGGGCAGCCTTCCAGGGACAGGGCCTTACGGGGCGCTGCTGACGTGCTCACACAGGGCCTGGCACCCCGGGCCACTGCTGACCTAGTCTCGCGGTCACAGGCGTGAAGCAGTGTCCCATAGCCCGGTGGGTCCCGAACCGGCACCGTCCCCACACCCACGCCCCTTCCGCCCTTATTAGTCCCTGTCCTGCCTTAGGAGTGAGGCTGTTGCTCTCTCTTCATTCTCTTCCCACTGACTGTAGGAGAAACTGCTCGTCTTTGAGTCGGCGTGGAAGAAGGAGAAGGACATAGTCTCCAAGGAGATAGAGAAGCTCCGTGTGTCCATCCAGACCCTGTGCAGGAGCGCACTTCCCCTGGGCAAGATCATGGACTACATCCAGGAGGACGTCGACGCCATGCAGAACGAGTTGCAGCTGTGGCACAGCGAGAACCGGCAGCATGCTGAGGCCCTGCGGAAGGAGCAGAGGTGGGGGGTGGGGAGCCGGGGCGGGGGAGGGGCGGGGCCCGGGGCCCACGTGTGCCCACAGCCCAGGGGGAGGGCTCCCGAGAGCCCACGGCCCCTCGACCCTCTCTTTCTTACCTCCTCCCCCGAAGGAAACACGTTTCTTTTTCTTTTTCGTTCATAGCATAACGTGCATTTCTTTGTAGCAGTTAGAGAAGATCTGCAGTCAGTGTTCAAAAACGAGATTTAGACATTAAAACAGACAGCAAACTTTGCAGTTTGGATACCATATTTTTCATGTATCTTATCGAAATCCCCAAAGCTTTGTGACTGTAATTTGAAAGTATTTTAATTTTTCACTCTAAAAGAGTACGTTTATGTTTTTACCCTTTTTCTTTGGATGCAATGACTAATTCCCCTTTTGTTGTTTTCCACTGTTTGAATTAAGAAGCAAATGTAAAATGTGAAAGATATTTATGAGCCCCTGGCTTTGCTTTCCGTCAGCATCACAGACTGTGCCCTGGAGCCCTTGGAGGCGGAGCTGGCGGAGCTGGAGCAGCTGGTCAGAGACCAGCAGGACAGGATCTGCGCCGTGAAGGCCAGTATTCTGAGGAATGAAGAGAAAATTCAGAAAATGGTGCACAGTATCCATCTGAGTTCCAAAAGGTGAAAGCGCAGACGTTTCGGAGACTAAAGGCCGTCCTCAGTTTGCACGTCGTTACTCCTTAAGTTTCCGTTTGAAGACAATGAACAGTTTACAGTGTTATCCAACTAATTTTCAGAGCTTTACAAGCGTGAGGCATATTCAGTGTGTGAAGACCATGTGTTCCTACCTTCCTCCGCTAGAATACTTGCTAGTCATAAATAGCTCTTGCAAATGCCTGTGTGAAAAGTTTCTTTACAAGCCTGTCCTTTGTATTTCCCCCGTAGGCTGTTCAGTTCTGTGCCAGATTCGCCAGCAGGTGAGTGGTGCTGGCGCAGCCAGGGATGCAGGCGTCTGTGATTTCAGACTCTGAGTCTAGTGACAGGACTTCTGTGAGTCAGGCACTGAGTGAGATGGCTGTACATTTTGATAGGAGCTTCATAAATACAATGAAGCCTGAAAATGAATGAATTATATTTTTAGCTCATTTCCACTTGAAAAGGGTTAATTTCGGCCCATATCTTTATAAGGTACGCGTGAACTTTAATTTTTAACCTCTTTGTAATTGCATACATGTTATGTAATTTTCTTACTGGTCCCTTTTATCTTTTGCTTATATTTCCAGCCCTTAAAGTTCATACATTTAAAAAGGAGGTTTGAGTATGGCCTTCATGGACATCATCTGGACATGAGATTGTCACAGGCCCTTTCCTCACTTTCTTTAACATTTTGCCCCTGGGTTTTCGCCACGTGCACACTTGTGTCACTTGCCTCGTTCTCTCCAGAAGAGGGGCTTGCTCTCCAAGGCATCGGCATCATGCCTTTTCCTTCGCACAGGTGTAAGCACCTGTGCACCTGAGAGACAGGTAGCTTAGGGAAAACTGCAAAAGGAAGACTTACAAGGATACATGGATTTGCAAAATTTTTTAATGTTAGCGTTTTTTTGGAAATTTTTTTTTAAAGCAAAAGTTTTTTTTTTTTAAACATGGTTTATATTTAGTTTTTCACTGCATATAATATTGTAAATACTTACTAAAGTCTTCAATTTGTGTATAAAGGATTTCACTGTTTGGAGACATACTTACGGGTCTTAAGGTCTGGGTCCTGATACTTTTATTTCTAGATACTGTATTTATTATGTAACCCAAGGAGGGCCATTTTAAGTGTTAGAATTTGCCCGAGAAAGTTTTGTTTCTTTAAAAAACTAGCACAAATGGCACGGTTAAGTTTTTCTTAGTGTAATTTCCAAAATAAATCTGTTACAAAGGTAGTTCTATGACTTTCGAAGCTGAGTAAGTTCAAGGTCAGATTATTAAGATCTGCCGTCATGAAACATTGGTCGTCTTCTCCTTTCCGTAGTTTACCGTAAAATTCAGTTTGGCGAGGCTCCACTAATGCAGCACTGCCGGCGGGCAGGTGTGTCAGTCCCCAGCCCTCACATGCTCATAGTCTCTTTTCCACTGACTTGGATGGCAGCCACCATACTAAAGGGACCCTGTTTTGCTTCAAGTGAAGGTGTCTGCCTTTAATGAATTTGTACATAAGACTAGAGATTTTGTGTTGCAAAAAATTACATACATTGTGAGTAAAATTTTGTATGAAGTAGTCTCTCAAATTGTATCATAAAATTTATTTTTCTTTTATACATAAATCATTAAAAATAATCAGATTTTTTTTCTATCAGTGTATGGGTTGTGCAGTTCAGTTCACACCTGGAGAAAAGCATTTATAAGCATTTGGATTTTTTTTAGTTTTCAAATGTGTGCAGTTTGTTTTTCTTTGAAGAAAGTTCAGGGAAATTTATATTTTCACTCATTGTGACACCCCTTTTCTGTATAAATTGAAGTCTTATATGTGGCAGGTAAGCATTTATCAGAAATTTTAAGACCCTTCAGGAAGTTTTAGAAAGTCTCTGCATGTAGTTATTAGTGTATCTTATCACAAACGAATTAAATCCTGTGATTTATTATTTTGATAGAATACACAAATGGGGTTATTAAATGTTTTTCTCTGCTTTGGCTTGTAAGTTTTCAAGACGTACTGGAGTCATACTTCAGAAATTTTAATTTAAGCGACTTCCCTGGCGGTCCAGTGGTTAAGACTCTGCACTTCCACCGCAGGGGGCACGGGTTCAATCCCTGGTGGGGGGAACTAAGATCCCGCATGCCGTGTGGTGCGGCCACAGAAAAAAAAAAAAAAGAAATTAAAAGTTGAGCCGACATATTTATATTTAAAGGAAATACATAAACCTTAGAAAAAAATAACAAGACTAAAATTCAGGCTTTCTACTTTGACATTCATGCTTATTTTTCTTAATAAGCAAGTTAAAAAATGATAACTGGAATCTGTAAAGACAGATGATGTTATTTAGTGACAATATAGGTGCAGTTTAGGATTGGGGGGTGGGGGTCTGGAATTCTCAGTCTGTTGACAAGTGCCCCTGAAATATTCCCAGACTTCTTTTCCAAGCTGCCCTGAACTGACTGGGATGTGTCTTCTGCTGACTTGCGCAGCCCTGGGGCACGCGAGCGAGAAGAGAGGTGGCTGGACCTTTACCAGCTTGGTGTCACCAGTCACAGGCTTAGGACGACCAGTCTGCTTGAGTTCCCACAAGAATCGGGTTCAGGATGAGGCCGCACGCAGGACCCTGTGCTCAGGCGGCTGCCCTGAAGGACCGGTTTCCGCACAGACCCAGACCCCCTCCCAGCTCTGGGGTCTTCTGCCTGCTCCCAGGGGGGCAGAGGCAGAGCGCCTCGCTCCCCATGCCCTCCCTGCCCCCAGGAGCCCACCGCCCGAGCTGGGAGGAAGCCCCAGGCCTGTCCACTCCCGGGGTGTGCTCTTGCCTGGCGGGGCTGTGTTCACCTCTATCCTGTGATGCACTTCACTAATCGAAAGGCCTCATGTTTTCCTAAAAAGTGTTTGGGTGAGTACGGTTCACACAAGCTCTGCAAGAGGGCAGGAGGCCCCTGGAAGAGTCCCCTTCTGCCGCTTATGTGTGTTTTCATAAAAGGAGTTTGGGAAGGACTTTTATTTTTTTAATTCAGTGAGAGAAAAGACATTTAAATGGCTTTTTAAGCTGTAAAACTAGTGTTTACGTCCATGTTTAGAGCTGAGTTCCAGATTGATGATCGGCCTCTTAAACCAAGCAAGTTGGTCTTTCTGGTGAGAAAATGGGGTTCAGGGACTTCCCTGGCCGTCCAGTGGTTAGGGCCCCGCACTTGCACTGCCGAGGGCGCGGGTTCAGCCCCGGTCGGGGAACTAAGATCCCACAAGCTTCGTGGTGCAGACCCCCCGCCCCCCCAAAAAAACCCCGAAAACGGGGTTCCGAAGGCAGTCAAGGCCTGAGTCACGGAGGCTGTGCCGGCCAGCCGAGGCGCAACCAGGGCTTTGTAAGCCAGTGTGGTGGGTGCGCTCGGTGTGCGAGGTTCCCCGGCAGCCCCGCCCCCTGCCCCCGCACCGCTGGCTCAGCACACCCCGCAGGCGCGCGGCCGGCGAGTCAGGGCAGCTCAGAGGATGCTAAGCCCGCACCAGTTTTCAGCCACAGCCTGTCGGCTAATTCACAGCATCTGTCCTGTTCCTCACTGCACTCTCGGACTTCCCGTTCAATTCTCGGAAAAGGCTCTTAGCGTTGCTGTCGCCGTGACGTAACAAACCAAAAAACACTTAGGTTTGCCGTTTACGGTCCCCGTCAAAGCCAGCACTTTGCCGGGTGACGGCGGCCAGCGATCGCGGGCCTCGCTTGCTGGACCCCGGCCTGAACGCCGGGTGCGCGGTGCCTCTTGCGCCCTCCTGTACTTGGGGCGTGACGTGCACCCCCGGGAGCAGAGCCATAGCCCTGATCTGCTCAGGACGGTGGCAGCCGTGCCTTTTCTTGAGGCATAATTATTAATACATCCCTTCCCCGCCTGCAGGAGGGTTCTGGTTTGGATGACAAATGACCTTCTCCCTCTCCCTATTTGATATCTAGGAGTGGTGACACATGGCCGTGAAGGGGTGACGGGGCCCCTCTGAGCGACAGGAGAGCCGTGTGAGTCCCACTGTCGCCACAGCTCTGCCGCAGGTCAGGGGGCGTTCGTGACGCGTCCACACTGCAGACAGGTGACAGGGCCTCTACTTGCCTGGGGCGAGACGCGGACGTGTGTCTTGGCTTCATGACTGTTGCAGGGCCTTCCCCAAACGCTCCCGTCTGAGCTGATGTTGCCTGAAGGGAATCGCAGGGGGCCTGTTGGATGCCCTTCCAGCTATCTGGATGGAGCTGCAGGAGGTGGGTCTGTGCTGTGTGCAGCTGGCATGACCTTGACCGGGCAGGACAGAGGCCCCGGAGAACCTCCCCGGGCCGCGGCAAGATGGGACCAGGCAGACCCTGCCTGGAGGAGAGCGGCAGGAGGAACCCCGGGGCTCCTGGCACCGCAGTCAGGATGCGCTGGGCGCGCGGAGACGCCCCCCGCCCCGGGGCGTTCCGTGGTGAAGCCAGCACAGCGCGACCTCAGGGGATGCCCGTGGAGGCGAGGCCCGGCTGGTCTGCGTGGACGGCAGGGCTGGGCCACGTTCCCACGGAGCCCGGCATGACATCCGATAACAGTGTTATGTGTAAATGTCTTTTTAAAAAAGAAAATGACCGTTAACTGCTCTCACGTGTCCGTATTCTTAGTCATTCCACATTTTTGTATGTGGCATAACTATAATTTTAAAAATATGGCTTCCATATTTTTATTTAAAGTGCTTTTTTAAGAAATAGATTATATATTAACATGGATCAATAAGTGGTGCAAAAGGTCTGCACTGAGCGGTCTCCCCCTTCTCATCCCCGTCTGCCCTGTTTCTTCTTGCCCCTGTAGGCAGCCTCTTTTATTAGATTCTCCTTTATCTGTCTGTTTCTTTAGGGAAATATGAATACATATTTTTATACTCCCACAACACACAGTATCGCGAAAGGTGGAACGCTATATATATGCCATTCTGCATCTTGGTTTTTAAAATTTTCCCAAATCCTGGGGACTGCGCCCTGCCAGTCCCTAGAGGCCGTCGTCATTCCCTGCAGAGCCGTGCGGAGTGTCCCAAGGACGTGCCCGGTGCGTGTGGCCCAGTTCCCTGTCGCTGGCCTCGGGTGGTTTCCAGCCTTGCGCAGTGACCGACCTTGTTTTGCTTCGTTTTTTACGTGTGCAGGTGTGTCCACGGATGGACACCCAGAAACGAGGTTGCCGGGTTGCTGGATAGACGCACCGTAATGTCGGCACCTCAGCTTCAAGGCGATGGTTGTGGGCTGTGCTGTTTGGTCTCCCGTCAGTACAGGTGCAGGCATGTCTGCTTCGCCACAGCCTTTCCAGCAGCGTATTGTCACACGTTTGGCCTTTTGTTACTCTGACAGGTGAGAAAGCGGATCTCAGTGAGGTTTAATTTGCACTTCTCTTTTTCCGAATGGGTTCGAGCATCTGGCCGTGTGTTTAAGGACTGTTTGCTTTCTGTGAACTGAGTCTTCTGATCAGCTGCCCTTGATTCTGGTGGACTCTTGGCCTTTTTCTTCTGATTTGTTTCTAGAAGCCCTTTGTGTCTTGCGTTGTAAATATTATTTTCCACTTTGCCTTTCACCCAAAATGTTGCTAAACAAATAACGATGCTAATCATCCTCTTTTTTTTTTTTTTTTTTTTTTTTTGCGGTACGTGGGCCTCTCACTGTTGTGGCCTCTCCCGTTGCGGAGCACAGGCTCCGGACGCACAGGCTCAGCGGCCATGACTCACGGGCCCAGCCGCTCCGCGGCATGTGGGATCTTCCCGGACCAGGGCACGAACCCGTGTCCCCTGCATCGGCAGGCGGACTCTCAACCACTGCGCCACCAGGGAAGCCTCATCCTCATTTTGTGACCGACTTGACAGATGGTCCCTCTGGTGCCACTGCTCAGAGCAGTGTTGACCGCTGCTTTAAGGTACTTTTTTATCACGTTGAAAACACGTCCTATTCCCAGCTCACAAAGCGTGATCAACACGAATGGATGTTGAATCGTTCTTTTCTGTTAGGGAGAGTGTACCTTTTTCTCCTTTGGCCTGCTGATGTGATATTCCAGGTCACCTGATGTCAGAATATCCTTACAGTCGTAGATCAGATCCTGCCTCATCGGGATGGATTATTCTTTTGCTTTACCAATTAGTTGTGTTACGTAGTCATTATTCCAGGATTTCCTGTTGCCAGACGCTTGTGGCCTGGCTTTCAGGGCTGCAGGGGCGCCCTCTCTTGTTCCGTTTACCCCAGCCCTCTGTGGTTCTCTGTCCCTGGGGTGCGGCCCCCCAGCACTCCTGCCCGCCCCGGGCTGCAGCTCCGGACCCAGCACACTTCCCTGCCTGCAGTGCCCTGAAGCGGACAGTGCTTGTCGCTGCCCCACAGAGGGGGAGGGGGAGAAGGTTCCAGTAGGAGGTGTCCAGTGGCTGCTGCTCCCTTTCCCAGGTCTACACCGCGAGGGATACATGGTGAAAAGCTGTCCAGCGTCTCCTGGGAGGTTGTGGAGAACACCCGCAGGAGGGTGGCCCGCGCTCCAGGCTTTCTCCCTTCTGGCTTGGGCTCTGCCCTCTTCTGGGTTCTGTGCCGCGTGCTTGTCCTGTGGCCTCAGCTCCCAGCTCAAGAAAAGTCTCAGGCTTGTGCAGCCTTTTTCCCCAAGTGGAGGAGGACGTCCTCCTCTGCCGGTCCTGGGGGCTGGTTCCTGGGTCTTGCTCTGAACTGTAGACTCAAAGCCCCCGATGGACCTGAAAATCAAAGGTCGGGCCAGATAGTGACTTGCTGCCATCACTGGTCTCTGTCGTGTCCGTGGATCACGCCACAGTGTTTCAAAGCCCAAACAAGGTTCATCATCAACAGTAAGGGGCAGACGGGTCAGTATCTGAAGGCTGAGGGTGGCGTGCTGGCTGGGGGCACGTCTCACTGGCCGCCAGGGTTACAGATGAGATGCGCCCCCTCATGACCCCTGGACCTTTCCCCCAGCCCCCCAACCAGGACTTGAGCCATGTTTCTCCTCCGCTGGCAGAGAAGAACCAAGGTGCCCCACGGGGGAGTGCAGGTCCCTCTCCCTGCTGGACCCCACCTCTCCAGGTGAATTCTGCCCTTGCCGAGGTGGTCTCCTCTGGTGACAGATTCTTTTCTTTCCCTTAAACCCCACAGGCAAAGGCAGACCTGGTGGGAAGGAGGCCAGTGGCCTGGGGAGAGCTCGGGACTTGGAGGCTGTGTGGCCTGGGTGTCCCCGCACACCATCTCTGAGCTGTAGATGCCTGTGGACGGGGTCGCCACAACCCCTCAGCATCAGGGGGCTTCTCAAGAGCGTTCTGGCTCACACAGGGGCTCCTGGGGGCTCCTCAGCTCCTTCCTCCTTCAGGGCAGGTGGGCCGTGTCCCCATCTTGCTGGAGGGTCGCACATCTCCTTCCTGGCTCGAGGAGAGAATGTGCCGCAGACGCACAGTTAAGTCCAGGACTGTCCCCTCGTCCGTGTTTGGATCGCTGGCTACGAGCGTTTTCCTGTGAGAGAACGGACTGTGGTCTGAGCTGAGGTCTTAGGAGAGGCCTTGGCCTGAGGACACCCAGAGCTGGACACAAAAGGGGCAGCTTTGCCTCGGCCTGTGGCCACTGAGGGGACTCGGGCCTCCTGGCTGGGGGCACCGAGGAGCGATATGGTCCCAAAGCCGGGCATGGGGCCCCTTGGGGCTGAGGGCCCTGACGGTTCTGGGAGGCGCTGTCTTCATAAAACACATGAAGCCCTCTGACCTGGTGAGAGGTGCCAGTGAGGTGCCAGCTCCGCCCTCCCAGACTCCCAGCTTCCTGAGTGCAGACGTGCCCACCCTGCCCAGGGCACAGACAGACGGGGCTGGGTGGGCACAGGTCTCCCCGGGGCTCCGGCTGTCGTCCTGGTCGCGAGCCACAGGGCGCGTGGAGGGGCGGGACCAGGCAGGGCTGGCTGCCAGCTCCCCCCAGGACAGGAGGCCCGAGGGTGGGCGAGTGGAGGACAGCCCGACACGGGACTGCACTCCAGCCAGCACGGTGGGCTGCCCGGGTCCAGCTCTGCTGTGTGGACCCTTAGCTTCCTCTGCCCGGGGGTGGAGGGGGGGTGCCCAGGAGTGTGGGCAAGGACGCGGCACAGGGAAGGGCCAGGGAAACGGCGAGTCTGCGTTCCCGGGGGGTGCAGAGCATGGGCAGGGTGCAGGCCTCAGGGACGCAAACAGACCTTTCTCCCCGAAACCTGGAAATTGAACAGTAAAAATTCAAATCCCAGTGACGTTATTGAAGAAGTGTAAGCTGATCACATACGATGAGGCTCTAGTAATTGTAACAGAGTGGAACCGGTGTAGGAAGACATGAACCACTGAAATAGCACAGGACCCCCCTCCAGACACATAAGTCTAGGAATTCTGATTTCCGATAAATGTACTTCAAAGCAGAAGTATTTCAGATTGGTGTCCAAATAAATGGCATTGGAACGTGTGGTTTTCCATACGGCAAAACTATTACATACAAAAATAAATTCCAAGAAATTAAACAGTTCAAAACATATGAGAATACCGGAAGAAAATAATTGGAGAATATTTTATATTGATAATATGTATAAATGTTTATATAATTTATTGATATATTTATTATACTATTAATACATTTGTTATTTATGATAGTTCTATTTTGTGAGAGGCAGTGTAATGTATCGGAATAAAGCATTTAGAAGAGAGGGTACTAAGTGCTAAACATATTTTAAGGTGAAGAAGAACTTCCTAAAAAAGACATTTTCAGAAGGCTTAAGTGAAAAAAATTATATATACTTGGCTGTATAAGAAATAAAAATTTCTGTATAGCCAAGCAAAAGTGAAAAATGGTTCACTGGGAGAAATACTTGCAATGTCTCTAACAAAGAGTTAATATTCATAAGAGGCAAAGACTTTCTCATTAATAAGAAAAATACTTATGGTCCAATTGAATGATGGAAGGAAGTGACAAAATAGGCAGTCAATTCATGGAAGGAGCCAGAAACCAGCGTTTGGCCTTATCATCAAGGGATAAAGGGGCAGAGAGCTTGGGAGTCCAGGCTGGAGAGAGTGACTCGGGTTCAGACCCCAGCAGGTCAGGGTGCCCAGCCCTCAGCCTGAGGAGGGCTCCTTTGTTAGCTGGTGTCTTTGGGCAAATGGCCTAAACTTTTGCCTCACTTGCCCATGTGTTTGATTGGGTTAATCCACATGGCACCGGCTTCATAGTTTGTCGTCAGAGGATAAATATGTTACTGGTTATAAAGTACAAAGATCAATAATTGGCACGTAGTACGGGCTATATAAGTATCGACTAGTATTCACGTAATGTAACGTGAGCATCACACTGGCACAAGTTTTCAGCTGGCAGAGGTTAGAAAGATTAATAATGCATGGTGAGGGGCTTCCCTGGTGGCGCAGTGGTTGAGAGTCCGCCTGCCGATGCAGGGGACGCGGGTTCGTGCCCCGGGCCGGGAAGATCCCACATGCCGCTGAGCGGCTGGGCCCGTGAGCCATGGCCGCCGAGCCTGTGCGTCCGGAGCCTGTGCTCCGCAACGGGAGAGGCCACAACAGTGAGAGGCCCGCGTACCGCAAAAAAAAAAAAAAAAATGCATGGTGTGGTTGAGGATGTGGTGTGTAAGTCGGTCAGTATTTTTAGAGGGCATTCTGGAAGTACTTCTCAAAATTAAAAACAGGAATATTTGGCTGACTGAAGAGAAAGCTGGAGCAGGGAGATGACCACTGTCTTCAGATAAAAGGTCCGATGGGTGGAGGAACCTTCAAATAAAAGGTTCTCTGTGGCCCTAGCACTGACCTGTGGATGCGAAATACAGGGAGATGGCCTTGGCCCTGTGTAAGGAATAAGTCTCCATTCAGACAGAGCGGTCCGTAGGTGGTGTGGATAGCGAGCTCCCCGTCTCAGGAGGTGTGCAAGCAGAGGCTGGTTGGCCACTTCCCAGGGATGCCTTGGGGGGTTCGCTGGAGGCTCCCTCTGCTTCTTCAGGCCTTGCCCACCACAAGGAATGACCCATCCCAGTAGCCCAGATCTCCACCCACCCTTCTCCCTGCTCTACCTGCCGACTCTGCCAGGTCAGCAGATGTGGTCTTCAGGAGCCCCTGCAGGCTGAGCCCGGCTGTGCTTCCTGCCCCGCTGATGGACCTGCAACCTCCATTCCCCTCCGCTGCTCAAAGTTTGCCGGGAGAGGCCTCGCCTTGCCCTCCTCCAGCCAGGGGTGGATGTCATCGTTCTCTCCTGAATACAAACCGCCTTTCAGGAGGTTTCATCGTGGCCCCAGGAAACTGGGGGCGACGGGCAGGCAGCTTCAGGGGGATGTGCCTCTCAGGACAGAGGCCAATCGGGACAAGAGCATTTGCTAATTTTTCTATTTCACTTTCAAGCAGCCTGAGACCCTTCCAGGGTGTTCCAGAGTTTTTCATTTAAACCCCGGGGAAAGCTGTCCTCTGCGATCGCGTGCCTGGCACTGGCTCTCTGGGTTGGCTGTAGCTGCCCTGCGGGTTTCCAGGGCTTGGCACCTTGGTCAAGGCCTGGAATTCCCTCTGTCAGGGAAGCCCCTTCCGCTCTTTTGTTAGAGATACAGGGAAAAAGAAAGAGCCCTCCTGGCATGGAATTGTTTACAGAGATCTTTCCCTCCCACCTTCTCATGTGAGCCTCTCTGGGGCTGGGAGTCAGGCCTTAGCTACCCATTTTACAGATGAGAAAACCGAGGCTGTGTTAGCAAGTCTTAGGCCTCTGCCAGGTCTAAGCCCCAGGCATGTTGTCTGGCTGCCTTTGAGGTGAGCAAACCTGGGCTGAGTTGAAGAGCGTGGAGGCCGGGTCCAGGGCTGCTGGTCTTTGGGCTGAGAACACATCGCTTGCCGGTCCCCGGGGTGGGTTCCTTGTTCTGTCATCTGGGTGAGCACACAGCTAAGAAAGGGCGAGTCCGTGATTTCTAAAAGCCCGTTTGTTGTTTTGGCTGGTGCCCCAGCAAAGACGCCTCCCCGCCCGAGTCTGTAGGATGACGGTCACCCCCTGCCCGTCTCAAACCGCACACCTGAGCCAAGACCTTGCTACCTGGCCCATCAGCCCAAGGGCCACAGCCACTGGGCGCATTGGCAGGACCCACCAACCCACCGGGCACAGCAGGTGCAGCACTTTGAGGGGCCCGGGAAAGCGTTGTAACTTTTTATAATAAAAAAAAATTAACTTTTAGGTCAGAGTAAATGTTTGAATATATAATATTAATACATCTGCCTTTATAACAATGTGGTTGTAAAATAGAATTTTTAATATTTTTTGTGAAAGAAGGGCCCACAAAGGCACAAGTGCCACGGACCATCGTGCAGCCTGAGTGCCGCCCGGCCGCTGGGGCTCACGCCCGTCCTGTCCCCAGTGTGGCTGGACCCACCTCGAAGGTGACCTCATTCCTCGCTTTACCCGGACGCACCCAGGGAGTGGAGCAGAGCTGCATCCTTCCGATGGGTTTTCCATTTCCAGGGATTATGGTTCTGAAGGAAAGCATCTTTGGGGCAGTTTCAGTACAAACACCGGGATGTATTTAAAAATAGAACTTGCAAATGGAAGCTCTTAAACCGTGGCTTTTAGGCAGGCATTAAGCTCGTTCGGATGGATGCAAAATCAGAACCTCATGTCAGCACGTGGACGTGCCTCTTGCAGCCCGCAGTGCTGTGGAAGGAAGCTGTCCCCTTAGCAGTGGCTTCTGTGTCCCGCTGCCAGCACAGCCCCGTGGGCAGGGCTTGTGGACCAGCCTCCAGCCCTCCGCAAGCCTCTCTTCTATCGCCTGTAAAACTGCACGGCCATCTCAGTATTTCCCCTATTTTTACAGCTGCCAGAACAACCGTTTGTGGTTTTAAAATAAAACTCTTATTAGACTCCTTAGCAACGGAATGGAAAGGTCACAGTTTATAAAGAGAAGAATTGTCTCTGGGGTGAGCATTCCCCTCGTTGTCCCCCCAGAAGGAGACTTGCAGGGCCCTGCCTGAGGGGCACCTCCAGACCTCCAGGGCCACATGCCCCAGACACTGGCACCCCGAGGGCCAGAGCACAGGTCGAGGGGTGCACGGTGAGCTGGAGCTGCTCGTACAAGCGATTGTTAAACTTTCCGGAATTCTGCGAGTTGTGTTAAAAAACAAAAGTAGTGGATACTGAAAACTCATTGCTTCTTAATTATTTTATCACTTTCTACTCTCATCTCTGCCTTTGGGGCCTATCTGTATGGTGGAATACTACTGTGTGTTGCATCTCTCCCTGAATCCAAATTCAGTTAAGTCCCTTTTGGCCAAGGTTGAAGTATTTACACCATGGAAACTGGCAACTTTGATAGAGTGAGAGTGATAATAAAGTATGCATATCTGTAGCCATTACATGGTGAAGAGCACAAAAAACAAAGGCAATTCATTCCAGTGTTCAAAAATGATTATTCAGTTCAGCAAAGTCATCACTCGTGTCATTGCCAAACAACCGAAGTTCCTCTGCAGGAATTGTATTTCTTTTCTCTTACTTGTTAAAATAAATGAAAACGTTAACCGACATTCAGGTCAGAGCTACACTTGTTTGTCAGTTACAGCCATAGGTTGACTATGAACACAAGAGTTCAGCAAAAATCCACAAAAGCATTCTGTGAGAATCGATTATCGACCTCTGTGGAATTTATAATATTGTATATCTTATTGTTTGTAAGTTGTGTGCTACACATATTTATACCACTAGTATTTTGAGAATATATTATTATGTATTGTCTCATTGTTGATATTTATAATTCCCTTCCCTCCGATCAGGGGAGGAGACCCGTCTTCCGTTTGGACCTCTGGTTCTGACTGGGGGCTGGAGGGCCTCCTGAAAGTTCTGAGTCCCCTTGATTTAGCAGGCTGTGGGGTACTGAGGTGCTTCCCGGGGTCTGGCACGGTCGGCTGGGGCTCCAGGATGAGAGGAGAGCCAGAGGACTTAGGGGGGCATTGAAGACAGAGCAGAACTGGCCTCATTGACTCCAGGGGTCCCGCCAGTGGCACCCCTCATCTGGGAAGGCAGAGGATAGAAGCGGGGGTCTCGTGTCCTTCTCTGACCACCCAATGCCCTTCCATCGATCCTGCTTGAGTGGCTGGATCAACACCCAGGGGACCAAAAGTTGGGTGCTGGGGGTTCCTTGTGCTCCGCCCACACAGCTACTCTTACTTTTGTCCCAGTGACATTCATTGTTTCGGTTTCCTGCTCACTTAATTTTTGTTCAGTTAGAAAACAGCATCAGGAAGGAAATAAACATGACTCATAATCCCGTCTTCCAAAGTTAGCGATTTATATGCTGGTTGCTGGTGTCTGTTTTCCCGTCTTTAAATTTCCTTTTTCTTTACAGTCGCATCTATTTCTTATGCATATGCAGCACGTACACATCAGCCACATGTTCACACTGTTGAGACAACGTGGCTTGTATTGTTATGCAATGTTGACTTCTTATCTTCAGGAAAGGATTTCGTGTATTTCCCCCTTGTCTTTTTGTTCTCTTCACCATCATTTTGGTAGCTGAATACTATTTCATTGAATGGAGGACTTATTTTGGTTCAGCTGCAAATATTTTCTCATTCCATAATCATTTCTTCTTTGGCCTGTTGTCAGATACGTACTTCCCCCTCCCCCGTTTTATCTTTTTGTTCTTGGTTTCTGGTTTGATTGCCTCACATGAGAGAATGGGACCAGCCACACCTTGGAGCTGAGTGGAGGCCGCATATGGCCTAGCATGTAGTCAATTTCGTAAAATGCCATGTAACTTTTTTTCACAATTTATCACTTTATTGGGCTTAACAAACAGCATTGTGACATGTCATTATCCCCCCTTTTATTCTTATTGTGGTAAAATACACATAACATAAAATTCACTATCTTAACCATTTTTCAGTGTATATCCAGTGACGTTAAGCACATTCACATAGTTGTGCAACCGTCACCACCATCCATCGCCAGAACTCTTGCATCTTCCCGAACGGAAACTCTGTCCCCATTAAACACTAACTCCCCATCCCTCCTCCTCCAGCGCTGGCGACACTCATTTTACTTTCTGTGTCGATGAATCTGAATCTTCCAGGGACCTCATATAAGTGGAGTCAGGCACTATTTGTCGTTTTGTGACTGGCTCCTTTCACTCAGCACGGTGTCTTCAAGGTTCATCCGTGTCGTAGCCTGTGTCAGAATTTCGTTTCTTTTCAAGGCTGATACCATTCCGTGCTGTGGATGGACCCCACTTTGTTCACCCACTCACTTGTCAGTGGATACCTGGGCTGCCTTCACCTTTCGGCTATCGTGAATAATGCCGCTGTGAGTGTGGGTGTGCAAATATCTATTTGCATACTTGCTTTCCATTTTTTTTGGATACATACCCAGAATTGGAATTGCTGGATCGTATGGTATTTCTCTGTTTAATGTGTTGAGGAACCACCATACTTGCCTACACTTGTTCTTCTCACGTTATTTTGAAAAGAATCTGTACTTTCAAATTGTTGTATACGATGTTGTATCTATATTTGCCCATTCTGTCAAGCTTATTTTGAGTGTGGAAATAACCCTGCAAACTCACTAAAGGTTGCCCAGAGAGTGAGTCAGTGGGAACCACTCTGCCCTCACCCACTCTGCCTTCTTTTCATGGGGGGGCAGGCCTCACGCCCAGTATCCCTGGTGTCCCAGGCCATGACATCACCATCTCTGGGGCTGTTGGCAGCCTTCTCGGGCCCCTGTCTTTGTAAAAAGTTGTACTCAGAGTGGGACTTAAACTAAACAGACTTCCTCTAGGAAACACACACAATCACACTGCTGTGAAAGTTGCTTTTATGGACATTTCCCTGAGAAATATTCCTCTCTGGAAGAATAAATTCACAGGATGTAATTAAAACCATTGTATGTGTATGTTGGCCTGGGCGTTTCTTAAGTGCTTCACCAAATGGGCCACCGAATAAAGAAATGAAGGCCGGCTTTGTTCACATCCAGTAACAATGGCCTTTATTAACTGTAACCTAGGACGTTCTTCTGTTACCTTATGGACTCAGAAGTAGCCTTTCATCGGGCCCTTGTGCAGGGCATGCACCCTTGGTCCTGACCCCGGTGTGACCGACCACTGCAGGGAAAAGCAGAGCAGGTGGTGCGGTGTCACCTGGATGAAGGTGACCATCTCCGTGTCCACTGACAGTTGAATGGCATGTGTTTTCTGGCTTTCGACCTGTGAGAAAATAAGATAAATTCATGCTGTCTTCAAACATCCTAAGTTCTGAGAAGGAAAGTGGCCAAAGCAAGGCGCTTGGGGCAGCGCGGCTTCGAGGAGCTACTGTGCTGTGTCGGCTCCTTTGGCCACCTTCTGGCTCTCCTTTTTCCAGTTCTCTGTGGAACTCCTCCTTCACCCCAGTGCCCTGGTGGAGGACCCAGCCACGGGCTTGCACCGGCCTTTGTGTCGGCACATGGCCCAGCAGGACAGTCAGATACTCTTTGGGATGGACATGTGATGTGGGCTGAGAGGTTTCTCCTGCAGTTACTGAGCGAGGAGCTTGAAGGCCTGTGGTGATGCAACACAGAAGAAACTGTCACAGTGGAGACGGCACACGGAGGAAAGCAAGTCTGGAGGTGGCTGAGACCTAGGGCCAGACTTTGAGCTCCTGGATCCAGCTGTGCCTGAAGACCATCCCACCTTTGACATCCCATTCTGTAGATGACTTGGTAGGTGTGATGGTTCAATTTTATGGGTCATCTTGGCTAGGTTATTGGTCAAACACCTGTCTGGGTGCTTCTGTGAAGGTATTTTATAAATGGAATTAGCATCTACAATTCACTGACTTGACTTTAAAGAGATTACCCTGGATAATCTGGGTGGGCCTCAGCCAGTTGAAAGCCTTAAGAACAAAACCAGGTTTCCCTGAGAAAAAGGAATTCTGACTCAGGACTGCAGCATAGAAACCCTGTCTTGAGTTTCCAGCTTGCTCGGCTGCTCTACAAATTTGGGGCTCAAGGTGACAACACCAGCTCTTGTCTGAGTTTCCAGGCTGCCAGCCTGGATTTCACACTTGCCGGCTTTCTCAATTACATGCGCCAACTCCTTGTTCCCTGGGCAGACCCTAAGGCAAGGATTTGTGTGCAAGTGATTTATTAAGGCAGTGGCTGCCTGGGGAGGGGGGCAGGGAGTGGCAACGGGGGACGTGGAAGAGTGGAAACAGGTGGAATCTGATTTCAGGCCTCAGCTGGGTCCTGTGGGGGGCTCTGAGGTAGGAATTACAGTCATCGTTTGCCCTGCCTCCGGTAAGGGCTGTAACTCCCAGGTCTTTCTCTCTCTCACCTCTTGGCAGTGGTTCCAGGGCACCAAGAGCTTCTGCTACAACAGGCCAATAGATTCCTTCCTCCTTTACTGGTTTGAGAAGAGCCTCTCCTGACAAGTCATCAACTCACTGTGCTGTTCAGAGGGAAACTCGGAAACCGAGCAGGACCCTGTGGGGCTCCTGGGCACGGACGCCTTTCCACATCCCCTGATTCTTGTTTGTAGGGACAAGACTCCAGCCTCCATGACCTTCCCTGAGTTCTAAGGCGCAGATTCAAACAGTTGCTAATCAGGGAAGGGAGGGGATGCAGAGACAAGGGAGGAGCAGCCAGGAAGCAGTAGAGCAGCCTTGGGCCAGGGTCCTGGTCCCTCCTCAAGGGACACATATAACAGTGGGTTTGAGCTCTTTACAGAACTAAAACCCCCAACAAACGGAAGATGTTGGCATTCTTCATTCCCGAGAACATCACAGTTTGATAACCTCATCAAGGGACCACCTGAGGCCAGATTAAAGGAACCAGAGCAGCTCATTAGGAGGAGAGCACCTGAGGCCAGATGAAAGGAGCGCAGGCCTTGCACACACCCTAATCCTTATCAGCAACGCCGCCCTTGAACCATTGCTATAAACTCCTCATCAGATCCTCCTGGGTTGGGTCACACGCAGTTTCTGAGGGGCATGTGGCCCTCTTTGTCTGGCAAAGCAATAAAGCTGCTCTTTTCTACTTCACCCGAAACTCCAAGATCTGATTCAGCACCGGTGCACAGAGGCCGAGCTTTTGCCAACAACCCCTCAGCTACAGACCACAGCAAAGGCTTTTAATTATCCAGGTGGCCAGACTCTGCCGGTCGACACAGCCTGTGGAGTCCTTGGACTCCAGGCTTGGAGCAGGGGCTCCTGGGCCAGAGGAAGCGGATCATGGCCGACTGGCTGGCCAGGGTTCTGTCCCCAGAACATGAATCCAGAGACCCAGGGGGAGGTGGATGCCTGAACTGTTGGTCACCGAGGGTCAGGCTGGAGTTTCTGACTCAGTGAGACTGAGGGCTGCCAGGGGCAGAAGCTGAGAGACGGCCGGGCCGAGGAAGTCCATCTGCAGAGAGGGGATGGGCGCACGCACAGGACAGGCAGGGAGAGAGACAGGGAGGGTGCTAACGAGACAGAGGGAGAGAGAGGGACAGAGAAACACCAAGGTTCAGGGCAACAGTGAGAGACAAAGGCAGAGACAGAGAGAGATTGAGAGAAAGAGATTGTATTACTCAGAATAGCTGCAGCAAAATATATCCCATCTCACATCCTTTCTTTGGACGTGACATTGATGTTCCTCCACAGAGAGATAGGTGGGGTCCATGCTGGCATCTTGAACACGGGCGGACCTTTGTAACTTCTTGGACCAATAGAACGCAGCGGGAATGATGCTCACGGCTTCCGAGGTGTCGTACGACATGCATCCCCCTCCCTCGCTCCCTCTCTCCCTCTCTCCTCTTTGTCTCCCCTTCTCTCCGGATGCTCCCAGTGGAATCCGGCCACCACGTTGTGAGGAGCCCTAACCGCGTGGGGAGGCCACATGCGGTGTTCCTTCCACAGCCCCAGCTAAGCCGCAGCCAACAGCCAGCATCGGCCTGTGTCCCTTCAGATGGCCCAGCCCAGCCTCGGGGTCTCCCAGCTGAGACCTCAGTCATGAATCAGAACCAAGCCGTTCCCGCCGTGCCTGGGCCAGGTTCCTGCCGCACAGCAACCACGCGGGATGACATACGACGACGCCTGGTGATTATTGAAGCCACTGCTTTGTCACCTGGCGACACAAAGAGACACACATGGCAGGTCAAGGAGGGAAACAGAGCAGAGAGGCTGCTGGGTCCCGTGCAGCCAGCCTTCCGAGCTCAGCTTGGCCTGACGCCCCGGCCACCCCGTGTCCCCAGACCAAACCAAAGGCTCCTGGTACTTGAACCAGCTTCCGGGGACGCCTGGTCTGTGTTCGTTTTGCCTCCTGACTGTCTCTCACAGGACACACGCTTAGCTCACAGGGGTGCACAGGACTGTTCAGCGCCGGACGCGGGGGCAGCGGCCCCATGAAGGCCAGCGTCTCCTGTCCCCTCAGCCGGTGCGGGGACGGGGTTGCCCAGGTCTCTCTGGAGTCCTGCGCCCTTTTCCCCTCGATTTCCCACACACGGGAGCCAGCGTGGCTCTGTCCAAACCTGGGTCTGATCACCACACTGCTTGGTAAAACCCTGTTGACCTCCTGTGACACAGCACAGGACCCGGCATCACCAGGTCCACAGGGTCTCCCCTCCCCTCCCAGGCCCCAGAAGGGCCTTTGCCCAACTGTGCGGTGCCGCGGTTGCGACGCGTCCTCTCTCGTTGTGGCTAACTTCTCACCCTCCCTGACTCCTGCAGACGTCCTCTTGCTCCCCGGCCCCGCTCCATCCCTCGTGGCCCTCACTCCGCGGGTGATCTGTGATTCTGGTCCGTGGCTGGGTGTGAGTTTCCTGTGGCTGCCGTGACCAGTGGCACACACGGGAGGCTTCACCCAGCGGACACGTACTCGTACTCGGTTTAGAGGACAGAGGTCTGAAATCAGCGTGTCGGCAGGGCCACGCTCCCTCTGGAGGCTCTCGGGCAGGACCCTTCCTGTCTTTTCCAGCTTCTGGTGGCTCTTAGCTTGTGGCCGCATCCCTCCAGGCTCTGTCTGCTCACGTGGCCTTCTTGCTCTGTGTCTGAGTCTCAGATCTCCCTCTTCCTTTCAAACCCAAAGATCTGTCATTAAATGCAGGATGATGGAGATTGTTTACTTAATTACATCGGCAAAACCCCGTTTCCCAAATAACATCCCATTCGTAGGTTTCAGGGGTTAGGAGGTGGACTTTTCTTTTTGGGGAACCACTATTCACCCCACCTACTGGACCACAGGCTCCATGGTAAGTGTCCACTTTGGCTCACCCTGCACCAGGCTCAGTGCCCAGCCGAGGTGGCTGTCACTTCTGGCCGTCTGTTCAATGTCAAGTCCCGAGCGAGCTCTTGTGAGGGAATCTAAATATCTTTGTGAGCAGAAGCAGCTTTCGAGGAAGCTGCACCTCGGCCAGGAGAGATAAGACACCTCCTCCCGCAGCTGCAAGTCAAGGTGAGAGGAGATGGGGCCCAGAACCACGGGTGGAGGCTGGCAAGGAGCCCAGGCGCCGCCCGGGTGGGTGGGTGGGGATGGGGGAGGCACCTGCTGAGCTGGGAGGCAGGTCCCCTGGCTGAGGGCATGGACGGGCCTCCGGGTGTGTGCAGACGGTTGGGTTCTAGGTGGGAGGTTGGAGTCTGCATTGTAAAGGGCCCCAGATGCCCAGAGAAGGAACATTCCGGAGTTCTGGGGACCATTTAGGAGTTTGTGGGTCAGAGCGACAGAGCCTGAGTCGCAGGGCACAGAATCAACCTGGTGGGGCCGGAGGGAGGGAGGGTGAGGCAGGGTGGTTGGGAGCAATCCTGCGGGGTGGGGAGGGTCCCAGCTCACTCCGGTTTGAAAACTGGGGTCCTGCGTTCTGGGAGCCCCTCAGCCTGGGGCAGACTGGGCTGGCCTGGGATGGGGGAGTCATTCTCCGAGAATCTGCCCCTTTTGCTCCCTGGGGACGCAGGTTCAGGCTTCTCCCACGTCTGGACCCCGCCCCCCACCCCCAGGGGCCAGCAGCGCAGTAGGTGCCCCGGGCGGGTGCTGGGTGGAGAACGGAGCAGGCCGTGGCACTGATGCCCGTTTTGTTCTGAGGCTCTCTCTGGACCGGGAAGCAAGTGCACTTCCTGAGGAATTTCGTGTCTTTACAGTAATCCTGCAGACAGGGGTCATCAGCCCCGTTTCACAGGAGACGCAGGCCCGGAGGAGCTGCGCCCTGAACTGGTTGCTGGGCAGAAGGACTTGGCCCCCAGCTCCTGGCGGACTGCAGGCTCCGCCCCCTTTCGGAGGGTTGGCACCTCGGCTCCGCGGCGGCGGCGGGGACTCTGAAGGGCAGAGGCAGGGTCTGCAGAGCAGGGCCGGTCAGGTGTTTCCAGCGCAAAGCCGAGGGTGAGGGCTGCCCTCGCTCATGGTCTCCTGGGTAAACGTGAGGAGTGAGTGGCCCTGCTTCCTCCTTGGAGGCCAAGGGCAGGGGGGGAGGGGAGCAGCAAAGGAGATCTCCGAAAGGGGGTTGAGGCCCGAGGCCCTGAGAGCAGACGCCCCAAACACAGGCCCAGGGGCCCAGGATCAGGAGAGCTGCCCGTTTCCCACCCTGCGGGGTGGCCGTCTGCTGCCCCGTCCTGGGCTGGGCTCCGGGGGTCGAGCTGCCGACGGCACCAGCACCCCAAGCCCGGGGCAGGAGCCCTCCCCTCGCGCAGCTGGGGGCTCTGGCTTCTAGCTGCCCCAGCACCTGCAGCGTTTCCAGGGGAGGTCCTGGCTCCCTGCAGGGGGGAGGGGACGAGGGGCTGGTTAAGAGAGGAGTCCTTGCCCCTTCCCGGACCTCCTGAGCCAGAAAGCTATTGTTGGACATTTTTTTCTGTAAACATATATGCTTAATGAGCAACCCTGTAGCAACATCTCTCACGCATCTGATTATTTCCCGAGAATAAACGCTTAGAAGAGCAATTTCTGGTCAAGGATTATGAACATTTTATGCCAAGTTGCCCTCCAGAAAGACTGGTCCAGACTCCAAGGAGGGATCATTTGCGGACATTGGGTGTTTTGTTTTGGGGACACAGGTTAAGTGAGCTGCTGTGGGGCAGGCCTGAGCTGTCAGATGGCAGCAGGAGGCGACAGGGGATTTTGGGGTAGGAGGAAGTGACGGGATGGGAAAATGCCAGGGTGCCCCTGGGACTTGGAGGGGTGCGGGGACAGCCCCCTACTCTGCCTGAAGGTGGCACTGGCCCTGTGTCTGTCCAGGGCTGGTGCTCCCAGAGCTGTGGCAGCACCAGGGAGTTCCTGTTGGGAGGGGTCGGTCACGTGATCTGATGAATTCCATCTGTTCCATTCACTCACAGCCCTTTGTCGGTGGGTGTTTTGGGCTTAAAGGACCTGGAGGGAAGGTGAGACCTGAGGAGAGCGGCTGCCCGGCTGGACGGTCCTGGGTTTGAGTCCTGACTGGGCCACTGTATGTTGTGGGCACGGTACCAAGGCTCCCTGACCTCAGGGTCCTGAAAACAACAGGGCGAGCGTTAGTGCTCCCTCCAGTACCTGCTGGTGTTGAAAGCATTGACCCATGCCCAGCGGGCAGTTAGGAGGAGGGGTGGGATGCCTCTGACCCAGTGGGGCCTCAGGTCTTTCTAGAGAACAGATGGGATCCCCAGGGCAATATCAGAGCCAGGCGCCGGCAGGGAGTGACACTCTGCTCAGGCCACTTAACCCCTGGTTGCAAAGGCCCTGATATTGGGACGGGGGGCAGTGCAGCTGAAGCTGGCTGGGGCAGGTGTCTCAGCCTGGCTGCATTCGAATCACCTGGGAGCCTCAAAAATCCTGATGCCCAGGCCACATCCTAGATCGCCTGCATCAGGATCTCTGGGGTGGGGTGGCATCAGGCTTGCTTTTTTTTTTTTTTAAAATAACTGTGGTTAAGATATACATAATAAACTTTACCATTTTAACCTTAAGTGCACAGTTTTGTAGTGAGTACATTCACTCTGTTGTGCAACCAACGGATCTCCAGAACGTTATCATCCTCTCAAACTGAAACTCCAGGCCCATTAAGCAACTTCCCGCTCCCCCTCCCCCAGCCCCTGGCACCACCATTTACTTTCTGTCTCTATGACTTTCACTTCTTCAGGAAACTCATGAGTGGAATCAAACAGTATTGGCCTTTTGGTGACCGGCTTCTTCCACTCAGCTTGATGTCCTTAAAGGTTCACGCGTGCTGTAATATGTGTTAGAATTTCCTTCCCTTTTAAGGCTGAATGATATCCCACCGTATGGCGGGATATATATATCTACCCGTAGATATATATATATATCTACCCGTATGGGTAGACTACACTGTTTACCCACCCATTCATCGCTGATGGACACTTGGGTGGTCCAGGCTTCTGAGTTTTTCAAGCTCCCAGGTGTTCCCGAGGTGCAGGTCTGGTGGAGGGCCAGTGGGCATGGCAAGCCCCTGGCTCCCTGGAGGGCACGTCCTGCCGGTGGTAGTCTGTGCTGTTATCAAGCCCAAACAGAGCTGCAGGAAGCTCCCTTCCCCCAACAGACACCCCTGCAGGGCCTGCTGCCCAGGTGGTGCCCCCCACTGAACTTGAACACTCCTCCTGGGGACGCACTGTGTTGTGATTACAACACAGGCCAGGCCAGCGGGTCACACGCACGCTTGTTGGGGGGGGTCTCCAGCCTCACACGCATCGGTCCCCTGCTGGAGCTCCTTTTCTCCACCTGTAAAACTCGGAACCCGCTCTTCACCTGGCCTCAGTCCCCCCTCCCTGCCCGTCTGCTGGAGACCTCCTCCTTCTCCTGCAGAACCCTACTCCCCACCCGTGGGGAGCGTGGAAGGAGCCTAAGGAATCCACGCTTACAAACCAAAACTCAGTACACATGGTCCGACGTTATTTTAATATGCGAGTGGGCAAGAAAAGTTATTCCTTCGTTCACTAATTTATTCAATAAACGCTTTGTGTCAGGCACTGGGCTACAGTAATTTGATAGACATGATCCCTGACTTCATGGAAGGAATTTCGGGGGGCATTCACCTAATACCAAAGTAATGTATGCCCAGCCGTGCCGTGCCTCTCCAACAGAATCTGTTGCAAGGACAGGGCTGAAAGTCCCCCTTCACGTCCACACTCTCCCGGGGCTGCTCCCAGCCCCCGGCTGAGCGCGCGGGGACACGCTGGCGCTGAGCCATCGCTGCCCGGCGCAGGCCTCCTTCAGCCGGCACTCCCCGGGGACGCCCCATCAGCCCGGCTCGGGTGGGATTCAAACACCGGCGCGAACCTCCCGCGGCCCCGCCCACACCCTCCCGGCAGAAGGCCTCGCCCTTTCCGTGGGGGCGGGGACGGGCCCGACCAACCAGAGTTCCCAGAACATGCAAATTAGCTCCGTCCCCCAGGTGAGCGTGTTTTCCCAGACTCCTCTACTTCTTCTGTGGCGAAACACAGCCCCGGTGGGGCCCGACGGCGCGCGCCCCCGACAGCCCGCACCCCCGAGCAGCGTCTCCGACAGCGCGCGCCCAGCGCCGGCGCTCGTTCGTCCTCACATCGGGAGCGAAGCGAGAGGTGGACGCCCCGGCGCCCTGCTAGAGGCGCCAGAAGCCCCTGAGGGAGGCGCGCGCCCGCCGGAAGCCGCGCCCCCGACGCGGCCCACAGCCCGAGGCGCCGGAAGTGGTCGCGGTCGCGCTGCTTCCGGTCTGCGGGAGGCGCTCCGGGCGGGGGCCGCGGGGGAGGCGAGTTGCCGACTGGCCGAAGGCCGGCACCTATGGCGGAGGGCGGCGGGCGGGCCGGACCTGGGCTCGCAGGTAACGTGCGCGCGGCCGCCGGGCCCCGGGGCGGCGGGGGGCCGGGGCGGCTGCCAGGGCCGGGGCCCTGCGTGTTGCCCTGCGGCCGGCCGGGGCCCACGGAGCCGCGCCCCGCAGCCGGGGGTCGGTCAGCGCGGCTCACGGGGTGCCCGGCTGCCCGGCTTCGCGAGACCAGCCCTCGCGCCGATTTCCCCTCCTGTGGAACTTGCACCGTAACTGCCAGCCGGCTGGCCTCTAGGGCTGGGTGGGACCCCAACTGTAAAGAGAGGACGTGGGTCATTCTCCAGCTGTGAGCGCAGCGGTCGGGAGAGCCCCCAGAGGTCAGCTCCCGGGAGGGCGGGTGCCTTCTCTCCATCCTGGCATCGGTTCCCCTCAACAACCGCCCCCCTCCCCGCACAGGCCAGGGACAGCGATAACGCCACCCCCAGCGAGCTGTCAGTGACACAGCAGGTCCAGGGGCCCTTGCCCACCGGCAGAGGAGGCAGCCGTGCCATAGTTCGGTTTAGGCGGCTCGAAAGGCTCGCGCCCAAAACAGCCATCTGACTGAGGGTCTCCACCTTGAAATATTCCTGCCAAACAAATGTGAATTTGCGGGGAAGTGCGTTTGCCCGCCTTCGGGAGAGGCTTCCTCTTAACCTGCGGGGTCGGGGGGTGGGCGGAGGTTCCCTCCTTGTCTGTTGTCTCAGTTTTCCCCGGGTACCAAATGCTTCTATGTGCTCTGGACTTTACAGGCTCATCTGTGTCTCTGGAGAGATACCCCTCCAAAGAGTTTATTAGTTAGTAATAAACTAAGGAGCTTATTACTCTTAAATGTGCCAAAATTTAAGGTATAATGTTGATTTGGAGACGGGTGCAAGTAGTGCCTTTCATCCCTCCCTCCATCCATTCATTCATCCAACAAACGGTTTATTGAGGACCTGCTATTGGCTGGACCTGGCTGGGGGTGGGGATACTGCAGTGAATAAAAATACAAACAAAGCCTTTTCTGTCCTGGGCTTTGGTTGGTGTTGACTTTGACCCCAGGGGCAGCCAGGACCTTAGGGTCTGGGACGTCACTTCATGTGAGAGTGCGGGAGGGACTGAGAGGTGTTCACCTGGGGGAAGAGGACTGGCAGCTGCTTCCCAGTGTGGAGAAGAGTCTTGTGGCAGGAAGACCGGCTCTGCCTTACACAGAGGCACTCTTGTCAATATCCAGGTGGTGCTGTTTTACTGTTGAGTGTGTTGCAGGCCTGGGAGTGGAGGGGCCACAGTTAAAGCTTAAGTGCTGTGTCGAGTAATTGTGTTGTCATTGGAGAAGCTGATCAGAAAAATGCAAACTGAAAGATATCTTGGAGCTGGAGCTGGGGGAGAGGAGGCTGTGTTGAGCTGGGCAGGTAGTGGGTCAAAAAGAGGCCAGCAAAGGGAGGCCTAGAGGAGAACTTAGCAAAAGTTTGTCAGAGTCTCCTTACACCTTCTGAATCTTACCCCTACTTTGAACTTTCTCAGCCTGTGCAGTGAAACTGTGGGATAACTACAGTGGAGGATAACTACCGAAGGAGCATTGGCATGGGGGCCCAAGGGGTCCTTGATGCCTGCCTGTTGGCTGTGGCATGAGCTCGAGTGACCCATGCGTTTGTGAACCCCCACTGCTCTGCCCACCTGCCTGTGGCCTTTGTGTCTTACCTCTGCCATTGAACTATCAAATCTTGGAGTGTAAGGAAACGTACGCATCACCCCTGTTGTCCTATGGCCCAGCCTTGTATACAGTAGGTACTCAAAAGAGATTTGATTTGAATATAAAAAGCAACTTCAGCATTGGAGAGAGTCCACCAGTAGGACAGCTGGCACGGTGGGGACTTGAATGAAGGCCGTCTGAGTTCATGCTCTTTTCTTATGCCCCTCTCTGTGCAATTATGTTTATAAAGAGATATTTTGGGCTCCAGTGTGAGGTGAAGAACTCAATTACAGTTGACCCTTGACAACACAGGGCGTGGGGGTTGCCAAACCCCTGCACAGTCAAAAATCCCCATAAAACTTTACAGTTGGTCTTCCATGTTCAAGGTTCTGCATCTAAGAATTCAGCCAGGGACTTCCCTGGAGGCTCAGTGGTTAAGAATCCGCCTGCCAATGCAGAGGACACATGTTTGAGCCTGGTCCGGGAAGATCCCACATGCTGCGGAACAACTAAGCCTGTGTGCCGCAACTACTGAGCCTGCGCTCTAGAGCCCGTGAGCCACAACTACCGAGCCCACGTGCCACAACTGCTGAAGCCCGCGTGCCTAGAGCCTGTGCTCTGCAACAAGAGAAGCCACCGCAGTGAGAGGCCTGCGCACAGCAACGAAGAGTAGCCCCCGCTAGCCGCAACTAGAGAAAGCCTGTGCAGCAACAAAGACCCAATGCAGCCAAAAATAAATAAAATAAAAAATTAAAAAAAAAAAAGAATTCAGCCAACTGCGGATTGTGTAGTGTAGTATGTATTTAGTGAGAAAAATCCATGTGTGAGTGGACCCACATAGCTCAGACCATGCTCTTCAAGGATCAGCTGTAGGTATCTAATTGTACAAATTTGTTGACTACTGAACAACTTGGGGGTTGATCTGCATGTAACTTCTAGTCGGTCCTCTGCATCTGAGGTTCCTAGGCATCTGTGGATTCAACCAACCACAGACTGTGCAGTATTGTGCTGTTTACTGTTGAAAATACCTACGTGTAAGTGGACCCCTGCAGATGAAACCTGCGTTGTTCAGTGATCAATGGTACTTGTTCTAGTCCGTTCAGGATGTAATAACAGAACAGACTGGATGGCTTATAAACAACAGAAATTTATTTCTCACAGCTCTGGTGGTTGGAAGATCCAAGACTAAGGCACTGGCAGGTTGGATGTCTGGTGAGGGCCTGCTTCCTGGTTCCTAGGCGGCTGTCTTCTCACTGTGTCCTCACGTGGTGGGGGGGGTGAGGGAGCTCTCCAGGGTCTCTTTTATAAGGGCACTCATCCCATTCATGAGGGCTCCACTCTCATGACCTAAAGGTCCTACCTACTAAAGGTCCTGCCTCTTACTAATCACCTTGGGGGTTAGGACTCCCAGCATATTATTTGGCAGGACATTTTGGGGGACACAGACATTCAGTTTATAGCAGCTACTCCTCCCATTCCTCACTGATTTTGTTGCCCATTTCTCACATACCAAGTTTTTTATACTAAGCTCTTTTCTGGGCAGTTGATTGTTTGATTTCTTTATCTTTTTATTCTGATGAGAGAGAATTTCTATTATCTAGTAGGATAGATCTCTTCTCATACATACAAAAAAAACCAAAAGTGATTCTTATTTTTATTTCCAAATAAACTTCTAGAAGATTTTTGTCACATCTCATATAAAAACCCCAAAGAGATTTGTTTAACCTCTTAATTTATTTGGTATCACTTAAAATTTTCCTAGCATTGACTCTCACTCAAGTACACGGTATGGTTTTCACCATTTATTCTAGTCTTTATTGTTTTTCTGTTTTCTATCTTCATTATATAGGGCTGGCTTTCTATTTGTATGCATGTATTTAAAAATTTTCCTTTTTACTGCGGTGCAGCTTATATTCAGAAAAGTACACCCATCTTAGGTTACGTCAGATTTGTCACTCGCGGGGACTCCCGCGTGGCGAGGCCATTGCCCAGATCACATGGCAGAGTCATTCAGGTTTACAAGCAGCAGTATTTTTCTGGCTGTTGAGTTATGCCAAAGTCAGGTGTCCTTTTGTAACGTAGCAGCTGATTATATGGTTTTTCCCAACACTAAGACATTCTTGGAATACATTAGAGTAATTTTATGGGGACTTTTTGGATACATATTTTAAATTTCACTTTATTAATATTTTATTTAGGGTCTTTATCCTTAACTAGTTTGGGCTTACTATCACCCACCCCATCAAAGTTTTAAAACCTCGCCAGGTTTGGTGTCAGGAGTGTGCTAGCTTCATTAAGGGAAACTTTTTACATTTTCCTGGCTCTGGAAGCTTCTGGAGCAGGGGAATGATGTGTTCTTGAGAGTTGGAGAGCACCCGTGTTGGGGAGAGGCAGGGCTGGCGGCCGAGGGCGGCCCCTCACAGTTGGTGCTGGCAAGGCTTCCCTGAGCTGACAGGCGCCCCTCTCTTCAGTGCAGGTCCGAATCTGAAGGAGTGGCTGAGGGAGCAGTTTTGTGACCATCCGCTGGAGCACTGTGAGGACACGAGGCTCCACGATGCAGCCTACGTGGGGGACCTCCAGACCCTCCGGAGCCTGCTGCAGGAGGAGAGCTACCGGAGGTGAGCGCCGCTGCCCGCCCCGGGGCTGCCCAGGGTTTGGCCTGTGAGTCTGCACGCAGCTAAGGCTCGGGAGCTGTGAGGGAGGCCCAGCGGTCTCTGATTTGCAGGTGGAGACCCTGAGTGTTTCCACTTTCCGAGGATGGGATAAAAGGGGACTGCCGGAAGCGTGGTCAGACTTGTAGGCGACCGCCTGATGGCGAGGGCAGAGAGACCCGAGTTCAAGTCCAGTTCTGTCACCTTTATATGTTCCAGCAACTTCTGGTGCTCTCTGGGCGTCAGCTTCCCTGACGTTACCCTCGACGACAGCGTCATTACTGTCTTCAACAGCGGCCCTGCTCCCTTGCGAGTCTCTTCTGGCTCTTTATCCTAAGGCACATGCATAAATTCTCCTCCCTTAATTATTGCATCGTTACCCCCTTTGGGTCCGGACTTCCTGATGGAGCAAACCTGTACAGAGTTCCTGACGCGCTCTCCTCTGGCTTCTCAGGGCCTCAGTCATCTGCCTCCAGCGCCTGGGGCTCAGCCTCTGGCCAGCGGTCTCATTACCCAGAGACACGCTCCTTTTGTTGGTAGCGCCCTGCCTGTTGCCTTGCCACATCCTGCTAGCTCCTCCAGACCGGCTCAAGCCCCTCATGGCATCGGAGTCTTGCTGTTACTTTTCCCCACTCGAGACACCCGGGGAGCACAGAGCCTGCCTGTTCTCCGTGTGTCTAAGGTTGGAGTCTCAAGTAGACTTGAAACTCACCTGCAAGCAGAAAATCCTTCAGGCTCTTTCTGTGTTTCTGTTTCCCCTCCAGGGCTAGGATGCCAGTGAGTTGATAGAAGAAATGCCTGTGTATTGATACTGAAACTTATACCACTTTTCGTGGGCAGTTCCCAAGGGAAGGATTTCTAACAATACAAGAATAGGTGTCTCTTCTTTCCCTTCTAATGTCTTAGCATTATTTCATTAGAATAGATATTCATGTTAAAAATAAAAAAGCTCCAAAGAGCCAGAAAGGATCGTCATAAAGAGAAATGAGGTGGATTGCACATGAATATTTAACATGAATGACTCAAGTCCAAAGAAAACCTTGAATTTGCAGATATAACAGTAGAATAGAGTTAAGCTACTAAAATAGACCAAGTATGTTCATATTGCTTTTTCAAGTACCGTTTTTCTTTCTTTCACTCAGGTTCAGTGAATCTGGTTTCTTGACGATATTTTGCCCTTGCTATGTAGTTCTTCGGTGATGAGTCCTTGGAGCGTTCCTTGGCCTCCTTGGCTAGTGGAAGCTAGTAACCAGCTGAAGGAGGAACCCTGACCTGTTGCATGTTTCTGGGTCACTGCTTTAGTGATCTGTATTCCTCAGCTTTGTTCAGAGCTGCGCTGGGAGCTTGAGGTGAAGAGCCTCAGCTGGTGACATGATGGGTCCATGCATTGCATGACCCTGGCATCCCTTGATGGGGAGTTGTGGTCTGAGTGTCACTTGCAATGAGGGCTGAGCCTGGACGGTTTCCCTCTGCTGCTGCTGGCCAGGAGTGTGGTGATTCCTGCAGGCTGTCCTTTGTGCTGTGTCAGAGGTAGAGGGACCACAGTGGTCACCTAGCCCCAGTGAGGATACCGAGGCCCAGAGAGCGGTCCAGCCTCAGGCCTTCACAGGTAGTAGCTGGTGAAGAGGGGCCTCGGGGCCCTGACCCAGGTCCCGAGCAGGTATGCTGTCCTCCATCCTGCGCTGCCTCCCGGGCAGGCCCTTCTCCCCTTCGTGGAGCAAAGAGCTTTGGACGCGAGTCAGGAAATTGGAGATCTTAACTCTAGTGCTCAGCAGTCTTACCTGCGCCTCGAATCTCCTCATCTGTAAAACTGGGCTCTTAATTTATTGCCTGTCTTGCCTCAGGCGTGGACCCAGCAGGGTGGCTATGTGAAAGCATTTAACGAAACGAGCACGTGGAAGCACTATTAAAGCGAAGGCTGCCCTCCTGCTCCCTGTCTCAGGGTCCCACCTGAGAGGAGCTGGAGCGGCTGGCCGGTCTCCCAGCACCCCTCCCAGCCTGGCTCCCTGTGCTCTCTCTCAGCCGCATCAACGAGAAGTCTGTGTGGTGCTGCGGCTGGCTGCCCTGCACACCACTGCGCATCGCGGCCACTGCAGGCCACGGGAACTGCGTGGACTTCCTGATCCGGAAGGGGGCTGAGGTGGACCTGGTGGACGTGAAGGGACAGACGGCCCTGTACGTGGCCGTGGTGAACGGGCACCTGGAGAGCGCCCAGATCCTTCTGGAAGCCGGCGCCGACCCCAATGGAAGCCGGCACCACCGCAGCACCCCTGTCTACCACGCCTCCCGGGTGGGCAGGGCAGACATCCTGAAGGCCCTCATCAGGTCAGTACCACAGGGGCCGGGCCACCGTTGCCCTTGCGATGGCCACCACGGGGAGCGTGGCCGCATCAGCACGTTCTCGCAGCCACATTCTCACTTCTTGTTTTCTGCATTTGCCTGTTTTTCCTCTCTCTCTCCAATTAGACTTGTTAGAGGATTTGTCTATTTTGTTAGTCTTTCTAAAGAGCTGCTTCTTAGCTTTATCAGTTCTCTTATTTTTTTACTTACTGATTAATTTCTGTTTTTATCTTTATTTTTTCCCATTTTCCTTAATTTTACTTAATATTTTCCCTAATTTTCTGAGTTGCATTCTTATTCATTTTTTTCTTGATTAATAATGTAAACTTTCAAGGTTATGAATTTACCTTTGCCTATAGCTTTGGCTGTGTCTGCTAAGCTTTTTTCTTTTTCTTTCTTTTTTTTTTTTTTTTTTTTTTGGCAGTACGCCGGCCTCTCACTGTTGTGGCCTCTCCCGTTGTGGAGCACAGGCTCCGGACGCGCAGGCTCAGTGGCCATGGCTCACAGGCTCAGCCGCTCCGCGGCATGTGGGATCTTCCCGGACCGGGGCACAAACCCGTGTCCCCTGCATCGGCAGGCAGACTCTCAACCACTGTGCCACCAGGGAAGCCCTTCTTTGGGCTTTTTTAAAGTTATTTTTTAATGTCCAACTACGTTATTGTGGATACTTGTAACAAAGTATATAACCACAGGGTTTTATTTGTATAGTACAAGATGACAGCTTCAGTTATGTTATTCAGACTTCCTCTCTCTTTTGTTTTTACATCTTTAACCATTGGATCTTCCCCAAATTCAGCGAAGTCTGTTAGTCTGTAAGTACTGTTGTGATTTGCCAGTTTCCCCTTGTATTTGTAATAATTTTGCTCGCCGTATTTTGATGCTCATTGGGCTCATGAAAGTTCTTGCTTATGGATTGTGCCCTTTATCAAACCAAAAGGAAACCATCGGTTTCATTGAGGGCTCATTTATGTAGCATTCTGTAACTTTTAGTTTTCATCTTAGTGGGTTTAAGTAATTCTTTGTGAGCTCACTTTTACTGTTTGACTGTCTGGGATTCTTTTGTTTTTTTAGGTGATACAAATGAACTTTTATTTCACACTTCAGGAAGTGGATAGTCTCCGAGAACTGCAAAATGGGGTGAAAAGCAAGAAGCTTTTGTAGGATAAAGGGATTCTTTGTTTTTTAATACAGTTAACATTGTTGCCATAGCTGATGTTAGGTCTATTACTGTTGTCTTTCTGTGTCTTAACTGTACCTTTATTTTATATCTTTTTTCCATGATCTGTGTTTTCTTTGCTTTCCGTTTCTGTGGTTTTAGACGGTTTCTGGTCTTCTTTTAATTGTACTAATGGTTACCTTTTTAAAAATTTGAGCCAGATTGCATTTTCAGTCTCATGTCTCCAGTGACTTCTTTCTACTAAAGATGCTTCCCCGCCCAGTAGCCCCCGCCACCCCCACCACCGCCCCCCTGCTCTGGAGGCTGTTTGTTCTGTGGCTGGACTGAGTGCAGTTCAGGTAGCCCGTTGTCGGTGTGGGAAAGTATTACAGGAGAGGGTTACAGCATTGTTACGGGCTGCACTGGGGGTGTTCTGAGGAGCAGGGACCTGGCATCCCCCTTGCCCAGTGCAGGGCATCGTTTTTTAAATTAGGTACTGAGAATATATTTATTATATCAAAAGGATTTATATATTAAATGGCTATGGAATTGAGTTTTGGGAAGATAATTGAGGATGATATGGTGGTTATACTGGAGGGTGATGAAGACGTGATGATACTTTTTTCCCCTTCTTTTGAAGGATTTCTAGCCTGATAATCTAAATCACCTCAGTCCCGTATCTTTGCATCTTGGAGAATGTAAGTCATTAATTTGGAAATGTTTTTCAGTAGGATCAATCCATGAAATTTCATCTTGGTTCCAGAAATCCCACAGGACGTTTCAGTCAATTCATGATGCGCGACTGCTTTGAATTAACTGCAGGCTTGACTTTCAGAGATGTTTACAGGTGCCCTTCTTGAGGAAACGTTACTAAGACATTTTGCTGCCCCGCTGGAGTACAGGACAGTACTTTTACAGTGCGGTACCAAGAGCATATATTATTCTGTTGAAAAGTTTTCTGGATTCTAAATTACCAGATAATTGACTTTTGGAAAGTGGGGTTAAGTTACTGAACAGCTAATACAATCTAAACACGATCTAAACGCAACTCCTGCCTTCCCTGTGTCATTGTCCCTCATAGGCAGGGCTCTCTTCTGTCACTGTTGTGATTTGGTGTCCCTCTGCAAGTAACCTCCATTTTGTTACTTCTCATTTCCCTTGATATATATTACTGATGTTTTTTTAAAAAGGTAAGGAGTGGTATTTCTGTATGTGCAAAAGTTATACTGATTTATTGAGTCGTCCCGGTGGTTCCTTGCCAGTGATACTAAAAGCAGTAGGGGAATTTTGGAAAATATTCAGGATTAAAATTAACTGGATCCCATCCATTATATTTTTATGAGTGGATGAAGGACTGTCTTTCCCACAGCTCAGCTAATACCAGATTGTCATATTGCCCCAAATTACAAACATTCTAGAAGACATATCCGTAAGAATAAGGAGGCAAAACAATGTCACTGCTTGAAATCTAGTTCTCTTAATTGATTGAGTGTGTGAAATGAAATATCGGCTTCTGCTTGGTTTGGTATGTGTTTTAGAATGTTTCTCTTGTCACCCCTAGGATATCTTGGAGAACACTGGGTGATACTTGCATTTGTAGTGGCTGACGATGCTGCATGGCGTCAGTGGGGAAGCAGGTTGTCATGTGAGCTTATTGGGCTGTGTGCTGTCCTTTGTCTTCCTCAGCTCTGTGCTGCTGACAGGCAGCAGTGTCGCTTCTAGGGGCAAGTTCCTTCGGATGCTTGCAATAGTGCTGAAGAGACGGGTGATAAAACATGATTGCTGGCTGTGAGTGTTGGCCAGCTATTTCTATTAAGGCATGGAAAACGATGCTCTCCCCTCCGCCCGGGCCCCTGCATGTCAGGCCCCATCATCATTACTGCCTACATTTTGTCATTTCCTAATTCAGATGAAATATGTGATGACAAAATTTGTGAGGCATTGCAGCACTAGGGCAATGGAAGCTCAAGTACACGGGTGCTGGCTAATGTTTCCTCACGGAAGAGGTGGGTAACGCCTTTTGGGTAGCAGTCTCACGGAAGTGGGGCTGTGCTCTTCTCATTACATCCTCTCAGGCTGCACATGTTTCAGTTGGTCCCAGTACTGCTGCTGTTCACTTTCATCTTCTGGTTAAGGTGGCGTCTGCCAGCTTTTTCCATTGTAAAGCTCCTCTTTTTCCCTCAGTGATTAAAAAATATTTTTGTGGCTCGGTACTTTGGAACCATGTATATCCTGTTCCTCATCAGATTTTTAATTTATTCATTTATTTATGTTAGACTCATGGTTTCCTGTGGAGTTACAATTATTCTAGGCTCTTGTGTACTTTGCCTGGTTCACCCCTGGAATTAGTTATTTCTCCAAGGAATCCTGGTTTCTTTTTGTGGTGAATGCTATGTAAAAGCCAAGGTGTGGACACTAGGAGTGCTTATTGCTTATGGGGTGTCACTGTTTTCAGCTTCTCCTACTGGACAGAGCTAAGGTTACTTAAACATGTTTCTCTCTACATTTCTGTATCTCTTATACATTGACAGTTAAAGAGTTCACCCTGATGCCTCTAATCCAATCCAGCACCACAGGGTTCATCCTACTTTTCTCCCTTTCCAAATTTATTATTCTTTTGCAACATTGAGAGACCTGGTTCTCTTACCTTTAACATGTTAACTTACTTTGCCAATCCCCCATATTGATCCAGTCTCCTATGCTGCTGCCCCTCCCACACATGCCTCCTCCCCCGCCGCGGGCTGTAGCACCCTTGCAAGGCAGCATCCTTAGAAGCACCCTCTTCACTCGGCCAGGACTCCAACAGCTTGAGCAGGCCGCCCTCCCTGCTGTAGTCAGCGGCCCCCGCTTAGTGTACAATGACCCAGTTGGTAGTTTGTGCTTGGCCTGGGAGAACCCTAAATGTCCCATAGAAAGCCATGTATTTGGGCGTCCTTGGGTGCAAGGACAAGGGCAGGTCCCTTGAGGGGATCCTGAAGGCTCTGCCTGTAGAGTCGTTTAGAGATTGGCTCTGCTGGGAAAGGAGGCTTCCGGGTCAGGCGGCCCCTGCGTCGGCCTGTGTGAGATTCATCCTCACATCTGGGCTGTCTCTGGGAGTCAGAAGAGGAGAGCTCCCAGGCAGCCATACAGATCAGCTCAGGGACTGTCATCAGCGCTCCCACCTCTGGTGGCTGCACGAGGCTGCCTTGCTGTGCATCCTGTCCTGGGTCCTTCTAGGTGACTCTGCTGGGAATGGGCTGGCTCCTCTGGAGGCTCGGTGCCTGAAGGGAAGAGCCGCCCTGGCGGGCAGCACGCAATGGCACCAACTGGGTACACAGTTGCGGTAAAGTATTTCTTTCTGCTTTTCAGTTTCTAAGGATTGCTGTTTAATTTTTTTTTTTTTTTTTTTTTTTTTTTTTTTTCCGTATGCAGGCCTCTCACTGTTGTGGCCTCTCCCGTTGCGGAGCACAGGCTCCAGACGCGCAGGCTCAGCGGCCATGGCTCACGGGCCCAGCCGCTCTGCGGCATGCGGGATCTTCCCGGACCGGGGCCCGAACCCTTGTCCCCTGCATCGGCAGGCGGACTCTCAACCACTGCGCCACCAGGGAAACCCCTAATTTTTTATAGTATGTATTTACATGGTTCCAAAGTCAAATCTATAAAACAAAGTATATTAAAAGCAGTCTAGCTTCTATCCTCATCTGCTTCATCCCTGCCCTATAGATAATCATTTAAAAGGTTTTGTGGTTTATCCTTCCATCATTAAAAATTAGGCAGGTATGTGTCTAGGTGTGTATCATGTGCACATTGGTATTGCAGCCTCCTCCCCAGGATAAACAGTGGCATACTTCACGTTCATCGTCCTGCTTTTCTCACTTATCAGGGTGTCCTGGAGGTCACTGCAGAGCAGTCCTTAGCCCTGGTCCTCATTCCTTTTCAGGTGGTACAGTGCTCCTTTATGTGGATGGGCCAGGCCCTCTTGACGAACCTGTGGCTCGTTTCCTGCCTTTGGCTATTACGGGTACTGTTTTAATGAATTGCCTTGTGTACGCCATCTTTTCAGAGTTTTGCAAATGTGTCTTGGGGCTAGATTCCAGGAGTTGTGATTGGTGCGTCAGAGGGTACATGCATAGGTAAGTTTGCCAGCTATCACCAGATTTCCCTCTACAGGGATTGCTGCATCATGCCTGGCCCCCAGCGACGAATAAGACTTCCTTTTTCTTTAAAGCTCGGTCAGTAAGTTTTTGGATTTTTCCCAATCTGATAGGTGAGAAGTGGTGTCTCCGAGTAGTTTTAATTTGCATTTCTGTTATGAGTGAGGCTGAGCATCTTTTCATCTGGTTGAGAGCTGTTTGCACGTGTCTGTATCCATCTCTGGCTCATTTATCTATAGAGCTGTTGATCTTTTCCTTTTAGAAGGTCTTTATATATTAAGGATGTAACATTTCCCCCAGTTTGTAACTTATTGTTTTACTTTACTTATGTTAAAAAAGCTTTGTTTTTATATCTTTTCCTGATCTTCCAAATCAACTTTATAATCAACTTATGTAGCTCCAGGGATGTTATTTTTATGTATTTACATTTATAGTCAACTTATTTAGTTCTGGGGAGGGTATTTTCATTTATATAATAAACTTAGGGAAAATGACATCTTAATGATATTGAGTCTTCTTGTCTAAGACTACGGTATGTCTATTTCCTTAGGTCTACTTATGTGACTTTCAGTAGTATTTTATAATTTTACTCATGCAAATTTTGGACATATACTGTTAAGTTTATGCTTAGATATCTCACTTTAAAATTTATTTTGCTATCAGAAATGAGGTCTTTTTCATTTTATCTTTCAACTTGTTTTTGTTTGTATATAGAAGGCTGTTGGTTTAAAACTTGCTACTTTAATAAATTCTCTCATTGCTTGTTAACTGCATTTTCATTAATCATTTAAGGCTTTCCAGACAGTTATATTCTCTGTAAATAGGGAAAGTTTTACCTCTTCCTTTCCAATTTCAGTCAGCTAATTGCTTTCTCTTGTCTAATTGCACTAGTACTTAAAAAAAAAAAAAAGAGTCTTTAAAACGAGTGGGCTGGAAAGTGGGGCTGTGTACCTTGCTCCCGGCAGAGCTGCTGCTTGTGTTTCCCTGCTAGGCGAGAGGCTGACTTCTGGGTTGAGGAAATATTTTTTATCATGTTAAGGAAATATCCCTTACTTTCTTTTTTATTAAGTATTTGCAAACATGCTTAAGTGTTGAGTTTTGTTATATGCCTTTTTTTTTGCATCTATGGAGATAATCATGGATTTTCCCCTTAGTTCTATGAATATGATGGATTATGTTAATAGAGTTTCTAATTTAAGAACTACCCCCTGGAATAACCCCCATGAGGTCATTGTATGTTGCTTTCTTAATGTTTTTAGATTCTCTTTGCTAACATTTTATTGGAGATTGTTAAGTTGATATTCGTAAGTGCAGTTAGTTGGTAGTTTTTCTTTATGGTGAGGCCTTTGTCAGGTTTGGAGATTATTGTTTTGTTAATTTCATAAGCTGAATTTGGAAGTTTTCCTTCTTTTTCTTTGCTTTGAAATAGTTAAAATAGCCATGGGATTGTTGGATCTTCAAAGGTTTGAAAGAACTCCCTTACGAGTTCTTTTGCGTGAGTGGATTCCAAGGTTCCTAACTACCATGGTACCTGCTGGTGGTCACGGGACCACTGCGACTGGGGGGCTCTCCGGTGCTCCCAGCGCTTCTGGAGTTCGGGCCCATCTCCACCGGGTGCCGTGGGGATGCGTTGACTGAGGTTGGCCTGCTGTGAGGTCTCACTGTCCGTGTGTCTACCCTGCAGGTACGGGGCCGATGTCGATGTCAACCACCACCTGACTCCTGACGTCCAGCCGCCTTTCTCCCGGCGGCTCACCTCCTTGGTGGTCTGCCCCCTGTACATCAGCGCAGCCTACCACAACCTCCAGTGCTTCAAGCTGCTCCTGCAGGCTGGGGCAAACCCGGACTTCAACTGCAATGGTCCCGTCAATACGCAGGGCTTCTACAGGGGCTCCCCCGGGTGCGTCATGGATGCCGTCCTGCGTCACGGCTGTGAGGCGGCCTTCGTTAGCCTGCTTGTGGAGTTCGGAGCCAACCTGAACCTGGTGAAGTGGGAATCCTTGGGCCCGGAGTCGAGAGGCAGAAGGAAGGTAGACCCTGAGGCTCTGCAGGTCTTTAAAGAGGCCAGAAGTAAGTGGCCTTAGTTGAACTCTGACTGGCAGTCTCTTCAAGTCGATTGAATGAACCAAGTTGTAGCAATTTAAAAAAAAACAACCTCCAGCTAAGCACTCGGTCACCGCCTTCAGCGAGGACTAGGAATTTTCTAGAACGGTCTTCCAGATTGGCCTTCTCTCTTTAAATTCCCAGACACTAAGATTTAATACCAAGAAACCTACCAAAGTGCATGTTCTCAGAGCTCCTAGAATTATGTTCTCTTTACCCCTTCGCGCTGCTTTGTGATCCCAGATTCTTTCACTGCTGTTTATGGCTTTTAAGTGTTTGCTTTACAACAAATCGCAAGCCCTTCCTTCTCTAGGGCGCCTCACGTCCCCTTCTTCGGTTCCACTCAAATACCATTGTTCTGCATTGTGTGCTAAGTATGATTTTTGTTAGAATGAGGCATACAGTTTGCTTATTCATGAAGAAGGATTTTGCCAGTGAATTAAGTTGATGGCCAGGGAGTTTGCAGTTGATCCGTGGCTTGGTACTTGTTGTCATTCTCTCTCCAGGACTCAGAAGTTGACCCTGTGCGCCCTCTGACCTGCCCACACCCTGCCCCTTTCCCGTCTGGGTCTTGAGGGCATCTGAGTGACCACCTTTTCCCCAGTCCCTTGGCTCTCGCAGAACTTATGTTTGTTGTGTTCTTGTTACTGGCTTTCCTTAAACCCGTCATTAAAGCATGGTCCTGTTGAGGCTTCCCCAAAAGAGTTGCTGGCTGGTCAGTTGGAGCCACGCTGACAGAGTTAGGCTCCCTGTGTTCAGGCCTGTTGCACAGGCAGAGACACGGCGAGGCTGTTTTGACCAGAGCAAAACTGTCAGCCTGCCCTCCTCCTGTGTTGCTCGGCCCGTCCCCTTCAGACCCCCTTGGAGCTTCTGGGAGGGACCAAGAGCAGAGACTGACAGAGGGCAGAGGGCAGTTTGTCTGTCACACCTGCTGGGGCATGCAGTGGCCAGCTCTGTTTCTCTGTCTAGGGAGTTCCACAGAGTTGAGCAGATAACAAGACCTTTCTCACCAGGGCCTGTTCTCCTCTGGAGGTGGGAAGTGGCAGCGAGCGCTGGCGCAGCCCCGCTTGTCCTCACAGCCAGCCTTTGGTCTGTAGGGTTAGGAGAGGCGTTTAACCTCTCCCTCTGTCTCTCCCTTTCTTCCCGTGCGTTCCAGGTGTCCCCAGGACCTTGCTCAATCTGTGCCGCGTGGCCGTGAGAAGAGCGCTTGGCAAATACCGACTCCATCTGATTCCCTCGCTGCCTCTGCCAGACCCCATAAAAAAGTTTCTGCTGTATGAGCAGAACTCACGAGCAGCGGCTGACTGCAGCGAGGAGGAAGCAGTCTCCAGAGCCAGTCGACACCGGTTCCTGCCCCTGTGACCACGTCCTGTGCTGCTGCCTAAACCCCACCTGGCTGCTGGTGAAGCGGAATCAGCCTCGTCCTCATGGACTGTATCCCATCTCAGGTGCTTGGGGCGTCGGACAGTCCTTAGGTCGGTATCAGCCGAAAGGCTCGTACAAAATTAATTTTGTTCTTCCTCAGTATCTGTGTTTTGGAAATTAATGAAATGGGCCTCGAAATGTGAGCAAGTTCGGGCTGAGCTTGGAGGCCTGCTGACTTCCCCAGGAGGGGGAACTAGCACTGTGCAGGGCTGTGCTGCTGCGTTTGCCTCTCAGCTTGATTAACGCGAAATGAAAAGGAGTCTTGCTATAAAAGTACAGAGATGCACTTCCTGAACTTACTAGTTTGTTTTCCCTGCTGCTGGGGTAGACGTGTGACATTTATCATGCGCACCCCGTTTCCTTGCCGCTTCACTGTTCTCTCCTTGTGGCGGAGGCGCCATATTAATTGTCTTCATTCAAGGATGGTTTCCTGGCCACATGGATGGGCTTTACTGCCTCAAAGTCAATACTTGCATTTGTTCACAGCCTCTTTAGGTAACGCTCAGAGTTCTGCAGCGCTGCACCTGTCTGATACCCACCTGTGCCTAGCATCATGCCAACAGGTCTCATGAGTTCTCTGCCATTTCACTTTGGGGAGCTTCCAGACAGTTGATTGATTTTAGGAGGCCAATGCTGAAATAGCCAGTAATTGACTGCCTACATTCGGACCAAGGACTGTCCAACAGCATTCACTGCCAGTTCTAAAAGAGGAAGATGCCTGCGGCGCTGTCTTCTCGTCCCTGCACATACCAGAAAGTGCAAACTTTAGTCATCTTCTGGATGGTTCTAAGCTTTCAGTTGCTTTGTGTTCAGTGGACAAAACATCTGCTGTTTGGTTGATTGATCTTCACTTTTTTGGACCTAATGTCTTGGTAGTTGCTCCTAGAACCGAAGAAAGGGGATAGCAGTGAGGTCAGAGGGCTTCCCCTGGCCTGCTGGGGGTGGTGAGAAGTGAGAGGAATGAGCTGGCTTGTCACCTGACGGATGGCTCGGCTGTGGGCAGGGCTCACTCACACCTGGGCTGCGTGGCCAGGTGTGTGGCCATGTCGGCACAGGTGGGCCAGAGGCTGCCTCTTTGGAGCATCCAGGTGCTGCTGTTTCCAGGGAAATCACATCTGGTAATTTGAGGCCTCAGGGCCATTGTGTGGATCTGTGGTGATTCTGACCTTTAGAAGTGTTTAGAAACGGGCAGATTTCAAATCTGAGTTTGGATTTTCTGCAATAAGAGAAATCTAATTTGTAACAATTGAACTAATGATAGGGGTTTATTTAATTATTAGCGTCATTATGTGTCTTCACCGACCAGACAGTCAGTGTCTGGTCATTGTCTTCTGTGGCTCGAGGATGGAATTCTGAACGCCACCTCCTGTGTCATGGATGGACGTGTGTTGGAAAGCCAGGCTGGCCCGTATATGAACGTATGAGGTCTGAGGGGGCCCGTCGATGATTTGGGGAGGCCAGCGTAGCCGCTGGAGGCTTCACCTTATTACAGGCGGTGGCCAAGGCGTAAGTGTTGGATGGCCTCTGAGGCCCGAGGCCGGGCTGTGTGCTGCTCCTCAGGACGGGGAGCCTGCTTGGCTGGTCACATTCAGAGCTCGGAGTCAGGAGAGGCTTCCTGAGAGGAGAGGCGCTGCGGGTGGGCGGCCGATGGGGCCCTTTGCAGCCGGAGCTGAGTGCTGCAGGGCTTCAGCCCGGGCCGGGGATCAGATGCCTTCCTGTGGCACGTGTGGTGGGACCACACCTGAGCTGGGCTGCGGCTGGGCCAGGAGCTGCGGGGAGCTGGGGCTCTGCCTGCACTTAGGGAAGGGTTGTGTGGAAGCTCGAGCCACCCAGAGGTGGGCTGGGCCGCTGGAGGGGGCTTCGTGTCACTGGGGGTGTGTCAGCGCTGGCTTGTCACCTCCGTGGTCGGGCTGAGAGAGGTGTATCAGGAGTGGTTAGCTCCCCTTACTTTTTTTTTTTAAGAAGATGTTGGGGGTAGGAGTTTATTAATTAATTTATTTTTGCTGTGTTGGGTCTTCGTTTCTGTGCGAGGGCTTTCTCTAGTTGTGGCAAGCGTGGGCCAGTCTTCATCGCGGTGCGCAGGCCTCTCACTATCGCGGCCTCTCTTGTTGCGGAGCACAGGCTCCAGATGCGCAGGCTCAGTAGTTGTGGCTCATGGGCCTAGCCTCTCCGCGGCATGTGGGATCCTTCCAGACCAGGGCTCGAACCCCTGTCCCCTGCATTAGCAGGCAGATTCTCAACCACTGCGCCACCAGGGAAGCCCCTCCCCTTACTTTGAAGCTCTTGCAGCTGCCCTTTGGCTCGGGGTCCCTGCGGGTGAGCCTTGCTGCAGGCTTGCAGGACATTCTGAGTTTGCCCTGCTTGGTGTTTTCTTCAGGGGTCTGTTAGGGACAGAGGCTCCCCAGCCCGGCCCTGGGTAGGAGGGTGTCTCTGTTCTCAGACCTTCTGGAAAGCCGCATCTGGGAATGCTGCCAGTGCGGGGGTCCCAGCCATGCCGGTGCGACCTTGGGGCTGCACCAGCGGAGTGGGCGTCAGCCTCCTTTGCAGGTGAAGTGAGTGCAGGGCTTGCTTCTGGGGGTTGGAACCATTTTTCTGGGATCTCTCTGGAAGGAGTGGACTGAGTCGATGCTCATTGTTGGGCCTGGCCCAGAGCTGGCCGGGGAGGCAGTGGGACTGGGGAGAGGTTGAGCTGGGGAGTGGGGCCCCCGAGCATGGTGTGCTCAGGGCCGGTCCGCAGGGGCCAGGGCCTCAGCTCTTCCTTTGCAGAGACAGGTTGGCTTTCTCTTTGTGCAGCCAACTTTTAGAGATTTTTTCACAATCCCAGCAACTTCGAGGTTCAGGCTCTAGTTTGACATTTCACAGCTACCAAACCTGAATCTGAGCATAACGTAGATAGCTGCTTAAGGCCGTTCCTGCTTGTTTTGAGTGGCGCTTTGCTAAAGCTCCCTTTCTCTTTTGTTGGCAGGGATAGGATCCAGAATAGGCAAGAGTCACCCTCTCCATCAGAGCACTTTACAAAATCATGTTTCTGAGCCCTGGGGCCCCAGCCCCACACAGCCAGGAAGTGTGGGGGTACTTGATGAGGCTGCGGCCCCAGAGCCCTCCGCAGGGAGGGGCATGATGCACCAATGGGAAGGAGCCTGAGGTCCCCCCAGCCTGGTCCCGGCAGTGTCCTGCTGTTGTCCCTGCTGGGGCGCCTGCCGGCCACTGAACGGAGTCCTGTGCCTGGGCCTTGGCTGCTGCGGACGGGCGGGGGGTGGGGGGGGCGCGGGCGGGGTGTGGTGGAGGCAGCGCTGACACCTCTGAGAACCTCTGAGAATTCAGCTGTGGCATCCTGGGTGGCGTTTCTGCATGTATTTCCAGAACCATCAGTGTCATACATATCTGTGCCTTTTCATATTACTTATGCTATTTATGTATTTATTTACTTATGTATGCCCTACCTTGTTCCAGAAAAGGGTTTAAGGCAGTGATGCTTATTTTTTGATGTTCTCTTTTGACATTTGATAAGTTGTAGTCAACATGCGCTTGTTGTTAAACAGGTAGTTTTAAAAAAGGAAAGGACAATTAGCAGTTTCCTGATGTTGAATATGTTTCTGTTATCAGGCCTGAGTGCCATCATTTTAATTTTTTCCTCTTGCTTCCATGAATTGATTCTTCAAATAAAAGGTTCATGCGTAAATAGAAAGAGAGGAACTTGCAGCCAAGGTCAGGCTGAGCAAAGGAAAATCGGCCCTAGAGAGAAGCGCTCTCCTGTGCTTGCTGCCTCCTGCCTGGCCTTGAGCAGGTCCTGTTCCCAGGGAGGCTGCTCTCTTACACGGGCCGGGCCTGGCCGTGTCTTTCCCATGGAGCTTTTGGGAGGGCACGTGAGAGAATGTATGTGAAAGCACTTTGCACTTAAGCCATGCCTGCGACGTGTACACTGCTGTCCTTGTGAGTGTGGTCCCTCTTCTCAGTGGATGGGTCTTCGAGGCCATGATGGTGCTGGGACAGCCTGTGATCTTGGTGGTCGGCTGGGCTTGTGCCCCAGGGGGCAGCAAGAGTCACGGCGCCCACAGCATAGGCCTCCTGTGCAGGTCGAAGTACAAGGACACATGTTAAATAATATAGGAAGTCAAGTTCATTCAATTTAAAGGGTTGTCTTTTAGTCTAAGATTACGTCCTTCCTAATTTGGGTGATAAAATGTCCTCTTATATAATGAAGGTGATACTAGAGGGCAATATTTTCATTTTAAAATGCTCTTGGTTGCAGAATAAAACGTCAGCTGCCCTTTTGTCAAAGCACAGAATTTCTTATTGAGTTTGCCTGTCTCTGAAATCCAGCGTCGGGGACCCGCAGTCTCGCTACCGTGTATGTTTACGTGCCGAGGAATTTCTCTCGGAGTCTTGAAACAGCCTGTACGTGGTTGAAGGAGAGCCCAGCGTCTGCTCTGCCTGGTAGACCAAGAACAAGCCCTGAGATCACTGTGTGAGCTGTTAGGAAGTGCGTGCTTGTGTCCTGCCCACCACAGAGCAACGACCCTGGGGTGATGGGCCTCTGGCCTCCCCGAATCCCCTAAGAGACACTCCCGGGAGGTTCGTGTGGACTCCTCAGCGAGGCTGCCCCTGACCTCAGGCCTGGGCACCTGAGGCATCCCCGAGCGCTGGCGCTGGTGCTGGTGGTGAGCCTTCTGGCGCCGGGGCTGCCGGCTTCTGCTTGTGCCCCTCTCAGCCGCCTGCCACTCAGCGGCCAGTCCCGAGTGGTCTGGATTCCCCGCCAGCTTGGAAGTGCCTCATCTGGCCCCATGACCTCTCTCTCCTTGCTCGCTTATGCCTCACTTCCCTCCTCATCCCCCGCCCCCAGCCTGACTCTCTTGATGTGGAATAAAATAACTGATGTGCACACATGAGTGGTTAGTGGGATCATGTCCTAGGAGAATTCCACGGGGGGGACGTGCAGAGTTTGAAGTGCAGTGACGTGCGGAATATATGCTATAAATTCTAGGAAGACAGTCGGATGGAAAAGAGAGGCGGGGGGGAAGGGTGACTTCTGTTGCCTTAACTTGTAATCGCTCAGTGTCTGGAATGCATGGGGAGCTTTTCTTTTTTAAGTTGCTTGGATTTCAGATCTCTCCCAAGTGACGTATGCGTGTGCACCCATGCAGTTTAGTGTGGTATTTGTGGGCACGGCTCTCCTGTGTATAACATCAGTTTGCTGCTGTGATTTAGCCAGCAGTGCCCCTGCTCCACCCTGCGTGTTTGCACAGCTCCCGCTGCTTCTGTCTGGTGTCGGCACGTGAGGTGTGACACGCGCTGGGGCCCGTGTGCCTGCACGCATGCTGAAGGGGAGTGCTGACCGTCAGCCCTCAGCTTCTCCTTCCTCCTCTGGTCATGACTGCGTGCTTGCCCGCAGCAGCTGGGACCATGACTGTTCTTTGCACTTGTGCCTGGTTAAGAGCTTTCAGAAATACAATGGACATCTTTGATGTGTTATTGTAACTTTAGTAAATGCTTTATTCCCCTTTAATTCCCCCCAATGCCTTAATTTAGTGCACTGTTTATCTCATTGGATAGAATAATTGACCATGTGAAATCTTTGTACATGAACTTCAGGTAGAAGAAGCTGGCTCTCTGGAGAGTTCCTAATTCGCAGAGAAGGGCTTATTTAGCACAGGAGTTTTAAACTGCTCTGGGGGACCCTGGCGCTCTAGGGAGGCACCCAAAATGTTGCACAGGTTTAAACTGATGGATGAGCCTGTTTTACTTGGTGGGGTTTCTAGTTTGAAGAGAGTGTGCTCCTAAAAGTGTGTGAAACACATGGCTTTCAGTCAGGGTGACACTGTCCCTGCAGTGCTCTGTTGGGTGGGGAGGTGGTGGAGACTGCGGGCCCCTGTTCTTTGTGACTTAGTTTGAAAGTGGGATGGTGTGGTGTGAAGCTTTGGGAATGAATGAACTAAATAAAGCATTTATTCATCTCTCAGTGACTCCCTGGCATGTCTCTCTGTTTGCTGTTTCCGATGTTTTCTTTGTTCCTCACACTGATGCCCAACCCCCTACCCCCGTATGTACACTTCTCCTGCTCTACTGAAAGATGGCCTCACTTTCAGTCTACCTCAAAACCAGCTGCATCTGTGTGGCAGAGATTGCTGGTTTTCCTTCATTGTCTCCCTCTGTGATAACAGAACCACAGTTCTAGGTGGAGACTTGAATTCTCTGAATAGGTCTTCATTTCCCAGACTTCTTACAGCTCGATGTGGCCATTTACCATAGCTCCTTCCTGAAATCCCATTAAAGTTACAGGGAATTTTAATTTTTTTAAAAGGCATAAATCCACTAGGATGACTATAAATAGCAACAAAATTTTGGAACCTCTCAAGAAAACAGATGAATGGTAACTGACTTAGAAATACCCGAGGAGACAACGTTGTAAAAAAGAAATGAGAGCATCTGAGAATCTGATTTTATTGCAAAGCTCCCAGAGGCTCTGGGATTGGCAGTTCCAGGTGCCTCTAGAAGTGGTTGTGAAAGAGTGAAAGCAGGAGGGCTGGCTGAAGGCCCTTTTCAGAAGCAGTTACAACTCTCCACTCCACACAGTTGAGCAGTTGTTCCTGCCCCAGCCCGGCGGGAGACTGAGGGAGGCGAGACATCGGCCTTCAGTATGTAAAATCCTCAGCTCAGAAACAGGCTGTATCCTCCAGGCAGGAAATACAGGAGAAAGAGACTTCTTGAGAGATCTCACCAGCCTAAAAGGAAACACCTAAAGATACCAATACTGAATGTGGCTAAAGAAAATCACACACTTCTAACAGTGGATTCCAGTAAATAATTCAAGAAAATTCTGAGAATGAAGGCTATGTTTCCAAATTACAAGGATTGGCCAAGTACTAACCACGGCTGGTGACCAGCCAGGGCACATCACTGTGGAATTTCAGAGTGCTGGGGAGAAAAGATTCTATAACTTCTGGAGCGGATAAACAGGTCACATACAAAGTATCAGGAATTAAAATAGCTTTGGAATCCTCAAATGTCACATTGGATAACAGAGGAATTGGGACCTTTCAGAATTCTGAAGGAAATGCATATAAAAGTCATGCTAAAAAGACCTGTAGTTTCTTTAAAAATGTATGTTCCACACACCCTTTCTTAAGAAACTATTAGAGGATGTACTCTTCCAGAACAAAGGGGTAAACGAAGAAAGGAGAAAACCTGGTATTCAGGAAATGTGGATCCAACGCAAAGAGGCAAGGTGACTCCCAGGAACACAGTGAAAGCCTTGAGGACGACAGCTGTGCATCAGGCACAGAAGGCACCCGATCGAGACTAGATGTGAGGGGCTGAGGCCCCAGAGAAGATGCCTTAATTATTAGAATAACTGTTGTCTCTGAACATGTTTAGATAGGAGTTGGGATTGATTTATTGACAAGTACCTAGGAAACCAAGGGACATAACTCCAAGGAAAACAAAAGGTTGGGCAAGAAAGAAAAAGTTACCACGGTAATACTAGATGCCTCAGCTGTGACTAGTATTTACACAGTCCTAATAACATGCACCTACTACCATAAACGCTATTGGGGGGATGGAGGGTGGGGAAGTGTGTGTGGGTGAAAGCTAAATAATAAAGAGCAGAATTCATTACAACCAACAGAGGGCAGCAGCAAAGCCCAAAGCTGCTGCTTTCTAAGGAAAAAATGGACACACCTCCAGAGAGACTAATCAAGACAAAAAGGACATACAAATCGCTTAAAAATTTAAAAGGGCAATTTTATAGGTCATATAAAAAGATAAGGGTATATTATAAACAACTTTACGATAGTAAATGTGAAAATTTAGAGGAAATGGACACATTCCTAGAAAATAGAATTTACCTAATTTATGGAAGTACTCGGACAGCCGCGGGGGCAGCTACCGCCCGAAAGGAAGTGGCATTTGAGTACTTGACGCGGAAATCTTGGCGCGTCTCCTTTAAGAGGAGGTGAAGCCCCGCCCCACGTGGGAACGCCATTTCTCAGCGCCCGTTGTGATGTACGTCACGACGTGGAGGGCCAATGAGGACCCGGGGGGTGGGGCGTTCCTGTGCGTGTGGACGAGGTGGGGGCCGGACTTCCGGAGCCGTTCTCCTGGGATCCCGTCGGGTCGGGGGTAGGCTCTCGCCCGAAGGACCCGAGAGCTGGGTGGGGTGGTCCTGGAGGATTCTCGGCTGGGGCTCCCCTGGCGGCAGGGCCGCGTGGTCTCCGAGGATGTGGCCTGTGCTTCTCCCAGGAGGAGTGGCCCGGCGCCTGCTGCGTGGAGGTTGGACGTGGGGGAACTTGGCACCTGCGGCCCAGGGTGGTCGGTGTGGCGTAGAGCGGGAGGCACCGGCCGAGCGGGGCGCTTTTGTAAGCGCATCTCAGGTCAGGACGCCCCTCGCAGGTCCGTCTGCTTGGGCGCGTTCCCTGAGATGTGTGGCCCAGGCTGGAAAGACGAGTTGCTCCTGGCTGAGCACCGGGGAGCCGCCGCGGGCAGAAGCTGCAGTGAGGAGGCGTGTGGGAGAGGCTTCGGCCTCAGCGCTCCCGGCCCCAAAGCAGCCCAGCCGAGAGAAACCCAGCAGAGGCGGGCAGGGTAGGGCCTCGTGGCGAGGCACTGTGGATCCACGTGTCAGAGAAGCCCTTAGTGTGCGGGGAGGACGGGTCCAGCGCCGGCCTCCTCCAGCACCAGGACGGGGAAGGCCGGCAGGATCGCCGCAGGCTGGGAGGCCGCTCACCCCGGACTGTACGGCAAGTGGGAGGGAGCCTACGGCCGCCACACCGGGGCAGGTCTGAGTGCAGGTAACCCCCGCCTCTTTCAACGGCGGAGAATCCACGCTGGAGAAGAGCCTTATGAGTGCAGCCGCCGTGGGAAGGATGCATTCAGCGAAGGATACACTCTTGTTTGGCACCAGAAGGTTCACAGCAGAAAGGCCTGGGACTTCCCTGGCGGTCTGGTGGTTAGGACTCCGCGCTTCCACTGCAGGGGGCACGGGTTCGATCCCTGGTCGGGGAACTAAGATCCCCGCAAGCCAAAGGGCGCAGCACCGCCCCCGCCCTCCCCCCCCCCAAAAAAAGCCTGATGAGTGCAGTAACATAAGAGAACCTTTAGCGACATCTCTAAGCTCAGTCGGCCTCAGAAAGTTTATACTAGAGAAAGTCCCTTTGAATGCATGGAATGAAAGCGTTTTGCCAAAGGTGTGCTGTGATTTACACTGGAAGTTCACCGCCCAGAAAAGTGTTAGGAGTGCAGCAAACGTGGGAAAACCTCCTGCCAAAACGTCAATCTTGTGCTGCATGGAAGTCTGTTGAGTATGTCCAGTGTGAGAAAGCGTTAAGCTGCAGGTCCAACCCCATTCACCCCTGGAAGGTTCACTCTCGAGGAAGACCTCATGGATGCAGAGATGGGGGAAGGCCTTCCACCCAAGAGGCTTCTTCATTTAGCAGCAGAACGTTCGCGGTAGGGAGGCCTATGAGTGCAGCCGATGTGAGAAAACCTTCAGTCAAGGGCCTCACCTCGTAAAGCATCACGAAGTTCATGCTGGGGAAATGCCTTAAGTGTGCAGGGAACGTGCTCTCTCCTCGTTCAGCGGAACAGGACGCGTGCCAGAGACGAGGTGGGGGAGCCTCTGTGAGGATGCCCTTGGCTGGAAGCAGAGCTTCGTAGGGTCAAACGGGATATTCCTGATGAGTGCTAGGTGTGTGGGGAGCTTTCGGGTGCTCTCACCTGCCCCGGGGCCCTTGCCAGAGTTCTTTCGCTGGCAGGGCCCATGACAGAAGCCATCTCACCACTCTGCCAGCTGGGAGGGACTCGTCACCTGTGCTCGTTCCAGTCCCTGGAGGGACCCATGAGCAGCCTGGGCCTGTTGATGGGCCTCGTCTCCTTCCTGACTAGTTAGGGCGTGGGTGTGACCCAGCATTGGCTAGGAGGACCTCAGCTGGGTCCTTTCCGTGGCTCTCAGGGATGGTTTACCTTTTTTCAGGGACCTTGTTGGCCTCATGTGACTCTCTATGGATTTGTCCAGCTTCCAAGTCAGACTTCCAGGGGAACTGCCTGCCTCCCATTAGTCTGCTGGGTGTGGAAATAAAGGCCTTGTAACTGAAGCCACCTTGAATCTGGGGATTTCGGCTTACTGTGTAGGGTGAGTTGAGAACAGGATTGGGGTCTGCCAGCATTAAGAGGGCGGGTGGGGAAGGGGAGAGAAAATGACAGGAAAAAACTCTGTCTCCTTTTGGCTTAGTTTGTGTTGCTGCCCAAGACCTTCGGGGAATGATTGACGCTTAGTGGGCTTAATCCCATGGGCTGGAAAGCAGGATTATTTTGGACACAGAGATCACCCCGAGGAGGGGTGGTTGGTGTGACGGCCCCAGTGCATCTCAGAGCTGTATGAGTTTGGTCCCTTGTATCCAGGGGGTGTCTCACATTCCCCAGCACTGCTGAGGGGAAGCTTTTTCCCAGCACCTCTCTAGGAGCCTCGTCTCCTGAAGTTAAGAACCTGGTAGGCATGTGTCATCGACCATAAGACCCACAGGGGCCGTGTAGGAGCCATAATTAGTGCAGAAACACTAGGCGTGATAGTAGGGAACAGGGGAGTCTGTGGCAAAGTTAGGGGGCAGTGTGCCCCTTTTAAACACATTCAAAAGTGTGCTGGTAACTCTGGCTCTGAAAAATGAGAGTGTACAGAAATTCTCCAGGCCTCCAGACGCGTGTCTCTCCAAGCTTACCATCAGCAAATAACCTAAAGGTTCTGTAGCGGTTGCACCTGCTCCAGGGTTGAGAGGTTCACTGGGTTACCCTGGGCTGCTGGACCGAGGCTGGTGGGCAGGAAACCACCTGTTGGCGTGCCAGAGATTCGCTGGGAAGCTGCTTGCACGGGGTTCCGTTGAACCTGGTGGGACACTGGCGGGAGCAGGCTGGACTCCCGGGGAAAGCTGGGAGGCTGCCTGTGGGGAAGTTGAAGTTTCTGGGAAGCCTGTTAGGATACCTGAGGAGCTCAACCGGGAAGCTGCCTGCTGGGTGCCGCTGACACTGCAGCAGGTATGCTCCACTGATGTCTCATATGCCAGCCAGGTGCCTAGGGGGTTAGAAAGAAGGGAAGCACTATGGAACTACGAAGAGAAACCCCCCTCTTTCCAGCATCCCTCCAGCACCCTCTCCTGACCAGCTTAACATCATTCCAGTTCCAGTATCACAGCTGAGCAGTGGAGCTGGGATTTGGGAAGGCTTGGGAGAGGAGTCTCAGACCCAGCCTCCCCTGCAGTGAAGGGGTCTGGCCTGTGAATTGACTTGGGTCTGAGAACCAGGTGAGAGGCAGTGCCTAGCCACAGTTGGGACTCAAGTCAGGGTTTTGGCTCTTAGGCCTAAAGGTTTTTTTGTCCCCCCCCCCCCCAGTTTTATAGATCAGTCAGTACTCTTAGGAGCACTGTGTTCAGTGAACCACTGTTAAAGATCCCTGGGGACCAAGGTGTTTTGATTGCGGGTACACATCTGCTGTCTCTCTCGGTGGATGCACCCCCCTTGCCTTTGGTGGTCGATTCCTGCCGTTTGGCCTCTGCTCCTCTGGAATCCCATCATCTCCACTGAAATTGGGGAGCCCACCTCAGCGGCAGCATCCCCACCACCATGCGTGCCGTCAGGGAGAACAATCCCGAAGCCTTCCAAGCACGTGAGTGCCCCTCTTACTAAGGGGTTTCTCGGTGCCCCAGTGAAAGGAACGTCTTCCGGGTCTTCTGGAAATCCGTAGTTGGGAGGTAGGTGTGCAGGTCACACGGGATGAATCCAGTCCGACATTCCTGTCTCCCTAGGCCTTTGGATTCCCTCCTCCATGCCAGGGAAGCTCTGGCATCTCACCCTAGCTAAATGTAGGCCATTTCTGAGGATAAGTCTCAGTCAGACCGTCAGATATGTTGTTTAGAAACACCTCCAGCTGCTCAAATGAGTGCATTGAATCTGAACTCTAGTCCCTTTACCATCATCCATAAATTTGGCCTGATCTAGTGTTATGTCCCACCCTCTGTGGTCTAACACCCTTAGAATCCACTTCACATGTGTTTCCCATGTTTCTGGTATACGTTAGAAAAGGCTTGCTCATTTTCTAGGTGGGTTAGCTAGTCTTCCCGGAGCATTGTGTGTTCCTGTCCCACTGAAGCATGCTGTGCTTTGACCTTAGTCACGTGACTGGTGGCAACAGAGGGTAGTTGTGCTGGGTCTTGAGAATAGCTGTCCCTTTTCAAGGCGTCTCCCCTTGGCAAGGGTGTCACCAGATTTTCAAGCAAAGGAAGACGCCACGGACAGACGACCTCTACTGGTGAGGGAGGCTTAGAACAACTTGGGGTTTTAGGCTGGTCAGTTTCCCTGGCTCTAACCAAGTGTCCCCACCCCAGTTTCATGTTCCCACCCTTTCTCAGTCAGTGCCTGACGTTCCCTTGAGATACTGGTGAGACTGAATCTAGCTGTTCACAAGCAATACAATGAACAGAATGACTGCAAAAAAAGAAAGAGGTTCTTTACTGAAGTATTCTGGTTCTCACTATTACTTGTCCTGAGAGTTAAGTCACCATGACTTGTCATTTTCTCTCTGTGTGCACTCCAGTGCACTCGAAGCTCTATCCCATACCGTACCGCCTGTAGCCATCTTTAATACCATTAAAAAAAAAAAAAAGGTTCAGTAGCCACAGGTGCTCCAAGTCACTTGCTTCAGTCAGCACTTCATCACAAGCAACCAAAGGCGATGGCTCGATTAATTCTGATACTGGTGCATGTGGGCGTGCCACGGATTACTAGCTTCCCGTTTCCCAGTGGCAATGAGCTCAACACTGCTTAAGCTCGAAATCACAACAGATCAATTCCCAGATCCCACTTTGCAAGTCCATCTCCTGTGATCACTCCCGGTACCGGTTCTGTATCAGTCAGGGTCCAGTCCAGCATACAGTAACCACACAATAATATGAGCAAGGAAGGTTTGAGATAAGGATTATTAACTATTTCCAGGGAGAAAAAAGAGCATTCGAAGGAATACCCCAAGGGAGAGTACCCACGGAAGGAACAAATGTGGAAGGCAGGGAGCCCTCCCCAAGGCTGGATTGACACCTTGTTGGAGATGGTGGTGTTTTAACTCAACAGACAGACGGCAGAAAAGTTCGCAGGGTTGATCTGGGCCAGAGTTGGTCCGTGTGACTGATGGGCAAGAGCTCTGAGCTAGTGGAAGGCGGGACCCCCCTATCCCCAGCGCCCCCCTCCCCCGCACTGGGGTGCCTACGTGATTCACCTGGAAGCTGCCCTGGGGGAGGGAGGTGCTGTCAACTTGGCTTAGAAGCCTGCTGGGTCGTGGCTGGGCTTGCCGGTGAGCTGCTGAGAAGCCCTCCAGGGAGTGCCCTTGAACCCTCTGGAAACTGCTTACAGGGCTGCCCCTGAGCTCCCCACCAGGAAGCCACCTCAGGTGCCCTGAAGCTTACTGGGAGGCGAGCTCCTGGGTGCTCAGCGCTCCAGCCAAGCACCCGGGGAGCCGGGAGGAGAAACTTGCTCCTCCAGTGCCCCTCCAGCTCCCTCTAGCGACTGAGCCTGACGTTGCGCCAGCTGCAAGGAAGGCGTGGTCTGGACCACAAGCAGGACAGTGGGAAGTGGGGTCAGGGCTGAGAGGCCACGCGTTTACCACCGGCACAACCAAAGTCATGTTATGACGCTAGCACACCCTCGATGGCCAAACCCAGCAAAGGCAGCAGGAGGAAAAGAATAGTGGTCTGTGTCACGTGTGCATGGATGCAAAACGCTAAAGAAAACCCAGAAAACTGGATTTAGCAATATATAAACTATAATGCATTAAGACCACCTTGGGTTTATATTGGTGTCCGCTGGCTCTCTAACTGCGAAGCACCCAGCTGTGACCAGGTGACCTCATCAGTGGAATGCTGCCTCCAGGCTAAGGCTTTTAGGAAGAGAGCACGTGGGCCTCCTCCCCATCTCTTTCCCCTTCTGCTTTCCTGGTGCGGATGATGACCGGCCCCTTGGGGATGGAGGAGTTACAAGGTGGTGGCCTGTGAAGAGCTTCCTGCCAATCCAGCTACCATCCTGGCTAAGCAGGTGATAAACTTCTCATGTTTTGAGCTAGTGCCCACTTCGGCATAGGTATGTATGTGTATGTTTTAGCCTTACCTAGCCATATTTATAAGTTACATAGTTCACTATATTTACAGCTTATTAAGGGATAAAAATGATATGATCATGTTAACAGATGAAGAAAAAGTGTTTAATAAAAAACCCCTGGCAACTAGGAGTGGAAGGGAATGTCTTTGTTCTGACACAGGTTATTTATTAAAAAACCCACAGCAAGCATTATAACTAATGGTGAAAAATTTAAAGCTTTACTTTTGAGTTGGGTCCACTAAGGCAATTAGCAACCAAACAAAATAAGTGATATAAGAATTAGAAAGGTGAAAACAGAACTTATTTGACAATGTAAGTGTAGAAAATCCAAAATTACCTACAGGTACATTTTTAGATTAATAAGGAAGTTTTTAAAGTTGTTGAATACATAATCAACTATAAAACCAGTTGCATTCTGTGCACCAAAACCACAAAATTAGAAATTAAGACTTAAAAAGGTGCGATTTACAATGGCATAAAAATCAAGTACACAGGAATATGTATAACAAAAGACATGTAAGAAAACTTTGGGAAACATGAGAGAAGAACCAAATAAGGAGGCTATATAAAAGATGTCAAATTTCTGCACATTGACCTGTAGATTTAATGCAATCCAGATAAAGATCCTTACATGTTTCTTTTTGAATTTGAAAAGACAGTTCTAATAATTATATGCCAACCTAAAAGGATGAAGCTAGTCAGCAGGTTCTGGAAGAAAAAGGAGATGCTGAGAGATCTTGCTCTACCAGATTTCAAGACTTAGTATAAAGCTAAAGAGAGAGAATGGGGTTATGTAAAAGGGGAGACAAATGGCCGGAACAAAGAACCAGAAATAGATCAATGTGTTTGTGCTTGATTTATGGTGAAACAGACACTGCAGAACAACGGGAAAAATGGTCTGTTGAATAATGTTGGGACAATGGGGATCCATAGTCACACACACACACACACACACACACACACACGAAAATGGATCTCCACATTTCACCATAATAAAAAGTCAATTCCAGGTGCATTTATTGATAGACACGAGAAAGGCAAAAAAACCCAAAAACCTGCAGATAAAATAGGGAAATCTTCATGACCTCAGAGTCTTAAAAAGACACAAAATTCGTAAGCCACAAAGAAAAGATTGATAAATTAATCTGCATTAAAATGAAGACGTTCTGTTCATCAAAAGACTATAAAGTGAATGAAAGACATCACTAAGTGGGAGAAGATATTTGGGATGAGACAAAGGTCTTACATCTAGAATTAAGTAAATAATTTTCTACAAATCAATAAGAAAAGAAGACTGATAACCAAATAGAAAAGACCTGAACAGGAACTTCATAAAAGAGGAAATCCAAATGGCCAACAGACACATGAAAAGTGTTCCACTTCAGTAGTAATCATGGAAATGCAAGTGAAAACCGCAGTGGGACTCCAGTACATACCTAACAGACGGGCAGAAAGTCAGGAGTTGTCACTGTTGGTGGAAATGTAAAATGGCACTAGCCCTTTGGAGAACAGTGTGGTAGTTTCTTAAAAAGTGAAACATACACCTACCGTAGGACCCAGCTATTCCACTCCTAGGGATTTACCCCAAAGAAATGAAAACATTTGTCCATACAAAGACTTATATACAAATATTCGTATTTATTCATAATAGTCCCAAATTGGAAAGATCTCCGTATCTATCAAGGAGAGGAGATAAACCGTGGTACACCCATATAATGGAGTACTACTCAGCATAGAAAGGAACGGACTAGTGATACTGCAACAACATGAACCGTGAAAGCACGCTCGGCGAGAGAAGCCAGACACAAAAGGCCGCATGTTGTATGAGTCCCTTTATATAAAATTTTAGAAAATGCAAACTCTAGTGACAGAAAGCCGCCCAGGCTTGCCTGGCGTGGGGCGGTGGAGCGGCGCAGGATGGGGGGGGTCACCAAGGAGCTTGTGGCTGTGCTCACCGCCTGGAGTGTGGCGACAGGGGGCCCGTGTGTCAGCTGTATCCATCTGTGCACTCCAAATGTGTGCAGTTTACTGTTAAGTCGGTTTATCCCTCGGTAGAGCTGTTAAAACCAAACCCCTTGTATTCAGTCAACAAGAAGAAAAGCCACACAATCCTGGGCCTTCGGCATGATTGGAAAACAGAGTAGTTCAAACTGCCAATTGCTTTTAAGTAAAACCCCACAAGTGTCCAGTGAACCTATTTCTCAAGTTCTGACTGCTGCCCCTGGGGGGTGTTCTGGCTTGCGGGGGGTCCAGGAGGGGTTCCAAGTCCTCCACTTCTAGCTCCATCTGCTGTGCCTTCCCCACTGTGGCCGAGGAGAGAGGCCGTCTCCACTGGGCGCGGTTCTCCTGGGTGTGCAGACGTTTCACTCCCTGTATCTCCACCTGTGGCTCCCCGCCTCCCCCTCGCTGTTTGTGCCCCTGCCCCTCTCGGGCCTCTGTGTACCACAGTCCCTTGATGCTGGCCACACCCTGACACCTTCAGATGGCCCATGCAGGACCCTGAAACGCCCTTGGCCTCCTAGGATGAGGGCTCTGTCGCGCGTGGGGCCGAGGTGTGTTTGGGGCACTGGGACGGGACTGGTGTCCCAGGAGGAGGGAAGTGGCTTTTTGAGAGTGTGCAGTCATGAGATTCTGCGGGTTCAGAATGGCTGGGCTGCTGGGGCAGAGGAGCAGGGGCTGAAGCGGGACGGAGCGTGAGAGAGCGTGCCGAGGAGATGAGTTTAGATTTTAGCCTGCAGACCCATGTTTCTCAGCGTGTGCCTTTGGGGGCCCCTCCAAGAAACACCAAAGAGGGCTGGCAAATTCATAAAGAAAACCAGTGAGCCGGCATTGATTGCATTCCTTTCACACGTTTGAAGTGTGTGATAGATCATGGTCTTCACAGGCGTCCTGGTCTTAACAGATCGTATCCCGAAGGTTTCACAGGGCTGCATAGCAAGGCTTGTGTTAGCTTCTGGGGGCTACCATCTGGGCAACAGAGTGCAGTTTATCTGGGCTTCGTATTTTCATGGAACTTACCAATTATTGTTTATGCTTAAGTTTTCATGTTAAAAATTCTTTGTTGTGTTGTGATAGCCAGAATAATGGCTCTCCCAAAATGTCCGTGCTCTAATCCCTGAAACCTGTGAATATGTTACCTAGTAGGGCAGAAAGAACTTTGCAGATGGCCTTAAATTAAGGATCTTGCCATGGGGAGATTATCCTGGATTTTCCTCTTATAAGAGGGAGGCAGGAGGGTCAAGGTGGAGCTGAGATGACAGCAGAGGCTGGGGTGATGCACCCATGAGCCAAAGAAAGCGAGCCGCCTTGAGAAGCTGGAAAAGGAAGGCAGGGTTCCTGGCCCTTCTTGCCTGGGAGAACTCAAAGGGTTAACTCAGAGCTTCTCTGTCAAATATTTTTAGTTGATACATGATGGGATGTGGAAGAATCTCTGTCCCAAGGCCACGTCATTGAATAGTTTGCTTTCGGCTTGGATTTAGCCTTGATGTGCAGACTTTGAGTTAGCCAGAGACGTGTACTCAACATGTCTGAGGAGGGACAATTGGAACTTCTGGTTCTGTTATTATTATTTATGCTCCAGGAGGATGGGAGATGTGCTGAAAAAGGTATGTGGGGACCCGTGCTGACAGCAAGTGGCGAGGAGGGCGCTGCTGCGTGGATGGGGGGCCACACTGCCTCCACGCCGGCTTTGTTTGGAGCGGGCAGCCGGCCCTGATGTTGGCCAGGAACTGCGGTGAGCACGTCTCCTGTGTGCTGCAGGCGGGCTTGCAAGGCTGTGTCCTGCACATCGATGTACACAAAGGTCCAGGGCAAGGTGCTTGTGGGTATAAACACATGTACTGATGATGCGAGTAAAGCCTATTCCGTGGTTTCAAGTGGCTTATCCTTGGGCCAAGGACAGAGGGCAAATGATTTAACGGGCTTTTTTACATGCATCAGGGACGTGACCCCACTGTGAGCGTTGGGGAATGGTGGCCCCAGCACGAGGACACTGGCTTTGACCCTCCTGGTCGGAGAAGGCCCTGGCTCAGCCTGGCTTTCTCCACAAGCGCTGAGGCTCAGGGAGGAGGGGGTGAGGCCTGCCGTGGTCACACCCCCCTCCCCCCCCACGTGGCGCCAGGGACTGAGCCAGGGCCTCAGCTCTGCACATCTGTTTGTGCCTGGATGTCGGTCGCAGTGCCTTTCCGGCCAAAGAAGAGGCCGTTCTTTGGGGAAGTAAGTTGCGGTAGCAACTGGTGTTTTCTGGGGAAACCAGTGCCCTTTGTTCTGAAGGGGCCACCCATTCATTTGCTGTGTATCCTTGGCCCCTTGTACAGGGCCTGGCTTCTGGTAGGTGCCTCATAAATGCCGGTGAATGATGTATTTCAGCAAAAGTGAAATCATTTTGTGGATTGAAATAGCTTCCGGAGAGCCCCTTGCTGAGACCCTGACGTGCAGGCCGTCTGGCCCCAGGTGACCGTGCACCAGTGGGTCCCCCGAGGCTCCCTCTCCCCCGGATCTCCTATCTGGGGTGTCTGGCTTCACGGCCAGCAGCCCTGGGGAGGGGCGTTGGAAACTGCATTTATGGTTTTGAAATCCAAAAGTGATATCCATACTGTTTTAGAAGGAGCGTAAGCCATGCTGTGGTGGGCTGTGGGTTCGAGGGTGGCTCTAGAGCACCGAAGGGCCCAGGACATGGGAGAGCTTGAGTTTCACGGCCTATAAAACCCAGATGGGGTGCTAACCTGGTGACGCAGTGGTTGAGAATCCGCCTGCCAATGCAGGGGACACAGGTTCGAGCCCTGGTCCGGGAAGTTCCCACATGCCGCGGAGCAACTAAGCCTGTGTGCCACAACTACTGAGCCTGCGCTCTACAGCCCACGCACCACAACTACTGAGCCCGCGTGCCACAACTACTGAAGCCCGTGAGCCCTAGAGCCCATGATCCGCAACAAGAGAAGCCACCGCAATGACAAGCCTGCACACCATGACGAAGAGTAGCCCCCGCTTGCTGCAACTAGAGAAAGCCTGCGCACAGTAAGGAAGACCCAACACAGCCAAAAATAAATAAATAAATACATAAATTTATTTCAAAAAAAAAAAAAAACCCAGATGGAATTCCAGGTGTGCGAGATAAAACCACACTTAGTGTGCAAGTAATGGCCAGGGTGGGCAACTTGAGGACAGACCTCAAAAAGCCTGGTGGACCAGCGTTGCCAATTTCAGCTGGCTCCCACCTCCCCCAGCCGTTGCTATGGCAATGCAGGGAAGACCCCCAGGCCCATGCCCGGCACATGGCAGGGTTCAGAGAACGTTGTGTAAGGGAAGAATCTGCTGAACAGGACTTGGGTGGGTGCACCTTTACCCCTTGCATCACCTCCTGCCCCCCTTCTCCCCTTCCATCTTGTTCCCCGTGGCTGACCCTGGCGGCTCCTGCACCAGCTGGGAGAGCATCCCACCTCCTGTCTGCTCTGCTCCATCCTCCCCCACAGCTGGAAGGAGCTTTCCCGAATGTGGCTCCGCCTCCCACCTGCCCATGTAAATTTCGTCATCTCCAGCTCTGATGTGGCCCCGCTGCCCCCACCCCCAACTCCTGGTCACATGGAGCTGCTTCGTTCCCCCCCACCACCCCCAACATGCCATGCTCCTTCTCACAAGCTGTGCTGGAAGCCCTCTTGGGGCTGCCCCCGCCCCAAGATGCCACTTCTGCTGGGAAGCCTTCCCTTCTTTCCCCGCTAAAACAGTGCCCCCTGTGCTCCCCAAGGCCTGTGACCTCACCCCTAAACATTTGTCGTAAGGGTCTGAGTACAGGCTTTGGTCTTCACGTCTGCTCCGTGAATGTGTGTAGATCAGGGCTGGGGGCATGTGCTCAGGGAGTCTGCGTTATACAACCCCCCACCGCAGCTGGCCTCTGCAGGGTGGTAGCTCTAAAGCTTTTCGTTTCTTCTGTAGGGTCCCTGGGAGCAGATAAGTTTTACCCTTATGAATTAAAACTTAACCCCCAAACTTCCTCATCTGTGGAAATGGGACATTTCTGAGAAGGACTTTATTTATTGTTTAATATGTGCCGACACGAGATGGTGGGTCCCTTGGCAGGTTCTTGCTGAGAGAGGATGAGGTTCCAGGAGAGTTGTTTTTCTGTTCTGTAGATGCTGATGATTTAAGCCCTGTAGGGTTGCCAGGCGATACGGGATGCCCTGTTAAATCTGAATTTCAGATAAACAGCAACTAATTTTCAGTATAACTGTGTCCCATGTAATATTTAAATTTAACTGGACACCCCATATTTTTGTTTGCTAGATCTGGCAATTCTATTTGGAGTAAACTTGGGGATAAAATTAAAGTCTTTATGAATATGTAATTCTGTCAGTGGGAAATCTGACCTATAAATAGGGATGGTGAGTATTTTGAGAAGCAAACAGAGTAATCAGAGAGACACTGTTTTTAATTTATGAAACCTGAATAAAACTCTTCTAAATTAGCTTCAAAAAAATTAAAAAAGTATCAGCTAATTTCCCAGGCGCTCACCATCCATGCCTCTGATAATGATAACCATTGAAAAGGCCTGAAAAAGCATGAATGTTTAACAGAATATTTTCCTAAAGCCCGATGTATTGTATTTACCTATATTTTTACCTTTTGTTGTTGTTCAGTTTTCCCTCCTGATGTTCCAAGATCCTTCTTTTACCATTTCCTTTCCATTTCAAGATCTTCTTTAGTCATTCTTTAGGGCAGGTCTGCTGGTGACAAATTCTCTTAGTTTTCCTTCATCTGAGAATGGCTTGTTTCCTCCTTCATTTCTGAAAGGTATTTTCATTGACACTTTTGTTCAGCACCTGACAAATATCATCCCACCTCCTTGTGGCCTCTGTGGTTGCTGATGAGAAATCATGTCATTGAAGTTATTTTTCTCATTTAGGTAACATGTTTCTCTCTTGCTGCCTTCAAGATTTTTCTTTGTCCTTAGTTTTCAGAAATTTCATTATGATGTGTTTTGGTGCAGAGTTCTTTGGGTTTATCCTTTTTGGTCCTTGTTTAGCTTCTTGAATCTGTAGGCTTGTTGTTTTTTGCCAAATTTGGGAAAATTTCAGCCATTGTCTCCTTGAGGATTTGTCAGTCCCCCCTTCTTTCCAGGTCTCTGATGACATGAATGTTGCATCTTTCATTATAGTCCCACAGACCCCTCAGGCTCTGTTATTATTATTATTTTTTAGTATTTTTTTCCTCTTGTTAAGATTGGTAATTTGTGTTGTTCCCCCAGTTATTTCCTCTGCCTTCTCTATTCTGCTGTGGAGCCATCCAGTGAGTTAAAGAAAAAAAAAACTCTCAAAACTTTGCTTATTATACTATTCAGTTCTAAAATTTCCATTTGTTTCTTTTTCATATCTTCTGTTTATTTGCTGAGGCATCCATTTTTTCATTTATTTCCAGTGTATTTATAGTTCCTTGTTTAAGCATGGTTACGATGGCTGCTTTAAAATCCTTGTCAGATAATAATTCCAGCACATGTGTCATCTTGGTGTTGGCATCTGTTGACTATCTTTTCTCATTCAAGTTGAGATTTCCTTGGTATGACTCGTGATTTTCAGTTGTATCCCAGACATTTTAGGTACTCAGGATTTTATTTAAATCTGTTTTAGCAGGCAACCTCTGCCACCTTGTCCCTGGGAGAAGGGAGTGTGGCCTTGTTACTGTCAGGTGGGGTGGAAATCCGGGTTCCCCTCTTGGCCTCTGCTGACACTGTGGGGGATGGAGAGAATGCCCCCCTGGAACCACAGGGGTGTGGGGTGGCAGGGTGGTTACCTTGTTACCACTGGGCAGTGGTGAAAGTCTTGGCTCTGCACTAGACCTCTGCTGACACCGGAGGAGCAGGGGGAAGAGGTGTAGTGCAGAGGATGTGTGTGGAGGATGTGTGTGTGCTAATTTCCTTTAGACTAAGTCTATATCATAGCTCATCAGCCATCTCAGGGGAAGCCGTAAACCCAGCGTCGCCTTGTCACTGATACTTAAAAGCACCTTAGATTTCAAGCATTATCTTAATCTTCATAGAAAATGAAATGAAAAACAAAAGCAGTAGCTTTACAGAGCCAGGATGTCAAGCAGAGACTGCTGGGGGCTGGTCACAGTGTCTGAGCCCTGTGTGGTCTTCATGTTGAAGGAGATGAACACACCTGCCCTAAAGCGAGTCTTCCTATGGACAGAGAACCTGCAGGAAGGGCTTTGGGGCTGTGCGTCTGGGGCCACGTGGGACTCCAGTCTTGGGAAGGTCATCTACGCTCTGGGTCCTGCTTTTCTCATTTGTAAATCAGGAAGAGGGGCTGTCTCTGCTGAATGACTCTAAGCATCTTTGGCGTTCCCCATTCTCGTCTGTGATGGCAAAAGTCAAAGCTATGGAAGGCTCACAGAAGTGGGGAGATTGAATTTACTCTGGCAGTTAGAACGTGGGGAGTTTAGGAGACTGAATCCAGTTTTCATGAGTAACGGAACAGCATGAAATCGTGGGGATCACAGCACTTCACAGGGTCACTTCACATGTCTGGTTTGACTCTAGAAACAATTAGCATTTTTCCCCAAAGGCCCTTAAAGTCTAAATCGGCGTGTCGTCCAGCTGTGACACTGGCCTGTCATGGGGCATCTTGGGGATGGGAGGTGGCCTGGGTAGGGCTTGTACCTGGCCCTCCGGGCTGGGCCCTGACTCTGTCCTGCACAGGTGCAGAGAGGATGCAGCGTTCCCGAGGGGTTTCACAGACCCAGAGCTGGTGCCCAGCAGTCAGATGCTCTCGGGCAACTCTCTCCTCTGTCTAACATGACAAAAGCCCAGGAAAGAAAGTGCCTCATCGATGGAAGGAGAAAGTGCAAATTGGTGTTGGGTGGAAGGAGGGTTTTCAGGTACTCTGGGCAGAGGAGCCTTTGTGTCCTTTCTCCTGAATGAGAAAGTTAAGAAACAAAGAGCCGTCCGTGGGAAGCAGGAGTGAGTGCTGCCCTGATGAAAGAGATGGGGTGCTGAGCAGGGCCCGTCACCCACCTGTCCCGGGGGGGCGGGGGGAGATGTGCGGGGACGGGCCCAGTGCCGCCCGGATTCCCAGGGTGGCTGTGCGGTCACAGCCAGAGCTGGTCTATTTGGGGTTTGTGATCAATCCTTCACTGAATTCAGCAGGTACATTGTACCTAGTGCAGAGCTACGGCTTCTAGAGCCCCAGGGACATTCGGCCCCCAGGGTACCTGTCCTCTGCTGGAGGAGCTCTGAGCAGGCACTCTGCAGGCTTTTCCTTCTGGCAAGAAAAAAGAGTTTCTCAGTAATCAATCGCCCCTCCCCCCGCCCCAGTTCATCAGAGCCTCTCCAGGCTTGAATCACTCTGGCAGGGGAGCGAGGTGTGGGGAGGGGAGGGGCTTGGCGGACGGGCCAAGCAGAGTTGGGGCCGTATACAAAGAAAGACCCTGAAGAATGGCAGCCTTAGCTCCATCGCCCACTCCGTTTAACCCAGACCTCAGCCTGGGTTCCAGCAAGTTGAAGGGGGCTTTTCTCCTGAGTTTTATTGTTCAGATGTTGGTCCTTTAGTATGTAATTTGGCCTGATGTAGGGCTGAGAAAATGCATTGTCTTATTCACCCTTGACATTTTTATTGCAGGGAATTTTCAAATCTGTGGGAAAGACTGTTCAGGCTGCTTCCTTGGGAAGTATTTAAAGGGAGACAGGTCAGCTACTGAATGCAGGGAAGGAGGAGAACAGTGGGGAAAAAGAGAGAAAGAAAAAGAAAGAAAGGAACTGAAGAGTGAGGCACCCCTATCACAGCATTCTACTTCTCTGCGTGTTCTTAGTAGCATCATTTTCCACGTAAGGTGTACTTTCCTGATAGGCTTTTTCCCTCCATTAATCAGACGTGAACTGACGCTGGTTTCTTCAGCGGGAGGGGACTGTCCCCAGCTCTGTGACCTCGGCCGTTTCTCTTCAGTTCTCTGGGCCTGTGTCTCTTCTTGAGCACGTGTGTTGTCCACAGCTTAGGCTCACTTTAGAGGTTAAATGAACCCGAACAAGGGGTGCTGAGGAAAGGAGCGCTGTTTACTCGCATGCATCAGAGCCGCGTGTGTGTGTGTGTGTGTGTGCGTGTGGTGCACGTGCGTGTGAAAGGGCTCCCCGCACGAAGCTGCGCTTTGCAGGAATCTGAGGTCAGGGAGGAGTTTGCTAGGAGAGGAGTGTGAAATAAAATTCATATTTTCTGGCAAGGCAAGAAACATTTAAACACAAAACATCTTCTCTGCCTTTTGGTCTCGCTTCTCAGCCCCACTGTGCTCTGTGTGTCTGCATCATGCATGGACCGGACCTCCTCCCTTGGCAGGAATACCCACTCAGCCACAGGGAGCAGCATTCTCCCAGCATCAACACGACAGCTCCTTAAAAGATAACACTCCTTCTTGATCTTACGGGGTCAGACGACCCACCAGGATGACACTTAGATCTGGATTATGTAAACTGTCACCGATACATCATTCGAAGTACAGCCCTGTGTCTCAGAAAACTTACGTAACTGTGCCTGGACTAACAGCGGGTGGAACAGTTCTCAGAGCTTTTTGAGATGCTCTTCCCAGGTTATAATTCTCAAATTTGGCTCAAATAAAATCGTCCAGTTCTTTCTTAGATCGGCTGATTAATTCTTCGTCGACAGGAGGCCGGTCTGAGCACGGAGGGAGCAGGGAGCTTGTGCAGAGGCCCGGGCTGGAGGGGCGCCCAGCGACCTTGTTCCTCCCTCCTTCCAGCCTTGCTGCCTGCCTCCCCTCAGCCCCTCCAGTTGCAGGTGGAGACCACGGAGCACCTGCTGGGCCAGGGTAGCACTCTGCTCCTCGTCCCAAGAGCCTTGAGAAGCCCCTTCATGGCTGAAGCAGGGAAAGTCGCAGGGGCCTTGCGTTTTGAAAAGAGCACAGTGGCTGTGGGAGCCAGCCTGGACGTCCAGGGCGGGACGAGTTGGTGCTTTCCCGAGGCCAGCTTCGACGCTGGTGGCCTGGACTGCCGTGGTGGTTGGCGGGATGGTGGTGGAGGATGGAGAGAAGTGAGCAGGTCTTAGGGTTGCTGAGGAGGTAGGAGCTTCTGATCTTGGTGGCTGATTGGATAACGGTGAGGAAGAGGAAGGTACCTCCTAGACTTCTGCTGTATGCAGCCAGGTAGAGTCTTCTTATTCACTGAGATGGAAGCAACCAGACAAGGCTGGGTCTTGGAAATATCGAATCTGAGGTACCTTTGAGACGTTCCAGTGAAAAATGTGGGCTAGGTTACTTGGAAGTACTGATATGGAGCTCAGCTGAAGCCTGGCCCTGCTTTTTCACCCTTTCTTGATCCACACCAGTTACCATGCGGCATTCCACTTCCTCCCTTGAGAGGCAGAGTAGACTTTCCCAACCCTTGATGGGAGGCTCAGGTCTCTTTGATTTAACACCCCCTCCAATCTTTCTCAACCCCTCATCCTCCCCCAGCTATACCCACCTTACCCTTCTCCTCCCATGCATGGTTCACCTCCTCCAAGTTTGCTGCCCCTCTTTGAGGCTCTTCAAATACATTTCCTGAAGAACAGCTCCTTGGGCGTATAGTTCCTTTCCACCTTTGGACCCATGAAAATTAAGAGAAAGTTATCTGCTTCCTATACCTAACATGCAATGGTCAGATAGGCATAAGATCATCTACCACTGTAGATATTCCTCTTTTTTAAAAAAAATAAATTTATTTGTTTTACTTATTTTTATTTTTGGCTGTGTGTGTCTTCGTTGCTGTGCGTGGGCTTGGTTTAGTTGCAGCGAGTGGGGGCTACTCTTCATTGTGGTGCGCAGGCTTCTCATAGAGGTGGCTTCTCTTGTCACGGAGTGCAGACTCTAGGCACACGGGCTTCAGTAGTTGTGGAGTGTGGGCTCAGTAGTTGTGGCTCGTGGGCTCCAGAGTGCAGGCTCAGTAGTTGTGGTGCACGGGCTTAGTTGCTCCGCAGGATGTGGGATCTTCCTAGCCCAGGGCTCGAACCCGTGTCCCCTGCATTGGCAGGCAGATTCTTGACCACTGAGCCACCAGGGAAGCCCCGGTATTTCTCTTTAAAAATGGGGAAATGGGAGGCACAAAGGAGTCCCTGGTCCATAGCAATTCTAAGGTCCAGTTGGACACAAGTTGCAGTTCCTTGATTAGGAACTTCTGGATAGCAATCCTTTGAAGATTCAAAGCAGGCTCTCCGGTTTTTCATCAGGGAGCTGCACTTTAAAGAAGGGAAAAAACCACTCTCAGAAACCACTGTGGAAATCAGAAAGTGCACAGAACGCTTGGCACTGGGCAGGATCTGGTACTGGGATGTGGTGTCTTCCCTAAGTGCTGCTCTATGTTCAGGTGATGTGTCTGTGCCTGCTCTCCCCTCAGGGTCACTGAGTACTCATACGTGTCACAGGGCAGGGGAGAGACAGACAGACTCTAGCTGTAGGAGTCAAGGGTACCTGTCAGGAGGCCAATAAACAGCACCTAGGAAAAACTCATCTAAAAGCAACATGGAGTTTTTGGTCTCAGGGGTCTTCAGTACTATTTGGGGGTGGACTGTTGCTTTCTTCTGGAGGATTCATATGAATGGGGCCTGGTAGTGTTCCTTTTCAGGGAAGTGCTCTGGCATTCTGCAGGAGATAAATCTTTGTCATGTGGCTCCGTTCTGGACATTACACAGTGTCAGGTGTCTCTGGTTCTGGCCACTAATGCCAATATAAATGTCCCAAACACTGTGACAACCAAAAGCACCCCCTCACCATTTCCAAACACGTGGTTCTCTGACAGGTGGTCCCCAACTGTCAGAGAACCATGCCGGGTCCTTGCACACCCATTGACCCTGGGGGAGCTAACTGTACCATTAACCCGGGAAACTAAGTGCTGGGTTAATAGTTCAGCTGATTTACTCCACGGTATTACTGCATCAGCGTCCATTTTGTTTGGCCAAGCAGCCCGTGTGGGCCTTAAACTGACAATGGCTCCTTCATGCAAGCAGTGCTGTGTGGAGTGGCCCGCAGAGTCAGGTGCAGTTGTAAAGCTCTTGAAAGGACCCCTCAACGGCCCTTGTGGACAAATGTCCACCTGCCTCCCAGGGCCTTCCCCGTGGTGCCCCTTAGGTAAGACCCCCGTGGAGCTCACCAAAGCCCCATTTTGGTTTGAAGTGAAAAATCCGGCCTTAGTCTGGGAACCTCAAAGCATTCCACCCACAGACCCCAATAAAGACAGGCTTGTGCCCAGGTCCCGCCTTGACCTCCCCACGTGGCCCCTCCAGGTGTGCAGGCACTTCCTCCAGGGCCTGTGAGTCATAAACTTCTCTCTCGCAATTTCTCTTGTGGCGTTTTGCTTAACATCTGGCACCCTAGGGGTTTCCTTAGCAAATGTGAATGTAACAAAGTCATAGCATGTTTGGTAACTGTGGGACAGGAGGGGTCAGAACTATGTCCCTAAAGACTATGTTTTTAAAGTTCTCTGCTCTGTATGAAATAAGGCAGGACCGTGCCTGAAAAGCAGCTTGTTCTCTCAGAGAGGTTTGTGCGTTCTTGTTTTGAACGTTGTGCCTGGGAGATCCTAAATTAAGATGGAGAAGGCTGTGGGGACATCTGTGGGTATTAACGTCACCTCTTTATGGTAACGGAGACAGTGAAAAAGAGTCAGGCCAAGCTTGGCTGGGCAGCTTGACAGGAACCTGATGTTCTACCAGCAGCATTATTGAGTCTGAAAGACGCGGAGGGCAGGAAGGTCATTGTCAGGGAGTCGTCTTGTTGGGAGTCGCAGGAAAAGATGCGTCTCTTGATCCTGCTTCCTGGGCCAGCGTCATGCGCACGTTTTTGGAGGGAGTTTTGTCTGAGAGCAGCTGGGTGGAGCCAAGGTGATGGGCAACAAAAATGATTCCATGGATCAAGTCCTCAGGGTCACAAGGTCCGGGAGCTTCGACGTAGGTTGGGAATGAAGCCAAGCTTTTTCTTGACTCTTTATTTGTGGAGGCTTCCGTGGGGTCACTGAGATGAAGGGATGTGCTCGAAGACTGCGCCCATGGGTGAGGAACTGCTGGGGGACGGAGAATCTCCATCCACCGGCCTCTGGTCGTCACAATCCCTGGTGGGACTAGTGTCCTGGCGCATGACCCAGATGGGCTCTCTGGGCTCGTCGGGGGTATAAGGCGAACATATGGCCCCGGTTTTCACCTCCTCGATGGCCTCCTTGATGGCCAGCGAGCTGGCATCCCTCTTCTCCTTGCCGTACCGCTGCACTGCCTCGCCGCCAGCAGCCCCCCGCTGCCCCCTTGGTGCCCGCGGCCTGGGGCTGTCTGGGCGGCCCCCGCCTACCGCCTTGGGCACGTCGTCGGCCGCCTTGTCGAGGCTCTGCGAGCTCGTGCTCTGCTTGACCTCCGCCACGATCTGGTCGATGTCCTCCTCCTGTTCGTAGCTGTCCATGCGCGGGTAGGGCGTGAACTCGGCCTCCTCGGGGCTGTCGGACTCGCCGTCGGAGCGCTTACTCCTGCTTGACTTTCCACCCTCTTAAATCCATGCTGCTTAGGAATCTCCAAATACCTGGAGGGTGGAAGCAGCAGTTAATTTCGGGCTCATCTCAGTCAGTTCCCTTCTTCTTGGGAGCGTTGTGTCTTATCCAGCTTTCCTTGTTATTTTGGCAGCGAGTCTGGTCTGATACAACCTATTCTGTCATGCCAGAAGCAGATTGATGAAATAATTCCAGACCACTTGTTTTATTAGCAGCTTGCATTTTATCAGATGGTTTTAAAATCAGATTTCCATTGTCGTCCTGTGAAGTAGTAGAGTTATTGGCCCTACTTTACGGATGGGGGCACGGAGGCTTAGAGGGGTAAAGTGGTTGATGGAGTTTCCATAGCTAACTCGTGGTGCACCATCTTCTTTAAGCCTTACTCAACACTGAAAGCCACTTGCACTCTACCTGACACCATCGAAGGGAATCCAAACTGTGCTCAGGGATCAGGAAACAGCAGTAACTGAAGAAGAGGACCTGGTGGACGGTGGTTCAGTCGCTGAGTTAAAAAGAAGGCACTCAATGAAACATGAGTGAAACGCTCTGTGAGCAAACACCGCGTGGCTTCAGTTATCTCACTCTCAGTGACTGGGAAGTCCTGGCAGCAAATTAACCTGCTCCGCGTGCAGTGAGCGGGTTCCTCACCACCTCCTCCGAGCGGAGGCGCTGAGAAGCAGGGCTACGGACGCCAGGCCTCGTTGAACAGAGGCTCAGGGACTGTGGGGTGCCCTCCGGGGGAGGGCTGCTTTGGGAATGCCTCTTCAGATGCCATGGGCAGCACTGTGGGGAGAGATGGTGGGCAGACTGACTTCACGGGTTGAATACCACGTGGTGCACCTTTCCTGAGAGAAGCACCAACACCTCCCCGCAGGCGACGGAGCTGAGGCCCTGGGAGGTTGTGGCACCTGAGACACAGAGCCTGGGCCCTTCTCCTGTGACCGGCTCCCTCTGGGAAGGGCAGCAAAGGGGAAGGATCCCCTTCATTGTCACTGTGCCTCCGAGGGGAAGTGGCCCTCCTTAGGTGGCTGTTCCCGTGTGGCGTGAAGAACAGTCTAGAGGACCTGGAAGCTGACATGGACTGGCCCCTGGGGAGCGTTTGGGGAAAGCACGGGAGAATGGCGGATGGCTCGTGTCTGGTGTGACCGCTCCGTGGCACCCAGGCTCCTCTGACATCTCCCGAGTTTGCTGAGTGTGGGGACAGGTGGCATCAGGCCCTCTGGTCGCCACACCTCACCTGGAGATCCCTCAACTCCGGGCTTCCTGAATCTGTGTGCGATCCCCCAGGAACCCCTCCCTCAGCCCCCTGGGCGCGTGGTCCCGAGGCCACCAGGGGTCCTGTGAGGGAGGCTGGGCTGGCCTGTCCCTCTCGGACACTCACTCTTCACACCCCTCTGGCGAGCACTCGCTCCCTGCCCGGGCGCCAGGAGGCTCCGAGTGTTTCCCGTGTTGGTCTAGGGGCCATACTTCCCAGCTTCACTGGAGGTTCCCGGAGCCCCTCAGGAGCCGGCCACACCTCCTTCCTCAGACCCCGGCCTCCTGGGAAGGGTGTGCCGCGCTCCGGGTTCTTTCAACACTGCCAGGTACCCTTCCTCCCCGGTGCTGTGCCCTTTTAGATAGAGACGTGGCATCGACATCCATTTCCTCAAGTTACTTCTTGTCATGGACTGAATTGTCTGCCCCCAGATTCGTATGTTGGGGCTCTAACCACCAGTGTGACTGTATCTGGGAGGTGGCGGCTCTAGGAAGGTGATGGAGGCCAAATGAGGCCGTCAGGACGTGGCCCGAATCCGCTAGGACTGCTGTTGCCGTCAGAAGGGGAGGAGATGCCAGGGACCTCTCTCTGCACACAGAAGAAAGGCCGTCGGAACCCAGGCAGCAGGTGTTCTCTGTGCCGGGAGGAGAGGCCTCACCAGAAACCAGCCCTGACGGCACCTTGAGCTTGGGTTTCTGGCCTCAGAGCAGTGGAAATCAATTTCTGTGGTTGAAGCCACCCCTCTGTGGCGCTTGGTTATAGCAGCCCGAGCTGACCAGCGCGCCTCTCATCTGTCACTGACGGAGCCCGAAACTAGAACAACTCCTCCCAACCTGTATGGGGGAGGCTTCCGTGGTTTCTTACAAACGTTCTTTATCTCACGAAGCACATCAAGTCCACTGACTACAACATCTCCCAGGGTGGGCGGAGTGAAGCAGAGCTTCAGCTCTCACGCCCGCACGCGCACACCACACACACACACCTCATCCCCCATACGCCACATCCCACACTCGCACACGTGTCCTACCCCACGTATGTATTCCCTCAGCTGTGGCTTGGTGTGTGTGTTTGGGACACAGTTACGATTCCTGACTGGGAATCAGGATCTATGCTTGGAATCCCAGGTGCGGGGACTGGGTGGCGGGGAAGGCTTCGTCGCGGGCACCGCTGGTACCACCTGGACTTGGTCACTCCCCTTTCTCAGTGCGGGAAGTGCTCGCCACTGCAGGCCTTGGCAGAGCTGAGAGAGATGATTCCTTCCCGGGCTGGGGCTGTTTGTCCTTCCTTTGTTCAGTCAGCACGGTGCTGGGTTGAGTTGCACGCACCAAAGGGTGTGTTGAAGTCTTACCCCCGGGACCTGTGAACGCGGCCTCAGTCAGAAGTAGGGTCTTTGTAGATGCAAATCAGGATGAGGGCACACCGGAGTGGGGAGGCCCTGAAGCCAACGACGGGTGCCCTTCAAGGAAGAAGGAGCGGGAGGTTTGGGTGAAGACACTCGGAGGAGACTCAGAGGGGAGGAGAGCGGCGAGGACGCAGGCAGAGGCTGGCTCAGTGCTGCTGCAGGAGACGCCGAGGCTGCTGGAAGCCAGGGAGTCCGGGGAGAGGCCTGGAACGGACTCCCCACAGGGCCTCCTGAAGGAGCCAGCTCTGCGATGCTGTGATCTGGACTTCTGGCCTCCTGACCAGTGAGAGAATACATTTCTGTTGTTTTAAGCTGACAGTTTTTGGTCGTTGTCATGGCAGCTCCGGGAAATGCAATTCCATAAACGTCTCCTGAGCCCCTGCTAAGAAGCAGCCACTGTTCCAGGTGCTGGGCAAGTAGGACGGACCGGGTCCTGCCCTCCTGGGACTTTCAGCTGGTGACTCGAAAAGAGGTAACGAGGTGACACATGGAAGTGGTTGTCCCGTGGGCCCCAGAGGAGGGGCTCTACCAGGTGACACGGGGACTCTGGCTAGTGGCTGGTGTGTCCTGGAGCCTGTGGACCTCAAGAGGAGAGGGTTTGTCCAGAATGATCTGGACCCGTGGGGGTGGGGAGGGCAGGCAGATGGTGGTGAAAGGGCATGGTTCAAGGTTCAAGTTTCACGGTAGCATCCTGGACAAGGTCTGAACCAGCCTTCCAGTGGCACGGGCTCCCAGGTGCCCCTGAGAGGCCCCCAGCCTTGCCTCCCCGACCTGCACCCTGCGTTGTGCCTCGACCCACACGTTCCGGCATCTTTCCAAAAGTTGCTTCTAATTAGCCTCCTTTCTGGCCTCTGAGGCCACAGGCCTGAGGTGGCGTCCACATTCCCTTAACGTGTTTAGAGTTTATTCCAAAGCAGGGAGGCCGCCCTTGCCCTTTGATCAGACTTTGAGCGTGCGATGGGATCTCGTTCTGGTAGTCTTCAGTTTCACAGACCCCTCCTCCTTCCCGTCTGCCCCCTCCCCGCAGGCCCGTGGTGCCCCCCCCCGCCGGGGTCCCACACCCTCACAAAGGCCAGGACGGAGGGAGGGAGGGAGGGAGGGAGGGCCGAGACTGGGCCCACGTGGCTCATGTCACAGGCCTCACTGGGCCCTGGTGACTGTGTGAAGTTACTCATCATTTTCAAGAGAACATTAATTTCCCCTCTCACTGACTCCCCCTTGGCAAGGCCTGTACCCCAGAGGCAGCTTTTAGAACTGTTCTGCTTCCCCTCGAAGGAAAAATGCACCAATGGCCAGCAGCATTTTATAGACCGACTTTGGAAGCGGAATTCCTCTGCCCCGGGGTTGCCGCCCATTTGAGCGTCCAGACCTCCTCCCTGGCTGCTCGGGATGGATGGATGGATGGGTGGGAATCGTGTAGGTGCCGAGCACAGGGCCTCTGCTCCTCCGTGGTACCAGGAGGCCTGGGGATCAGGCAGGAACAAAGGAAGGAATGACGGGTGGATGGGGAAGAATGAAGCTTCCCTTCGAAGCGTTGACCCTGGCTTTGGGGCTGAGCGGCTGTGTGGTGGCCGATTGGAAGCCCCTCCACCACGTTCTCACACCTGATGCCGTGCTTTGGAAGTTCCCTAGTGTCTCGAACCCTTGAGCTGCCCCTGCAGGTTTACAGAAACGTACTGTCCTGTGGGTGCGAATCGGAAGAGATGTGTGGGCGGATCGCGGAGCTGTGCTCTCTGGACAGTGGCAGGCGGGCCGGCTGAACCCTCCAGAAAAAGAATGACCCGCGGGAGGGTGCCTGCCTGGCGTCTGTCTTGGGTCGTGGCCTCAAACAAGCGGCCAGGAGGTGGAAGGTCCTCCTGACTCCGTGGTGGCCGGTCCCCCGCCCTGCTCCCAGGCCCCGTGTCTGAGCCCCGGCCTACCTCACCTACAGTACACTTGAGCTCTCTTTCTTTGAGGTGGATTTTCCCCGAATTTTCTTTTTTTAACTTTTTATTTTATACTGAAGTATAGTTGATTAACAGTGTAGTGATAGCTTCAGGTGCACCACAGAGTGAGTCAGTTACACGTGTACATGCGTCTATTCTTCTTTCCCGAATTTTCTGCTTCCTCCTCCGTCCGTAGCCACTGGCCCAACTATTCATGGCTGGACAGGCATCAGTGGGTCCCAGGCTCTGCTCTGGGCTCTGGGCCTGTGGCGGGGCCCTCAGGCTGGTAGGGACCCGGAGATGGGAAGTGTGCCCCCATGTCTGGTGTCCGTGCGGTTCATTCTCCCTCAGGGCTGGCAGCTGGCAGACGAGAGCCCCTTGGGTCTGTCAGCCTGTCCTGCGCTTACACCTCGCCTGGATGAGTCCTCATCTTGTGTCTGTCTGGGGAAGAGAGGCCGCCCTCACCCCCAGGACCCACCCCCGCCACCAGCCGCCTCAGGCCTCCCTGTGGAATCTGCGGGGCCAGGGCACAAGTCAAGGGCACTTTGGGCCACTAGCCATGAGCCCACCAGAGTGGAGGAGGTCCCACCGCCCTGAGCTCTTAGAGCCCTGAGGCCCTTCCCAGCATCCCTCCCCCATCGCTGATCTGCCCACTTGAAGATCCTTGACTCATCCTGGCATAGTTATCCATCTGTACCTCTTGGGAGTTGGCTTTCTGTGGGGGAGTGAGAGTCACTCTATTTGATAGGACAAAAGTGGTTTTGAAGAAACCCAAGTAGCTGAATATAAAAAATTGAACATGACTTAAGTGCTCCTGGAGCTGTGTGGTTCTCAACTGCAGGGGACAATGCCATGGCAGGAGGCGGTTTTGGTGATCACACCTAGGGGGTCGCATCCAGTGGGCAGGGGCCAGGGCTCTGCTCAGCCTCCTGCGGTGTACAAGACCGCCTCCCAACATAGACTGACATGGCCCCAGATGTCAGTAGCATCACTGTTGGGAAGCCTGGTGTGGAGCAAGGTGCTTTGGCTCTTGTGGGACGTGTTTGCTTTTCTTCTCAATTTCTCTCTCCAGGGCAGGCTGAAGCTGCCAGGATCTCACTGGTTGGGACTGCATGCCCATGTTAGGGAGGGCACAAGCCTTTTCGGGCCCCACCACGCCCCCCATGCTGACCCTCCACAGAGACGCTTGGACAGGGTTCAGAGCCCTCCTCCAGGGAGTAGCACTTTTGGAGGTACAGGGGGTGGAATCCTTGAGATCTCTTTTCTCTTTGGAATTGTTCCTCTCTCGAGGAGCCCCGAGCTGCCAGCATGGATCACGGGTGGACAGGCCTGGCCTTCCACTCCACTCCCCTGGCTCCCAGCACGGCCTGGGACAGACCACCTGGGGGAGATCCACTCTCGGCTTATGTGTTAACCACATTTACTAGCTTCTGTATCTGATGTTTTGATATCTGGGGCCTTGTTGACCCGGGAGAGGTCCCCCACCGCCAGGTCAGCTAGTTTCTAGAGACAGCGAGCTACTCGCTGGTGAGCACAGCTTGACCTGCAGACCCCCAGCCCACCTGCCTTATCTGGGCTGCTACACTGCTGAGACACTAGCCCCTTCCCCTTCCTGACTGGCCCACGGTCAGGCATCAGACAACTAGGGGCAGCCCCTACAGACCCGCTAAAATTATCCAAACCACCCAATCCTGGCCTGGTCAGTCCCCTTACCCTGTCCTGCCCCTTCCTTCCCTCGGGAACCCCCATAATGTCGTTTGCACAGTTCCCTCACTCATGCTCTCTGCCTGTGACCGGCCTTGGTGTTTCCTCCTGTGGCCCCATATGGCATGGTGCCCCCTGCCCCCATTCTCTTGGGAACGGTGAGTAATAAACTATCTTTTCAGTGGCACTTGTCTCCTGACCTGTTGGCCTCACCTTACCTGAGTAAAGCCAAAATCCCGGATACATTTTTTTTTTTTTTTTTTGCGGTACACGGGCCTCTCACTGCTGTGGCCTCTCCCATTGCGGAGCACAGGCTCCGGACGCGCAGGCTCAGCGGCCATGGCCCATGTGCCCAGCCGCTCCGCGGCATGTGGGATCTTCCCGGACCGGGGCACGAACCCGTGTCCCCTGCATCGGCAGGCGGACTCCCAACCACTGCGCCACCAGGGAAGCCCCAGGGTACATTTTAGTGCAGCTTTAGGGAGGGACGTCCTGTGCCATCTTGCTCTTCTCCGGAGGTTACTTGAGCCTCTGTCTTCTCTCCCCCCACCCTCCTTCCCTCACTCCCCCCTTTCTTCCCTCCATCATCATGGAATCCACACATCAGCAACTTACACTTAGTGCCTCTGAGCACTGTGCCAGGTCCTGGACGCAGTAGAAAACGAGATTGGCCAGGTCCTCCCCTCATGGAGCTTCCATTCTAGGCCCCCCAGTGTCCCTGTGGACTCCGGCCACCTCGCAGCAGACCTCAGAGGGCTAGTGGGCACTGCATGCCTACGTGACTGGCCTCAGCTACTCAACCCCCAGAGCAAGACTGGCATTCGCCGTGGGACACAATGTTGGCATAAACTATCTGATCACCTGGTGCAAGCTCGAGTCATCCTGCCCTGTACTCACCTGCTGCTTCTGAAACCTTTTCTTCAGTCCCTGTCATCCTTGCAGCATGGGGTGTTTCAAGATTTAGCATCCTCTCTCAGCCTACCTCTAAAAGTTCAGATTCATTTTGTACCCCCTGGACCCTATTTGCTGTCTTAATTCTAGAGTTTTGGAAACTGATCACCTTTCTGATGGTAAGGCTGTCCTCTTGTTTGGTACACAAGCCCGCGGGTGGTTGGAGGAACCACTTACTGGGCTCACCCAAGACCCTGGACCCTTTCTCTTTCCCACAGAAGAGACCTCATGCCCTCCAGCTACCCATGGGCCAAGACCCCCCCTCCTCATTATTACTCTTGAATCCCTTTAGGACACCTGTGCCTTACATGTCTGGGTTGTTCTCCCATTCTTTTTTTTCGTTTTTAAATATTTATTTACTTATTTATTTTTGGCTGAGCTGGGTCTTTGTTGCTACGCGGGCTTTCTCTAATTGCAGCAAGCGGGGACTACTCTTTGTTGTGGTGAGAGGGCTTCTCATTGCAGTGGCTTCTCTTGTTGCGGAGCTCGGGCTCTAGGCGCACGGGCTTCAGTAGCTGTGGCACGCAGGCTCAGTAGTTGTGGCTTGCGGGCTCTAGAGCACAGGCTCAGTAGTTGTGGCGCCTGGGCTTGGTTGCTCCGTGGCATGTGGGATCTTCCTGGACCAGGGCTCGAACCCATGTCCCCTGCATTGGCAGGCGGATTCTTAACCACTGCACCACCAGGGAAGCCCCTGAATATATTTAGAATTGCATCACACGGTGTTATAATTTTGTTTCACACGTCAAATATAATTTACAAAACTCAAGAGGAGAAGGAAAGCCTATTGTAATTCTCCATATCTTTTTCTTATATGTGTTTTCCTTCCTTTCTGACATTCCAGATTTCCTTCTTTTACTGTTTCCTTTCTGTTTAGAGACTTATCTTAGTCATTCCTTAGGACAGGTCTGCTGGTGACAAATTCTCTTAATTTTCGTTCATCTGAGAATGTCTTGATTTCACCTTCATTTCTGGGTGATATTTCCGCTGGGTATAGCATTCTGGACACAGGGTTTTTTTTTTTTTTTTTTTGACACTTGAGAAATATTGTGCTACTTTTTTCTGGGCTCTTTGGTTTCTTATGAGAAATCTGCTATCACTCCAGTTGTTTTTTCTGTACGGTAAGATGCTTTTCTCTGGCTGCTTTCAAGATCTCTTTTTTTTGTCCTGAGTTTTGAGTTTTGAGACATTTAATGATGATGTGTCTTGGCACAGATTTCTTTGGTTTTTCCTGTTTGGTGTTTGCTCAGCTTCTTGAATCTAGATGTTTATGTCTTTTGCCGAATTGATGAAGTTTTCAACCATTATATACTTAACTATTTTTCAGCCTCTTCCTCTCTCTGCTCTCTTTCTGGACTCTGATGATGTGAACGTATGATCTTTTGTTATATTCCCACAGGTCCCTGAGACTCTTTATTATTTTTTTCAGAACATTTTCTCTGAGTATTCAGTTTGGTTGATGTCTGTCGTTCTGTCTCCTGGTTCACTGAGTCTTTCCTCTGTCTTCTCCATTCTGCTGTTGAGCTTCTCAGCTAAGCTTTATATTTCAGTTATTAAATGTTTTAGTTCTTAAATTGCCATTAAAAATATATTCTATTTCTTAGTTGAGACTTTCTTTACTGAGACTTGAATTTTTTCATTTGTTTCAATCATGTTTGTAATTGCTTGTTGAAACATGTTTATCATGGTGGCTTTAACGTCTTTATCAGCCAGTTCTAATGTCTGCCAGCTCACTGATGACATCTATTGATGGTCTTTTTTGTCACTCAGTTTGAGATCTTCCTGGTTCTTGGTGTGATGGGTGATTTTTATTGGAAGCCTGTGACCTGCTCTTGTGGAGGAGGGGGTCCTGCCTTGTTACTGTCTGGTGGAAGTAGAGGTCTGAGTTCCCCAGCAAAGAAGTCTTTGCTGTTGTAGGTGAAGGGGGGGGCACAGTTTTCTCTGTGTTGTTTGGCTGGAGCAGAGCGGTCATTCTCTAAAAGTTTTCTGCCCTGCCAGGCTGCCTCTTTTCTGATACTTTGGCTAGAGAGAGCAGACTTTTCTTGTTTTTACTGGGGTGGGGTGGTGTGATATCTTTGCCCATTGACAGTTCTGGGTTGCAGCCTTGTGCATATCCAAGTCTGGAATATATGAGGCAAAGGAAAAGCTGGGCATCTCCTATTGTGTTGTCACTTGGGTCCTGGTCTGCCATCTTCTCTCCACCTTTCAGTGTGTTTTATGTTTGTTTTATATATAATGTTCAGGGCTTTTAGCTGTACTTAGGGAAAAGTAGGTCTGCTTCCCATTCCAGAAGCAAAAGAAACATGAATTCCTTTTATAATAAGAAGAACTAGGATGCAGTCATGTTTCATCAAATGTTTCAGGTTAATTGGGTTGCAGAGATTAGAGAATGAACAGAAGACTGCCTTCCAGCTGAAATAAACTTGAGGGAAAACTCAAGGGGCTGGTTGTAACAGACCGAATAATAAAAGCAGCTCTTTTGCTCATAAACTTTTCTGTTTAAATATTTTGACCAGAGTCTCCAATGAAGTTTTGTCTGTTTACATTCATCCATGACAAAGGAAGGCTGATGCAAGGAACGATTGCAACCCCGTGTAGTTCATAAAGTTAATAACTGAGAAATTGGGCTTTCGCTTCCCCATTCTTATTGTGCTCTGGCTTTTAGCTGAACCAGTGATTATTTTTCGTACCAGAAGCCCTTCCCCAAAGGTCTGCTTAAGTGTTGCAGCAGATCGGGAAAGCATCAGGGGGGTGGCACACGGGCAACTGCAGCCCACAGCTGACCTGCAGGCTCCTCTTTCCGGCTGCAGGCGCCCCCGTTCCCGCTCCTCGAACCCAAACCATTTCCTCCCTCAGAAGGGAGAGCAGGGATGAGGTTTCCAGATTCAAAAGGAGGCTGAAGACAACCTCAGCCCTTTTTATGGTGCTTCTTTTCCTGGGCAGCATGTGAGGGGGGATGCAGTGTGTTCTGAGGACAGGACAGGGCAGCAGCAGGCCCTGCAGTGTCCCCAAGTCCCCGACCCTCTCTTCATGCTCTGGTTCTGCCGTTCTTACCTGCGACACATGCTGCACCAACGCGACGCCACGTGGGGCGGGGGTGGGGGGAGAAGGACTCTTGCTGACTCCTCGTTGTCAGGGTCACAAGGACAGTCAGTGCCCTTTGGTTCTGGGGACAGTGACATCCTGTGGTTCATTCGTCCCTCAAACACACAGAGTGCTGACTCTCTGACTCCGTGTACCCAGCTTCACAAGATGCTTGTCGTACCGTCTGGCGATGTCTCTGTGGGGCAACACGTGATTGCCCACTTGACAGCCACACGGTGAGACTTTTCATAGCCTGGTGCCCAAAGGGAGGCAGAGGGTAGGTCAAGGGTGGAGAAGGCCCGATGGGCACCTGCTCAGTCAGGAGAGAGTGCCAGGGAGAGCTGCTTCCCATCCCTGCACTGCACGGACTCGCCGTGCCCCTACTTGTCACACACAGCTTCTAAAAGATGGGGGAAAGCATGGGCCTGGCCACAGCCCCCCATGCAGGTTGAGTCGAATCCAAGAACTGGGTTGTGTTTTGCATCGAAAGCTGTGCTCTCCCACTTCCTCCTCCTTCCCTTGTGTCCCTGCTCCCAGCTGGACCAAGCAGATTAGTATTAATTCCAGTTTCTTCCATCTTTCTCGGCCCCTCTGTAACTTAAAAATCCAATAAACAAGGGGAAAAAAGTGAATCATTCTGAACCCTTGTTGTAGTTCCTACTCTGCCGCAAACAGGCTAGGCCACCTGGAGCAATCACCCCACCTTCCCTGAACTTTGGTTTCCTAATTGTCGCAGTCGAAGGGCTGGGCCCTGTGGCAGCCCAACGGAGGGGCACTGGCTTTGGGCATCAGCCCAGATGCTGTTCTGCCTCCAGGATTCAGACCAAAAAGTTAGAAGCACTCTTTCCTGTGCACAGAATATCTTCTGATGACTTAGATCCACCTCAAACACATTTTAAGAATGTTACTCTCTACTTCTGCAAGGGAGGCGGGGGATGAGCACGGCCGTGCTGTCTGTCCTCTCCGGAGGTAGAAGGTGTCTGGACAGGAGGTGCCAGTGCTGTGCTGAGGGCGTGTTCTTACTGTCTCTTTACTTGCGGGAGAGTTCTTTTCTTCTCCACTTAGGTTTCTCGTGCCTGGGGGCAATCTGATCTTAGCAAGGATGACCCTCAGACAAGACAAAGTTTTATTGATATAATCAATTCCTGACCTTGAGACATCGAGAGACTTGTTTCTTATTCAAAAACAAACTACAGGGACTTCCCTGGAGGTCCAGTGGTTAAGACTCAGCGCTTCCACTGTAGGGGGCACGGGTTCAATCCCTGGTCGGGGAACTAAGATCCTGCATGTCGCACTGCACAGCCCACCCACCAAAATAATAATAATAATAAAATAAAAACAAACTACACATTTGGACTCTTACCCTGTGGGTGAATGGGGGCCTCAGAGGATGGTGTGATCCCCAAAGTGCCAGGTCCTTTACTATTTACACAGGTCCCTCTGGTGACAGCACGGAACGAGGTCTGGAAGGGAGGGGAGATGGGCAGAGACTTGTGGTCCCAGGGAAGGCTGACCAGGGTTTAGGTTGGGGCAACACGCCGGGGGGACAGGGGATTCCAGAAATATGTAGAAGTGAAGTGAGCAGGCCTCGGAGAAGGGTAGGGTGAGGGGTTGAGGGGAGCTGAAGGAAGAGGCTTCCAGTCTGACGACGGAGCAGGGAAGACCGAGGCGGAGGATGTTGGTGAAGAACAGATTTGGGGCGGGTGGGAGGAATGCGCTCAGCCCTGTTGGGGTGCTTGTGGGGGTGCGGGTGCCTCTGCTCCACAGGGGGCCGGGCTGACCCTGAATGAGGCGGGAAGCAGCTGGGCCGGCGGGTAGACCTGGGGGCTTCAGCACAGGAACGGGGAGCAGTTATCAACCTGTGAGTACCCACTGGCATCTTGGGACCAGGGGATTGGGTTTCTCAATCCCGGACAGAAGGAGGACGGCCTCCAGGAGGTCATAACCCACCCTAGTAACCCACATCCCATGGGAAGGAAGGGGCATATGTGGAGAGAAGGGACTGTCCCCGTGCCCTTCCTCTGCCCCACACGCTGTTGTCCTGGGCTCGCATGTGGTCATCGTGTCTTCCTGGGTGAGCTCCTGACATCTTGCAAGGGTGGTACTGGTCCAGGGACCCCGCGGAGTGGCTGGACCCGCCCATCAGCGAGCACTGTCCATCGGGAGGAGCTGCAGGGAAGGGAGTACGGGGCAGGGTTTGAAATATCTGCTGACCTCAGACCTCTGTCCTTTAAGCTCACTCTACTGTGCTCACCCTAATTCCAGGGTGCTCTTCCCTTTGGGAAACACTCTGCAGTATACCAGTGATCTAAACCGTGATGTGGATGAATTCACCTGTGCAGAGCACATGAGATGATGGTAACACGGTAGCTGGAGGGAGACGCAGGGAGAAACCGGACACTGTTAGCAGGTGTGCTCAGAGAAGACCCCCGAGCCCTGCACCAAGCAGGATGAGCCTGCAAGGCCTGGGCACGGGCCAGGCAAGGGCGGGGACGCTCCGGGGCATCTCGGGGGCGGGTCTGCTGGCAGCTCATGTTTTCCTGTAGAGTGGGAGACAAGAGATGAGGGAGGTGGAGCTGGGGCAGAGGCCCGAGGAGCAGTGGGAGGGGCTGAGCCGAAGTGGGGGCCGGCACTGTCCCGACGAGGGCGCCAGCTGTCACCTTGCTGGACCAGGGTCTTGGGCGCCAGGCCCACCCAGGACAAGGTTCAGTTAAGGAGGGGTGTTCCTGGCTTTCTGGACCAAGTCACTGGCCGAGGCGGGTGTTCTGCCTTGAGCTGCTGGGGAGGATGGGGCCTCACCTTGCGGGACGGGCTAAGGCAGTGATGGACACACACCTGTAATGCGGGCCCCACGGCTGTTAGCTAATTCCACCTGCTGCTTTTTGCTTTTTTAAAAAGTGGCTATGAGAAAATTTAACATTACCTCTATGCCACTGTTAAAAGAGGTGGCATTCTTTTTTTTTTTTTTTTGTGGTATGCGGGCCTCTCACTGTTGTGGCCTCTCCTGTTGCAGAGCACGGGCTCCGCACGCGCAGGCTCAGCGGCCATGGCTCATGGGCCCAGTCCCTCTGCAGCATTTGGGATCTTCCCGGACCGGGGCACGAACCCGCGTCCCCTGCATCGGCAGGCAGATTCTTAACCACTGCGCCACCAGGGAAGCCCAAGATGACGTTCATTTTGATAATATAGTTTATTTAACTCACTGTCTTCTAAAATATTATTTCAATCTGTAATCCATACACAAATTATCAATGAGACATTGCACATGCTTTTTCACGCTGAATCTTCGACACCCAGTGTGTGTGTGGGGGGCCGTTTCTGCAGCTCCAGTGGCCTCTTGTGGCCGGTGGCTGCCGTACTGGACGCTGCAGCTCCAAGAGGGGCTGAGACAGGGAGCCTGCTGCGTGGCTGGCTTGTGTGAGGCTCAGGCCCCATGAAGGGAGGGGGTGTCTTCTTGGGCAGGTGAACCCCGCCCTCTGGGAGGAGTGGGTGGAGGTGAGTGGAGGTGAGTAGGAGGGACTCCTGCTGGACTGGACGCTGCAGGGACACATTTCCCCAAACATGCCCTGATTCTCTGAGGCGGCCGGCGGAAGATGAGGAGCCGCCGCAGTGACCCCGGCGCCGGGGCTACACGGGGAGGCCCCCCCACCAGGCCTAGAATCTTGGATGGGGGCTCTGGCGCCTTCTCCTGGGCGCCGCTCAGCACGTCCTGCAGGAGCACGGAGCTCCCTTCACCCGCAGGGAGCTGAGAAGGGGCTGGTGGGGATGCTTGAGTCAGGCTGGGGGCCCGTTGTCAGGGACAGAAGCTCCCCTCACTGTGTGACTCCCACACCACCAGCCCCTGCACGGCCGTGGGTGTTGGGACATCCGTTCTGACCGTCCAGATACGATAATGAGGTCAAAAATTGGTCTTTTCTACCCAAACCCAAGAACAGACCCGTGATAAACGAGGCAGCCTTGGTAATCTCATGTTTTGTCTTTAAATATCATTTGTGTTTTTACTGAGGAGGCACATCTCGGAAGCCTGGTTCTCCTGCAAACCTTTCTTACAAGTAGTTTCTTTCCTCAGTGCTTCGTCTTCCTGTGGCACAATCGGGTCCACGCGAGATGTCATAGCCTGACGGGGCGGCCGGCACGGCCAGGACCCCGGGAGGGGACCTGACCACCGGAGTACGCCCGCGCCCCCTTGGGCCTCGGCGGGTTCTGGGAACCAGGAAGCGGGTGGGCTTGCTGTCCTTCCCGGGATGTGAACCGATTCCAAGCCCAGGCCCACCTCAGGGGCCCTGGGGTTAGCGCACCTGGGGTGGCAGGGCAGCGGCTGTGGCTGGAGGGCCCAGTGCTGGGAGCTGGGAGGCGGCCTGCAGAGGCCCCCGGGGCACGGTGAATGGGCCGTCTGTGCGCTAGGAACAGCCCAGTACCCCAGGGATGCGGCCCTGGCCCAGAGCTGGGAGAGAACCGAGCTGGGAGCCGAGAAATCATAATAAAACGCTGCGCCCGGGAAGCCACTGAAGTGAATCACCGCTAAGGTAATAATAACCCTTTTGGCAGATGCATTTTCTCTGCCCCAAGCCAAGACATATTCAGTCCTACAAGGGCCCTGTGACTGGAGGTGGTGGTGGGCAGCCCCCGCCAGGCGGACGTTCTCCCGGCCCTTAAATTCGGTTCTTTTCACAGGGCTGGGCCTGGTGAGGAATTTAGAGGACTCTGATGCTTAATGAAACATTCCGGGGCTGTACTTATTTAACAGACACATACATTTATTGGGGTCCTAGACAGAGCAAAATAAGCTTTTAAAAATATCTTTATATCGATCTCATAGTCTTTTTCACATTGAGCAATTTTTTGGGCCAAGAGAATTGAAAATACCCTGAAGAATGCTATGTTGTCAGCCTGAGAATATTGAAAGCGCTAGTGATCATTTTCTCCCTGTTAAACTCAACCCCATGCAACATGGTGACAAGTGGCCAGTGGAAAGGCCAAGGGCGAACGAAATCAATTCACCTCTTCTGCACGTGGTGATCTCAGATTGGAGGTGCCTGTGGCAGCCGGGGGGGGATGGGGGCACTTCCCCAACAGGTGCCAACTCCGGCCAAGCGACTGACCCTCACTCCCTCTGCTGCAGGGGGACCTCCCTGGAGGTGGTTCTGGTGACTGGCTGGGTGCCACATGCTTTCCCCTCTCTCCTGACTCAAATCGACCTGGGGTCACCCTGAGGACTTCACTCTCTCTCAGGCTTCAGTTTCCTTATCTTAAAATTAGGGGAAAGGGCTATTTCAGCCAGCAAGCGTGAAGCCCCCAACTGCCACCAGCACCTCCCACGCCACGCCCGACAGACACCAACTGTCCATGGGTGACACCACCTTCACTGAGGACAGACGCGGTCTCAGGGTCACCCTCTGCAGACAGCCCACAGACTGACACTCTTCTGGTCAGGAGACCGATCCTGTGGGCCATCCTGTTTGCCCTCAGGACACCAGGTCATCCATTGGTTCACTCACACGGTCACTCCTGTGGTCCATTTACTGTCTGCTCAGTGCTGTGGGTGGTAAAGGTCACACAGGGCTTCCAGCTCCAGGTTGTCTATTAAGCTGGAGTGCACTGGAAGTCAGACAAAGACACGTGATGAAGATTCAGGTTAGTACAGCATGAGATTATAGGGCAGGGCAGGAATCTCCTGCAGATTTATCAGAAGGAATAAAATACTGATGCTCCTTTACTTAACAAATATCTATTGCTGGCCTATGACAGGCAAGGCCCCAGTCTGGGCTTTGTAAGAAACAGGAGTGTGGATTAAGTGTGCTTACCATGAGGGTGCATGTGCACCTCTGTGTGTGTGTGCTTGCACACCCATGCCCTTGGCTGGGGCTGCAGACAGAGGAGCAGGTCATGTACGGAGCCCCATTAGGACACTGGATGCCTTCCCAGAAATACACGTGGATTCTTACTAAATTTTTCACCACTTCTTATGCTGAGTGGTGAAATTTATCAATTGCCGCTTAAAAAGAACAGGTGGCCAAACTCCTCAACTATGACATAAAATACACACACGTATCTGAGTACACACTCGTGTCCGTGTAGACTGATAGGATAGCATGACGTTAGCCTTAAAGATATGTGTGTGTGTATATATGTGTGTGTGTGTGTCTATATAGTGTTAACAATCTACCTACATATACATACATACACCCATGATTTAATTTTTCTGACAGTAATTGCAGTGACTGTTCATTGTAGAAAATTTGGTAAACATAGAAAATGTAAAGAAGAAAGCGTAAACCTGGTTACCCACCATTCTGAGAAACACCATGAATATTTTACACGTTTTCTTCCAGCCTTTTGTGTCATGCACACTCATGTAATTGTGTCCTGCAGGGGCCCTGCAGTCCAGGTGATGGCTGGCACTTGCCCCCAAGCTCTGAGGGCCCACGGGTCCCTGGGATGCCGGGCGCTCTCCTAGGGAGGTCTGAAAACTGCTGGTTGTGTGGGAGCACATTACTTGTTCTCACACAGCCCATGGGCTGTCGAGGCCACTTCAGACCTTTGTCCCTGGGCCTGGTACCCTTTGTTACTGAACCAAACTTGCCTGCCGTGCAGCAAAGCTAATCTACTGACACTGGGTTGTGGTGAAGGAAAGTACAGCATTTATTTGCAGGGTGCCAAGCAAGGAGAATGGGCAGCTAATGCTCAAAAGACCCAAACTCCCTGATGGTTTTCAGGGAATGGTTTTTAAAAGCAACATTTGGGGTGAGGGTTGCAGCTCATGGACTTTCTTCTGATTGGTTGGTGCTGAGGTAACAGGGTGTTGTTTTGGCAATCTTAACTATCAACCATCTATTTTCAGCTAGTCTAGGGTCTACGTGCTTGTGGTCAGCATGTAGTCACCATCCTCCACCTGGGCGGGGTCTTAGTTTCTGCAGAATAACTCAAAGATACACATCAGATTGTTATATACATTCCTTGTGGAGGAACTAGGATTCTGTTTATTGTTTAAGCTATCATTACTTTTCTTGCTTAACTGCTTTTCCTTTGTTTCTGCATTCTTTCACTTCCCTAATTAGTAACTGCTTGAGTCTGCTCTTTGGAACTCAGGGAAGGCCTAGGGGATTACAGCCTTATTCTACAAACAAGAAACAGAGGACACGGAGGAGCTTTTGTACGTGGGAAGGCCCCACCGTGTCCTGCTCGATTTCAATCCCCCCTTTTCTTTGATTCTCCTCAGTCCTGAGGGGAATGGGGGTGGGATAAGAAGGGGAATAAAATTTTGGATAGAGAGGTTTATCATAAACATGGCAGGGGAGCTTGGTTTTAAGGGGGACTTGGTTTCACCTTTGCCCTGGTGTCCTTGGCTGGCTCCCTGCCCCCTCCTCCCTCTGTGCCCTCTTTTTTCAATGTGCTGGTTGACAGCAAGGCCTTTTCTGGACCCGATGCTTCTGCCCCAAACAGAGGTGCATTTCCTCTGCATCCAGGGTGGACCCCAGGTCACTGAGCTTGGCCAGCTATGTAACTGGCAGGCCTCAGTGCCAAATGAAAACACAGAGCCCCTTGTTCAAAAAGCAGGAAAAAAACCCTTTTTCTGTGGTTTCTCTCTTGACCTGTTAGTGTTTTTTTATTACATGTGCAGACCCTCACAGGAGCCTGGGCCCACCCTGCGACTTACCTGCCCCCAGCCCTCCTGGTCAGGTCATTGGGCTGGGGAGCAGTGAACTCCTTTGTCCCACTAGACTTTGTTCACCAAACACAAGTTCAAAGGAAATTGTGAAGAATCTCAGGACAGTGATGGCAGAGCACTGACCACCATGTGCAGGGCCCCCTTCCGAGCGTGGGGTGCTGTGTGACTTCATGGTCACACGCCCAGGGAGCCAGCCCAGTGGCTGACGAGGGACAAAACTCAGAAGGGCTGAGGCCATAGGAGTGACACCCTGTTGCACCGGGACATTGGCCTGGGCTCAGGCCTGGACCCAGGGGGAGGGCTGCACAGGCCCCTCCAAGGCAAACGGCCGTCACGGTCCAGAGGCCAGGCCTTGCTCTCATCTGCCACCAGAGCAAAAGCAATTTCTCTAAAACATGTGGGTTTACCTGCTAATCATGTTATTCTGCTCTTCTGTCCTTTTATTACCTCTTTTGAAAAACTCACTTTTGCACAAGTGTAGAGTGGGATTCTGGAAGGAAGGCAGGGTGAATTTGGGTGGGAATCTCTCACCTTGTCTGCAGACGGTCGTTCCCTTGCTCGTCCCTGCAGTGGGAGCTGGAGCATTTCATGGTCGCAAATCGCTAACCCTGGGTTCAGACAATTTATGTGACAAGAGTTAGCCCTCCGGCTAACTCTGCTGTATTTAAAAGACCCAAGAGAGGGCTTCCCCAAGGGGTGCCCAGCTGGGCCCTGACTGCACGTCCATCACAAAGCTGTTTAAAAGAAACTGCCTCAGGGCACACCGAGCTCCCAAGGCGGGAGGGCTGCCGATGGATCAGATGCAGAGGGATATCCAGATAGGAAACACCTGTCCCCCACCTTGAGCCCAGCCAGGCACTGTTTCATATCTGTGTTTTCCTTTCAGTTCATTCAAACTCAATATCGAAGTGAAATTCAGTACATCATCAACCTAAAGCTACCAAACCAAATACATAAGTGGTGGGATTTAAAACATGTGCTGCAGCGGGGCCGAGTCTGGCCGCTGGCCAGCCCAGGCTCATGTACAATGGGGGCAGTGTGTGCTCTGGGCCCTGCCAGAGCTTTGAGACCGCAGGCACCCCGGGTGGCCCAGTCGGGATCGAGTCCGAGGACGGCTCTGGTAGGGCCGAGGGAGCTGGGGGCTGCGGGGGGCTCTAGCCTGCAGACGGGAGCCCCCCACCCCAGGCCAGCCGTGCGGTGTGGGGAGTGAGGACGCCGGACCTGCTGGGTGAAGGTGTGGAAATCTGACACAATTGCCAATGTTTTGCCTTCTAAATCACCTTGGCCTTCGCAGTTGAAATGCGTCCTGAACTTCCCACCCCAAACGTCTTTGGCTGGTGGCGGGGCTGCAGAGGGGGGAGCCTGGGGCTGCGTCTCGCTCTCCAGACTCGCAAGTCATAATTCTTTCTGCCCGGGCGGCTGGTCACGGGCTGAATTCCGGACGTGCCGCTGAGACGGTGTGAGAATCCCGGGAATATCCTGGGACCCTCCACCTCCCCCGCTCTCTGCAGGGTGGGACCAACCAGAGCAGTTCTGTTTGGGGTTTGCTTTTCCAGGGCCACTTCTGGCTGTGAGATCCCGGCTCCTGTCACTAAGGTGTGATCCACTGACCACTTTCAACCCAGCCGGTTGGCCTGTCACCTGTGCCCTCCTGTGCGGTGATGCCCTGTCCAAGCTGGGGGGACCGTGGCTCCCAGGAGCCAGTCTCAGGCATGTTGTCAGACGTCCAAGACGCCTGGACACCCCGCTGGGCTCAGGACTGGATGTGTGACCCTGCTCGCAGTGCCCACAGTCTGAGTGGCTTCTGGTCTCGGGGGACCCAGGACTCAGGGACCCCACGGGCATTGGTCCCATCCTGCCTCTCTTGTTTCTTTTTTGTTCTCAGTCTCTCCTCAGTGTCCATGTCAACTGCAGGAAGGGTGCTTCCAGGAGGGGTGCATTTGTGTCCTGGGCCCCTGGGCAGATTGTATTAATTATGTATTAATCACGGCCAATTCTGTATTGGCTCTCGGACATCTATTACTCCCACCCTCTCCATTCGTCTGCTGAATCACAGGCCGAGACTAATGACCCACGTGGTTTGTCTTCACTGCAGACTAGCTTTCTTGGGCCCCTGACCACTGACCCAGAGGGGACGTTTCCCGTAGGCTCTTCCTTCCACCACGGTCATGATGGCGCATCCCAGCTGCTTTGTCGGTCCGCTTCCCCACCCCCTCGTGTGGCAGGCGCTGTGCCTCTGTCTCCAGGGGAACTGGGACAATTAAAACTCTTCTTTCAACGGCATAAGCCTCTCTGGGTGATCACTTGGTCTCTGTGATAAATTTAAGACCTGGACACAATACACAAATTACCACAAAGATAGCGGCTTAAAAGAACACAAATTTAGTCTCCTTACAGTTCTGGAGGTCAGAAGTCCAAAGTGAATCCTTCTTGGGGCTCTGAGGGGAAGACACGTTTTCTTGCCTTTTCCAGCTTCTAGAGGCCGCCTGCATTCCTCCGCTCACGGCCCCCTCCTCCTGCGCCTCTTAGGGTGTCAAATCTGCAACCACCAGACTGTGGTGCGCTGAATCATGGCCCCCAAAAGATGTCCGTGGCCTAATTCCTGGAGCCCATGAATGTGACCTTACGCGGCAAAAGGGTCTTCGCATGTGTGATTAAGTTAAGGATCTTGGGACGGGGCGGGGAGTGTCCTGCATTATCCTGAATGCAGGTGGCCTCTGGAAGTGGGAAAAGGCAAGGAGATGGACGCTCCCTGGAGGAATGCAGCCCTGCTGACACCTTGATTTCAGCCCCCTGAGTCTGATTTTGCATTTCTGGGCTCCAGACTGTAAAATAATCAATTTGTGTTATTTTAAGACACTAAATTTGTGGTAATTTGGTACAGCAGCAGTAGGGAACGAATACAGGTGGTCCCATAATTTAGGGGAGGAGAGTTAGTTAAAAGGGGTGAGGGAGGAGGGGACTTGGCTTGAAGCTGCCCATACTGAGGGCATGAACAGTTTTTACCTAGAATTGATGTTAATTCAGGATTCACACGGTCCCGGCGCGTGCGTGTGAGATGAAGATTCAGGCTGTTGCCGTCCCTGCACAATCCACCCCGCTTCCTGGACTTTTGCTGAAATTTCTCAGTCTCTACTCTGGCTTTAGCTTGATATTTTCCTAGGTTAAAAAAAACCTTGTTTCTTTAAAAAGTTAATTGTTCTTTCTATCAGTTACACATGCAGAGAATTTTAAGAGTCGAAGCAGCCCTTTCACAGTCCCCTCCTACAATTCCTCACTTTCACTCTTGAAGCCAGTTCTGCTGGTATTGACCCCATATCATTGAATAACATGTTTACATGGTTACTTCCTGATTTTTCAAATCTGTCAGCTTTCTACCAAGTAGGGGTCCAGCTCTCTTTGAGCCCCTCACTTACATCCTGCCCCCACCACACACACACGCTTACACACACACGGACACACACACACACACGCATGTGTGCACACCTCCCTCCATCTTTCTAAGCTCCACCCTCACCCAAATGCCCTGAGGCGCCCTGACTATGTCAGCTGGCCCCCCTGGAAAGTGAGCAGGACCCCCCAATCCAGGGACAAGTGTGAGGGTGGGCCCAGTGTGGCTACTGTTTCAGGAGCAGGAGACCCCGGGCAGGGGGGACGCCGTCCGGCAGGTTTCAGGTTCTCTTCGCCTGAAGAGAGACCCCTGGGGGACAGGGCAGGCACTCTCCATCCGGAGCTGGGAAGGCTGGGGTGCACAGAGGGCACCCTCCTCTGGGCCCCCGTTGGGGAAGCACTGATGACCCCACTGGAGCAGGGTGGGCACTGGTCCTTGGGCACTTCTGGGCTTGGAGGACACCTTGGCTGGCTCTGGGGTTGGCTTCTGTGCTCTTCTGGCAACGCCGGCACAGGGAAGCGAGGAAGGGGCAGCCTGACTCCAGAGCTCAGCAGGGATGTCCCCGTGACCATCTTGGAGAAGGTCTCCTTGTCCAGGTGGGTGGCCACCTTCTATCCGGTGTGAGGACAGCTGCCTCGGGCAGCTGTGAGTTAGCGGTGGGCTGTGGGACTGTGCCCTGTCCCTCACTCTGGCCCCACCGCTGTGCAGACGCTGCTGTGCTCTGTGAAGGTGGCCCCAGCAAGTGCCCGCTAATGCCCCAAACAGGAGACCATAGCTCTGGAAAAGGGTCTCTTCCAAGTGTAATTCAGTTGAGGATCTTCAGATGAGATCATCCTGGATTTTCTGGGTGGCCTTAATCCAACGACAAGTGTTCTTAAAAGAGACAGAGAGGAGAAACATAGACACATAGAGGAGAAGGTGACATAAGACTGGTGACATGTAGCCACAACCCAGGAATGCCAGTAATCACCAGAAGACAAGGAAGGACCCTCCCCTCGAGCTTCTGGAGGCAGCATGTCCCGGCCTCCAGAACGTGAGAGAATGAATTTCTGTTGTTTTAAGCTACCCTGTTTTGGTACTTTGTTATGATAGCCCTGGGACATTAATACAACAGTCAAGAGACGAATTCAGGGTGATGCCATATTAAGGCCACATGGCAGCTGTGGTGGTGGAGATGTGTGTGTGTGTGTGTGTGTGTATGCATATGCGTGCACATGTGAGTGTGTATACGTATGAGTGAGCATGTGTGTGCATGTGAGTGTATCCATGCCCATGTGTGTGTGTGTCTGTGCTCATGCATGCCTGTGCAGGGAGTGGGGATTCAGGTTCCTGTGTGTCTGGAAGGTTTGCAGGAAGGGTGGTACCTCTGCGGGGGTCCTGGTTTCAGAAGCCGTGGCTGTGGCTGCAGCTGGGATGTTCAGGGGCGGGAGATGGACCACAGCACCACGACCCACCAGAGCTTGCTACAGCTATGGTGCTCCAGTCCAGGAGGCTTCCTCCTGCCCCATTCTTTGAACCTCTGGGATCCTCAGCCACAACTTGGGATCCCAAAAAAGGTCACACAGAATCCCGTTCGGCCTCATTCCATCTGAGGCTGGCCGAGCGGCTCAGGATCCTCACAGCCTGCGTGATTCCTGTGCAGGTTGGGGTTGAGGTTACGTTAGGGTTAGAGATGCAGGGATCTCAGTCATGGGTGAATCTGGAGACAGGATGGTCCCTTTCATCATCCCATAGTCAGTCTTCGATGAGGGGCCCCTAAAGTGGGAGTGGGGACCAGTGGGGAGACAGCTAAGCTTGAGGTGGCTCCGGCCACCAATTGGACGCTAAGGCCACAGAGGGAAGGCAGTTCTGCCCGGCTGGGCCCTGACCCACACCCGGGAGTCCGAGCAAGGGCAGCGGGCGCCATCTGTGGCCATGAAGCCCGCGGTCGCTTCCCCGAACACTCAGCTGCCAGTGACGGCTGGGCCATGGTCTTTCCCCATCTGGTCCTCTGTCCGTTCATCTTGGCTAAAGCCAAGGATGGCCTGACATTGAGGGAGACTGCTAGCATGGACGAAGATGACAAACAGAACTATCGGCTCTGCAGAAAGTAGACACAGCTCAGGGAACATTAAACAATGTTTAAATTAAATTATAATTGGAAAAAAATTTTTTATAGCTACTTATGGGGACAGATGTTAACTAGACTTGTGATCATTTCACTCTGTATACAAATATGGAATCATTATACTGTACACCTGAAACTAATATAGTGTTATATGTCAATTTTACCTCAATGAAAAACAAACATGTGAAAGAACAAAAAAAATTTTAATTAAAAATTAGAGTTTAGAAGGACCTTCAAGGAGGTGGAGGAGTAAGACGTGGGGGTCACCTTCCTCCCCACAAATACATCAAAAACCATCTACATGTGGAACAACTCCTATAGAACATCTACTGAATGCTGGCAGAAGACCTCAGACTTCCCAAAAGGCAAGAAACCCCCCACGTACCTGGGTAGGGCAGAAGAAAAAAGAAAAAACAGAGACAAAAGAATAGGGACGGGACCTGCACCTCTGGGAGGGAGCTGTGAAGGAGGAAAGGTTTCCACACACTAGGAAGCCCCTTCGCGGGTGGAGACTGAGGGTGGTGGAGGGGGGAAGCTTCGGAGCCACGGAGGAGAGCACAGCAACAGGGGTGCGGAGGGCAAAGCGGAGAGATTCCTGCACAGAGGATCGGTGCCGACCAGCACTCACCAGCCCAAGAGGCTTGTCTGCTCCCCCGCCGGGGTGGGCGGGGCTGGGAGCTGAGGCTCAGGCTTTGGAGGTCAGATCCCAGGGAGAGGACTGGGGTTGGCTGCATGAACACAGCCTGAAGGGGGCTAGTACACCACAGCTAGCCGGGAGGGAGTCCAGGGAAAACTCTGGACCTGCCTAAGAGGCAAGAGACCACTGTTTTGGGGTGCATGAGGAGAGGGGATTCAGAGCGCCGCCTAAATGAGCTGCAGAGATGGGTGCGAGCCGTGGCTATCAGCGCAGACACCAGAGATGGGCATGAAATGCTAAGGCTGCTGCTGCCGCCATCAAGAAGCCTGTGTGCGAGCACAGGTCACTCTCCACACCTCCCCTCTCAGGAGCCTGTGCAGCCCGCCACTGCCAGGGTCCCATGATCCAGGGACAACTCCCCCGGGAGAACACACGGCGCACCTCAGGTTGGTGCCATGTCACACCGGCCTCTGCTGCTGCAGGCTTGCCCTGAATTCCGTACCCCTCCCTCTCCCCGGCCTGAGTGAGCCATACCCCCTAATCAACTTCTCCTTTAACCCCTTCCTGTCTGGGCGGGGAACAGATGCCAGAGGGTGACCTACATGCAGAGGCAGGGCCAAATCCACAGCTGAACCCCAGGAGCTGTGTGAACAAAGAAGAGAAAGAGAAACTTCTCTGTGCAGCCACAGGAGCAGCAGATTAAATCCCCACAATCAACTTGAGGTACCTGCATCTGTGGAATACCTGAATAGACAACGAATCATCCCAAAATTGCGGCAGTGGAATTTGGGAGCAACTGTAGACTTGGGGATTGCTGTATGAGACTGACTAGTTTCTCAGTTTTATGTTTATGTTAGTATAGTTTTTAGTGCTTGCTATCATTGGTGGATTTGTTTATTGGTTTGGTTGCTCTCTACTTTTTTTCTTAATTAAAAAAATTTTTAATTTTAATAATATATTTTTTAATAACTTTATTTTATTTTTATTTCTTTTTTGTCTCCCTTTTCTTCTGGGTCGTGTGGCTGACAGGGTCTTGGTGCTCCAGCTGGGTGTCAGGCCTGAACCTCTGAGGTGGGAGGGCCGAGTTCAAAACATTGGACCTCCAGCGACCACCCGGCCCCATGTAATATCAATCAGTGAGAGCTCTCCCAGAGATCTCTGACTCCCTGCTAAGACCCAGCTCCACTCAATGAGCAGCAAGCTCCAGGGCTGGACGCCCCATGCCAAACAACTAGCAAGATAGGACCACAACCCCACCCATTAGCAGAGAGGCTGCCTAAAATCATAATAAGTTCACAGACACCTCAGAACACACCACCAGATGCGGCCCCGCCCACCAGAAAGACAAGATCCAGCCTCATCCACCAGAACACAGGCACCAGTCCCCTCCACCATGAAGCCTACACAACCCACTGAACCAACCTTACCCACTGGGGGCAGGCACCAAAAACAATGGGACCTATGAGCCTGCAGCCTGTGAAAAGGAGACCCCAAACACAGTTAGATAAGCAAAATGAGAAGACAGAGAAATATGCAGCAGAAAAGGAGCAACGTAAAAACCCACCAGACCAAACCAATGAAGAGGAAATAGGCAGTCTACCTGAAAGAGAATTCAGAGTAATGACAGTAAAGATAATCCAAAATCTTGGAAATAGAATGGAGAAAATACAAGAAACGTTTAACAAGGACCTAGAGGAAATAAAGAGCAAACAAACAATGATGAACAACACAATAAATGAAATTAAAAATTCTCTAGAAGGAATCAATAGCAGAATAACTGAAGCAGAAGAATGGAGAAGTGACCTGGAAGATAAAATAGTGGAAATAACTACTGCAGAGCAGAATAAGGAAAAAAGAATGAAAAGAATTGAAGACAGTCTCTGAGACCTCTGGGACAATATTAAACACACCAACATTTGAATTATAGGGGCTCCAGAATAAGAAGAGAAACAGAAAGGGACTGAGAAAATATTTGAAGAGATTATAGTTGAAGACTTCCCTAATATGGGAAAGGAAATAGTCAATCAAGTCCAGGAAGTGCAGAGAGTCCCATACAGGATTAATCCGAGGAGAAACATGCCAAGACACATATTAATCAAACTATCAAAAATTAAATTCAAAGAAAAAAATGTTAAAAGCAACAAGGGAAAAGCAACAAATAACATACATGGGAATCCCCATAAGATTAACAGCTGATCTTTCAGCAAAACTCTGCAAGCAAGAAGAGAGTGGCAGGACATATTTAAAGTGACGAAAGGAAAAAACCTACAACCAAGATTACTCTAGCCAGCAAGGATCTCCTTCAGATTTGACAGAGAAATTGAACCCTTTACAGATAAGCAAAAGCTAAGAGAATTCAGCGCCACCAAGCCAGCTTTACAACAAATGCTAAAGGAACTTCTCTAGGCAGGAAACACAAGAGAAGGAAGAGACCTACAATAACAAACCCAAAACAATTAAGAAAATGGTAATAGGAACATACGTATTGATAATTATCTTACATGTAAATGGATTCAATGCTCCAATCAAAAGATACAGACTGGCGGAATGGATACAAAAACAAGACCCATATATATGCTGTCTACAAGAGACCCACTTCAGACCTAGGGACACATACAGACTGAAAGTGAGGGGATGGAAAAATATATTCCATGCAAATGGAGACCAAAAGAAAGCTGGAGTAGCAATTCTCATGTCAGACAAAATAGACTTTAAAATAAAGACTATTACAAGAGACAAAGAAGGACATTACATAATGATCAAGGCATCAATCCAAGAAGAAGATATAACAATTGTAAATATCTATGCATCCAACATAGGAGCACCTCCATACGTAAGGCAAATGCTAACAGCCATAAAAGGGGAAATCAACAGTAACACAATAATAGTAGGGGACTTTAACACCCCACTCTCACCAATGGACAGATCAACTAAAATGAAAATAAATAAGGAAGCACAAGCATTAAATGACACATTAAACAAGATGGACTTAATTGATATTTAAAGGACATTCCATCCAAAAACAACAGAATACACTTTCTTCTCAAGTGCTCATGGAACATTCTCCAGGATAGATCATATATTGGGTCACAAATCAAGCCTTGGTAAATTTAAGAAAATTGAAATCATATCAAATATCTTTTCCGACCACAGCACTATGAGACTAGATATCAATTACAGGAAGAAAAACTAAAAAACACAAACACATGAAGAGGACTTCCGGGAAGATGGCGGAAGAGTAAGACGCGGAGATCGCCTTCCTCCCCAAGAATACACCAGAAATACATCTACACGTGGAACAACTCCTACAGAGCACCTACTGAACGCTGGCAGAAGACCTCAGACCTCCCAAAAGGCAAGAAACCCCCCACGTACCTGGTTAGGGCAAAAGAAAAAAATAAACAGAGACAAAAGGATAGGGACGGGTCCTGCACCAGCGGGAGGGAGCTGTGAAGGAGGAAAAGTGTCCACACACTAGGAAGCCCCTTCGCAGGCGGAGACTGTGGGTGGCGGAGTGGGGGAGCTTCGGAGCCGCGGAGGAGAGCACAGCAACAGGGGTGCGGAGGGCAAAGCGGAGAGATTCCCGCGCAGAGGATCAGGGCCGACCGGCACTCACCAGCTGAGAGGCTTGTCTGCTCACCCGCCGGGGCGGGCGGGGCTGGGAGCTGAGGCTCCGGCTCCAGTCGGAGCGCCGGGAGAGGACTGGGGTTGGCGGCGTGAACACAGCCTGCAGGGGGTTAGTGCGCCACGGCTAGCCGGGAGGGAGTCCGGGGAAAAGTCTGGACCTGCAGAAGAGGCAAGAGACTTTTTCTTCCCTCTTTATTTCCTGGTGCGCGAGGAGAGGGGATTAAGAATGCTGCTTGAAGGAGCTCCAGAGATGGGCGCGAGCCGCGGCTAAAAGTGCGGACCGCAGAGACAGACATGAGACGCTAAGGCCACTGCTGCCGCCACCAAAAAGCCTGTGTGCGAACACAGGTCACTATCCACACCCCCCTTCCGGGGAGCCTGTGCAGCCCGCCACTGCCAGGGTCCCGGGATCCAGGGACAACTCCCCCGGGAGAACGCACGGCACGGCTCAGGCTGGAAACGTCATGCCGGCCTCTGCCACCGCAGGCCCACCCTGCACTCCGTGATCCTCCCTACCCCCGGCCTGAGTGAGCCAGAGCCTCCGAATCAGCGGCTCCTTTAACCCCGTCCCGTCTGAGCAAAGAACAGACGCCCTCCGGCGACCTACACGCACAGGCGGGGCCAAATCCAAAGCTGAGCCCCTGGGAGCTGTGAGAACAAAGAAGAGAAAGGGAAATCTCTCCCAGCAGCCTCAGAAGCAGCAGATTAAAGCTCCACAATCAACTTGATTTACCCTGCATCTGTGGAATACATGAATAGACGACAAATCATCCCAAATTAAGGAGCCATGTGGATGAAAGGCTCTTGGTGCTGCAGCCAGGAGTTAGTGCTGTGCCTCTGAGGTGGGAGAGCCAACTTCGGGACACTGGTCCACAAGAGACCTCCCAGCTGCATAGAATATCAAACGGCGAAAATCTCCCAGAGATCTCCATCTCAACGCCAACACCCACCTTCACGCAACGACCAGCAAGCTATAGTGCTGGACATCCTATGCCAAACAACTAGCAAGACAGGAACACAACCCCACCCATTAGCAGACAGGCTGCCCAAAATCATAATAAGTCTACAGACACCCCAAAACACACCACCAGACGTGGACCTGCCCACCAGAAAGACAAGATCCAGCCTCATCCACCAGAACACAGGCCCTAGTACCCTCCACCAGGAAGCCTACACAACCCACTGATCCAACCTTAGCCACTGGGGACAGACGCTAAAAACAACAGGAACTACGAACCTTCAGCCTGCAAAAAGGAGACCCCAAACACAGTAAGATAAGCAAAATGAAAAGACAGAAAAACACACAGCAGATGAAGGAGCAAGATAAAAACCCACCAAACCTAACAAATGAAGAGGAAATAGGCAGTCTACCTGAAAAAGAATTCAGAATAATGATAGTAAAGATGATCCAAAATCTTGGAAATAGAATAGACAAAATGCAAGAAACAGTTAACAAGGACCTAGAAGAACTAAAGGTGAAACAAACAATGATGAACAACACAATAAATGAAATGAAAAATACTCTAGATGGGATCAATAGCAGAATAACTGAGGCAGAAGAATGGATAAGTGACCTGGAAGATAAAATAGTGGAAATAAATATGGCAGAGCAGAATAAAGAAAAAAGAATGAAAAGAACTGAGGACAGTCTCAGAGACCTCTGGGACAACATTAAATGCACCAACATTCGAATTATAGGGGTCCCAGAAGAAGAAGAGAAAAAGAAAGGGACTGAGAAAATATTTGAAGAGATTATAGTTGAAAACTTCCCTAATATGGGAAAGGAAATAGTTAATCAAGTCCAGGAAGCACAGAGAGTCCCATACAGGATAAATCCAAGGAGAAATACGCCAAGACACATATTAATCAAACTGTCAAAAATTAAATACAAAGAAAACATATTAAAAGCAGCAAGGGAAAAACAACAAATAACACACAAGGGAATCCCCATAAGGTTAACAGCTGATCTTTCAGCAGAAACTCTGCAAGCCAGAAGGGAGTGGCAGGACATATTGAAAGTGTTGAAGGAGAAAAACCTGCAACCAAGGTTACTCTACCCAGCAAGGATCTCATTCAGATTTGATGGAGAAATTAAAACCTTTACAGACAAGCAAAAGCTGAGAGAGTTCAGCACCACCAAACCAGCTCTACAACAACTGCTAAAGGAACTTCTCTAGGCAAGAAACACAAAAGAAGGAAAAGACCTACAATAACGAACCCAAAACAATTAAGAAAATGGGAATGGGAACATACATATCGATAATTACCTTAAATGTAAATGGACTAAATGCTCCCACCAAAAGACACAGATTGGCTGAATGGATACAAAAACAAGACGCATATATTTGCTGTCTACAAGAGACCCACTTCAGACCTAGAGACACATACAGGCTGAGAGTAAGGGGATGGAAAAAGGTATTTCATGCAAATGGAAACCAAAAGAAAGCTGGAGTAACAATTCTCATATCAGACAAAATAGACTTTAAAATAAAGACTATTAGAAGAGACAAAGAAGGACACTACATAATGATCAAGGGATCGATCCAAGAAGAAGATATAACAATTGTAAATATTTATGCACCCAACATAGGAGCACCTCAATACATAAGGCAAATGCTAACAGCCATAAAAGGGGAAATAGACAGTAACACATTCATAGTAGGGGACTTTAACACCCCACTTTCACCAATGGACAGATCATCCAAAATGAAAATAATTAAGGAAACACAAGCTTTAAATGATACATTAAACAAGATGGAGTTAATTGATATTTATAGGACATTCCATCCAAAAACAACAGAATACACATTTTTCTCAAGTGCTCATGGAACATTCTCCAGGATAGATCATATCTTGGGTCACAAATCAAGCCTTGGTAAATTTAAGAAAATTGAAATTGTATCAAGTATCTTTTCCGACGACAATGCTATGAGACTAGATATCAATTACAGGAAAAGATCTGTAAAAAATACAAACACATGGAGGCTAAACAATACACTACTTAATAACAAAGTGATCACTGAAGAAATCAAAGAGGAAATCAAAAAATACTTAGGAACAAATGACAATGGAGACATGACGACTCAAAATCTATGGGATGCAGCAAAAGCAGTTCTAAGAGGGAAGTTTATAGCAATACCATCCTACCTTAAGAAACAGGAAACATCTCGAATAAACAACCTAACCTTGCACCTAAAGCAATTAGAGAAAGAAGAATAAAAAACCCCCGAAGTTAGCAGAAGGAAAGAAATCATAAAAATCAGATCAGAAATAAATGAAAAAGAAATGAAGGAAATGATAGCAAAGATCAATAAAACTAAAAGTTGGTTCTTTGAAAGGATAAACAAAATTGATAAACCATTAGCCAGACTCATCAAGAAAAAAATGGAGAAGACTGAAATCAGTAGAATTAGAAATGAAAAAGGAGAAGTAACAACTGACACTGCAGAAATACAAAAGATCATGAGAGATTACTACAAGCAACTCTATGCCAATAAAATGGACAACCTGGAAGAAATGGACAAATTCTTAGAAAGGCACAACCTGCCAAGACTGAATCAGGAAGAAATAGAAAATATGAACAGACCAATCACAAGCACTGAAATTGAAACTGTGATTAAAAATCTTCCAACAAGCAAAAGCCCAGGACCAGATGGCTTCACAGGCGAATTCTATCAAACATTTAGAGAAGAGCTATCACCTGTCCTTCTCAAACTCTTCCAAAATATAGCAGAGGGAGGAACACTCCCAAACTCATTCTACGAGACCACCATCACCCTGATACCAAAACCAGACAAGGACGTCACAAAGAAAGAAAACTACAGGCCAATATCACTGATGAACATAGATGCAAAAATCCTCAACAAAATACTAGCAAACAGAATCCAACAGCACATTAAACAGATCATACACCATGATCAAGTGGGGTTTATTCCAGGAATGCAAGGATTCTTCAATATACGCAAATCAATCAATGTGATACACCATATTAACAAATTGAAGGAGAAAAACCATATGATCATCTCAATAGATGCAGAGAAAGCTTTTGACAAAATTCAAGACCCATTTATGATAAAAACCCTGCAGAAAGTAGGCATAGAGGGAACTTTCCTCAACATAATAAAGGCCATATATGACAAACCCACAGCCAACATCGTCCTCAATGGTGAAAAACTGAAACCATTTCCACTAAGATCAGGAACAAGACAAGGTTGCCCACTCTCACCACTCTTATTCAACATAGTTTTGGGAGTTCTAGCCACAGCAATCAGAGAAGAAAAGGAAATGAAAGGAATCCAAATAGGAAAAGAAGAAGTAAACCTGTCACTCTTTGCAGATGACATGATACTATACATAAAGAATCCTAAAGAGGCTACCAGAAAACTACTAGAACTAATCAATGAATTTGGTAAAGTAGCAGGATACAAAATTAATGCACAGAAATCTCTGGCATTCCTATACACTAAGGATGAAAAATATGAAAGTGAAATCAAGAAAACACTCCCATTTACCATTGCAACAAAAAGAATAAAATATCTAGGAATAAACCTACCTAAGGAGACAAAAGACCTGTATGCAGAAAATTATAAGACACTGATGAAAGAAATTAAAGATGATACAAATAGATGGAGAGATATACCATGTTCTTGGATTGGAAGAATCAACATTGTGAAAATGACTATACTACCCAAAGCAATCTACAGATTCAATGCAATCCCTATCAAACTACCACTGGCATTTTTCACAGAACTAGAACAAAAAATTTTACAATTTGTATGGAAACACAAAAGACCCAGAATAGCCAAAGCAATCTTGAGAACGAAAAACGGAGCTGGAGGAATCAGGCTTCCTGACCTCAGATTATACTACAAAGCTACAGTAATCAAGACAGTATGGTACTGGCACAAAACCAGAAAGATAGATCAATGGAACAGGATAGAAAGCCCAGAGATAAACCCACGCACATATGGTCACCTTATCTTTGATAAAGGAGGCAGGAATGTACAGTGGAGAAAGGACAGCCTCTTCAATAAGTGGTGCTGGGAAAACTGGACAACTACATGTAAAAGTATGCGATTAGATCACTCCCTAACACCATACACAAAAATAAGCTCAAAATGGATTAAAGACCTAAATGTAAGGCCAGACACTATCAAACTCTTAGAGGAAAACATAGGCAGGACACTCTATGACATAAATCACAGCAAGATCCTTTTTGACCCACCTCCAGGAGAAATGGAAATAAAAACAAAAATAAACAAATGGGACCTAATGAAACTTAAAAGCTTTTGCGCAGCAAAGGAAACCATAAACAAGACCAAAAGACAACCCTCAGAATGGGAAAAAATATTTGCAAATGAAGCAACTGACAAAGGATTAATCTCCAAAATTTATAAGCAGCTCATGCAGCTTAATAACAAAAAAACAAACAACCCAATCCAAAAATGGGCAGAAGACCTAAATAGACATTTCTCCAAAGAAGATATACAGACTGCCAACAAACACATGAAAGAATGCTCAACATCACTAATCATTTGAGAAATGCAAATCAAAACTACAATGATATATCATCTCACATCAGTCAGAATGGCTATCATCAAAAAATCTAGAAACAATAAATGCTGGAGAGGGTGTGGAGAAAAGGGAACCCTCTTACACTGTTGGTGGGAATGTAAATTGATACAGCCACTGTGGAGAACAGTATGGAGATTCCTTAAAAAACTACAAATAGAACTACCATATGACCCAGCAATCCCACTACTGGGCATATACCCTGAGAAAACCATAATTCAAAAAGAGTCATGTACCAAAATGTTCATTGCAGCTCTATTTACAATAGCCCAGAGATGGAAACAACCTAAGTGTCCATCATCGGATGAATGGATAAAGGAGATGTGGCACATATATACAATGGAATATTACTCAGACATAAAAAGAAAGGAAATTGAGCTATTTGTAATGAGGTGGATAGACATAGAATCTGTCATCCAGAGTGAAGTAAGTCAGAAAGAGAGAGACAAATACCGTATGCTAACACATATATATGGAATTTAAGAAAAAAAAATGTCATGAAAAACCTAGGGGTGAAACAGGAATAAAGACACAGACTTACTAGAGAATGGACTTGAGGCTATCGGGAGGGGGAAGGGTAAACTGTGACAAAGCGAGAGAGAGGCATGGACATATATACACTACCAAAGGTAAGGTAGATAGCTAGTGGGAAGCAGCCGCATAGCACAGAGAGATCAGCTCGGTGCTTTGTGACCGCCTGGAGGGGTGGGATAGGGAGGGTGGGAGGGAGGGAGACGCAAGCGGGAAGAGATATGGGAACATATGTATATGTATAACTGATTCACTTTGTTATAAAGCAGAAACTAACGCACCATTGTAAAGCAGTTATACTCCAATAAAGATGTTAAAATGAAAAAAAAAAAAAAAACCCAAACACATGGGGACTAAACAATACACTGCTAAATAACCAAGAGATCACTGAAGAAATCAAAGTGGAAATCAAAAAATACCTAGAAAAAACTGACAGTGAAAACAACATGGCCCAAAACCTATGGGATGCAGCAAAAGCAGTGCTAAGCGGGAAGTTTATAGTAATACAATCCTACCTCAAGAAACAAGAAAGATCTCAAATAAAGCACTTAACCTTACACCTAAAGCAATTAGAGAAAGAAGAAGAAGAACAACAAAAACCCCAAAGTTAGCAGAAAGAAAGAAATCATAAAGATCAGATAAGAAATAAATGAAGGAAACAACAGCAAAGATCAATAAAAGTAAAAGATGGTTCTTTGAGAAGACAAACAAAATTGATAAACCATTAGCCAGACTCATTAAGAAAAAAAGGGAGAAGACTCAAATCGACAGACTTAGAAATGAAAAAGAAGTAACAACTGACACTGCAGAAATGCAAAGGATCATGAGAGATTACTACCAGCAGCTATATGCCAATAAAATGGACAACCGGGAAGAAATGGACAAATTCTTAGAAAAGTACAACCTTCTGAGGCTGAACCAGGAAGAAATAGAAAATATAAACAGACCAATCACAAGCACTGAAATTGAAACTGTGATTAAAAATCTTCCAAGGAATAAAACCCAGGACCAGATGGATTCACAGGTGAATTCTATCAGACATTTAGAGAAGAGCTAATACCTATCCTTTTCAAACTTTTCCAAAATATAGCAGAGGGAGGAACATTCCCAAACTCATTCTATGAGGCCACAATCACCCTGATACCAAAACCAGACAAAGATGTCACAAAGAAAGAAAACTACAGGCCAATATCACTGATGAACATAGATGCAAAAATCCTCAACAAAATACTAGCAAACAGAATCCAACAGCACATTAAACGGATCATACACCATGATCAAGTGGGGTTTATCCCAGGAATGCAAGAATTTTTCAGTATATGCAAATCAATCAACGTGATACACGATATTAACAAATTGAAGGAGAAAAACCATATGATCATCTCAATAGATGCAGAGAAAGCTTTTGACAAAATTCAAGACCCATTTATGATAAAAACCCTGCAGAAAGTAGGCATAGAGGGAACTTACTTCAACATAATAAAGGCCATATATGACAAACCCACAACCAACATCGTTCTCAATGGTGAAAAACTGAAAGCATTTCCACTAAGATCAGGAAAAAGACAAGGTTGCCCACTCTCACCACCGTTATCCAACATAGTTTTGGAAGTTTTAGCCACAGCAATCAGAGACAAAAAAGAAATAAAACGAATCCAAATCGGAAAAGAAGAAGTAAAGCTGTCACTGTTTGCAGATGACATGATACTATACATAGAGAATCCTAAAGAGGCTACCAGAAAACTACTAGAGCTAATCAATGAATTTGGTAAAGTAGCAGGATAAAAATCGAATGCACAGAAATCTCTTGCATTCCTATACACTAATGATGAAAAATCTGAAAGAGAAATTAAGGAAACACTCCCGTTTACCACTGCAACAAAAAGAATAAAATACGTAGGAATAAACCTACCTAAGGAGACAAAAGACCTGTATGCAGAAAACTATAAGACACTGATGAAAGAAATTAAAGATGACACAAACAGATGGAGAGATATACCACGTTCTTGGATTGGAAGAATCAACATTGTGAAAATGACTATACTACCCAAAGCAATCTACAGATTCAATATAAAAAAAACAAAAAACCCAATATCAAAAAATATCAATATCAAAAACCAAAAAAATCCAATCCAAAAGTGGGCAGAAGACCTAAACAGATATTTCGCCAAAGAAGATATACAGATTGCCAAGAAACACATGAAAGGATGCTCAACATCACTAATCATTAGAGAAATGCAAATCAAAACTACAATGAGGTGTCACCTCACACCGGTCAGAATGGCCATCTTCAAAAAATCTAGAAACAATAAATGCTGGAGAGGGTGTGGAGAAAAGGGAACCCTCTTGCACTGTTGGTGGGAATGTAAATTGATACAGCCCCTATGGAAACAGTATGGAGGTTCCTTAGAAAACTAAAAATAGAAATACCATATGACTGAGCAATCCCACTACTGGGCATATACCCTGAGAAAACCACAATTCAAAAAGAGTCATGTACCACAGTGTTCATTGCAGCACTATTTACAATAGCCAGGACACGGAAGCAACCTAAGTGTCCATCGACAGATGAATGGATAAAGAAGATGTGGCACATATATACAATGGAATATTACTCAGCCATAAAAAAAAACAAAATTGAGTTATTTGTAGTGAGGTGGATGGACCTAGAGTCTGTCATCCAGAGTGAAGTAAGTCAGAAAGAGAAAAACAAATACGATATGCTAACACATATATATGGAATCTAAAAAAAAAGAAAGGTTCTGAAGAACCTAGGGGCAGGACAGGAATAAAGACGCAGATGTAGAGAATGGACTTGAGGACACAAGGAGGGAAGGGTGAGCTGGGGCGAAGTGAGAGAGTGGCATTGACATATATACACTACCAAATGTAAAATAGATAGCTATTGGGAAGCAGCCGCATAGCACAGGGAGATCAGCTTGGTGCTTTGTGACCACATAGAGGGGTGGGATAGGGAGGGTGGGAGAGAGACGCAAGAGGGAGGGGTTACTTATATGGGGATATAAGTATACGTATAGCTGATTCACTTTGTTATACAACAGAAACTAACACAACAATGTAAAGCAATTATACTCCAATAAAGATGTTAAAAAATTAGAATTTAAATTAAATCTAAATTAAATTAAATTTAAAAATTAAAGTTAGAAGAAAAGAATTATATTAGTATCCTCAGAATTAAGAAGATATTACATCCATAGACTACAATGTTATTAAAAAAAGAACAATGTTAAGCAAGAACAAGCTGAAAAAAAATGCAAATATCTTCCTTCTGCATGTCCCAGTGTCCTCTGGGGTCTGGGGTCACTCCTTCCTTTGATACCCAGTAAAGTGGCCCGAGTTTCTGACCCCTGTGCTGTGCAAGTCTTGCCTTTGGATTGACTTGCTCACTGGTTCATTTCCTGCACTGCTCTGCTTTTAAAGCAGCGGTTGAAATGGATGCCATTCCTCTACTTTCTCTCCTCAAAACACATCTAACACAGGGCTGTTGTGTGTCCCAAAAGTAACAGAAGGTTTTGGCATCACAGAGCAACTGAACCACAGGGGAGAAATACCCTCAAAGCGAATGATCTGGGGTCCAGCTCCCATCCTAGGATCCTGGTTCTGTAACTTTGTCATCAGATTAACTTCTTGCTTTGTCTTCACCCTTTGTTCCATGCTGTTCTGGGGCCAAACAAGACTATGAAAGGTGTTTTCCTAAAGGAGCAGGAATGCCCCATCTGAGGCCTGAATAACCTTTTCTCCTCCCCTACGTTGATGTACAGGCAGGATCCTATAGGATAGTTACAAGGGGAGAGTGGGTATTAGTTTTGTGTTGCTGCCATAAGAAACCATCACAACTTCAGTGGCTTAAACAGCACAAGGTACAAGCTAGTGCTCATAGTTCTGTAGGTCAGAAGTCTGACTTCACTCAATTGGATTCTATGCTCAGGGTCCAAAATTAAGGTGTAGGACCCTAAGGTGCTACAAAGTAATGTGGGCTCTTCTGGGGAAAATCCACTTCCAAGCTCGTTCATATCGGTGTCCTAATATAGTTATTGAGGATGTCAGGCTTAAGTCCCTGTTTCCTTGCAGGTCTTGCACTTTTCCAAGGAGAAGTCAGAAAACTTTAAATGTAAGGAGTGGAAGGGGCCACGTAGAAAGCATGATGAGGAATGTGGGCAGCCTGCAGGAGCAAAAACCAGCCCCTGGTTGACAGCCAGCCAGGACATAAATAAATAGGAGGCATCCAGATTGTAGAGGAAGAAGTAAAATTATCTCTATATACAGATGGCATGGTTCAATACATGTCAAAGAATTTGTGGCCATCTTTAATCCACCCTGTTGGCCCTGGCTAGAACCTCTACTATAAAATATTGAAAAGAAGTAAGAGCAGACATCCTCATCTTGTTTCTGATCTTAGGGAGAAAGCATTCAGTCTTTCACCATCAGGTATAAATTTAGCTGTGGGCTTTTTGTAGATGTATTTTATCAGGTTGAAGAAGTTCCCTTTTGATCCTCATTTGTTGATTGTTCTTATCACAAAATGGTATTGGATTTTGTCAAATGTTTTTTCTGCATCTATGGAGATGATCATGTGATTCTTGCTTTTTATTCTATTGACATGATGTATTATAGTAATTGATTTTCAGATGTTGAACCAACCTTGAATTCCTGGGACAAATCCCATTTGGTCATGGTATATAAATCTTTTATATGTTTCTAGATTTGGTTTGCTAGTATTTTATTGATGATTTTTGTGTATATATTCATATGAGATATTGGTCTGTGGTTTTCTTTTCTTGTGACAGCTTCCAGCCTTGGTATCAGGAAAACAGTGGCCTTGTATGATGAGTTATGAGGTATTCTCTCCTCTTATGTTTTTTGGAATAGCTTCTGAAGAATTGGTGTTCATTCTTCTTTTAATGTTTGGTAGAATTCACCAGTGAAGTGGTCTGAGCCTGGGCTTTTTTTTGTGGGTGTTCTTTGATTACTACTTTGAGTTCTTCACTTGCTATAGGTGTATTCAGATTGTCTTTCTTTTTGAGTAGTTTTGGTAGTTTGTGTCTAGGAATTTGTCTATTTCATCTAAGTTATATAACTTATTGGCACATAATTTATAAATGTATATATATACCATAGTTCATGGCATACAATAGTTCCTTTATACTTTTTATTTCTGCAGGGTCAGTAGTAATGTCTCCTCTTTCATTTTTTTAAAATTAATTTTTATTGGAGTATAGTTGCTTTACATGTTGTGTTAGTTTCTTGCTGTACAGCAAAGTGAATCAGTCAAACATATACATATATCCACTCTTTTTTAGAGTCCCTTCCCATTTAGGTCACCCCAGAGCACTGAGTAGATTTCCCTGTGCTATACAGTAGGTTCTCATTAGTTACCTATTTTATACATAGTAGTGTATTCCTTTTTCATTTCTGATTCTAGCAATCTGAGGCTTCTTTCTCCCTCTCATTTTTAAAAAGTTAATCTAGCTAAAAGTTTGTCAATTTTGTTAATCTTTTCAAAGAATGAGTTTTAGTTTCACTGATTTTTCTCTATTGTTTTTCTATTCTCTATTTCATTCATTTCTGCCCTAATCTCATTATTTCCTCCCTTTTGCTTGTTTTAGGTTTGCTCTTCTTTTTCCAGTGTCTTAATGTGGAAGGTTAGGTTATTGATTTGAGATTTTTCTTCTTTTTTAAAAATTGAGGTATAATTGACATGTAACACTGTATTAGTTTTGGGTGTACAACAATACGAGTCAATAGATGTATATATTGCAAAATGATTACAGCAATAAGTGTAGTTAGCATCCATCACCACACAGTTATATTTTTCCCCTTGTGATGAGAACTTTTAAGAGTTGTTCTCTTAGCAACTTTCAAATACACACTACAGTACTGTTAACTATTGTTACCATGTTGTACATTACTTCCCTAGGACCTATTTTTCTTATAACTGGGAGTTTGTACTTTTTGACCATCTTCACCCAATTTCCTATCCCCCACCCCCTGCCTATGGCCACCACCAGAGATCTTTCTTCTTACTATAGGCATTTACAGCTATAAATTTCCCTCTGGGCACTGCTTTTGCTGCAACCTATAAATTTTCATAGGTTGTGTTTTTGTTTTCATTCATATCAAAGTATTTTATAATTTCCCTTGTGATTTCTTCTTTGACCAATTGGTTATTTAGGAGTGTGTTGTTTATTTTCTTCAGCGGTTTCCTCCAGTGTATGCAGTATGAGGTTGCAGCGTTTCCTGATTCATGAGTGACTTTTTTCCTTTAAAAAGTTAGTATGGTGGATTAAAGATGGCCATAAATTCTTTGATATTTCTCCTATCAAGAGGTGGGGTCTATAGCTCCCCTTCCCCTACATCTGGACAGGCTCTATGACTGTTTTGGCCAACAGAATGCAGGAGAATTGAGGCTACATGACTCCTAAGGCAAGGTTGGAAGCAACTTTGCAGCTTTTGCTTTGGTATCTTGGAATACTTGCTTGGGAGGGGGTCAGGGTAGATAGCTACCATGTAAGAAATCCAAGTACTCTGAGACCACCATACTATAAGAAGCTCAAGCTAGCCATGTGGAGAAGCTACCCGAGGAGTGGGAAGTGCTGACCATCCCTGTACTAGTCTGCTCAGGCTGCCATTACAGAATACCACAGATTGGAGAGCTCAAACAACAGAAATTTATTTTCTTACTAGAAAAACTAGTTCTAGAGACTGGAATTCTGTGATCAGGATGCAGCATGGTCAGTTTCTGGTGCAAGCTCTCTTCCTGGCTTGCAGATGCTCCCTGCTCACTGTGTCCTCACATGGCAGAGAGAGAGCAAGCTCTCTAGTGTCTATTCTTGGAAGGAACTAATTCTATCAGATCAGGGCCCCACCCTTATGACCTCAGTTAGCTCTAACTACTTCCTTAGAGGCCCCATCTCCAAATACAGCCACACAGAGGGATAGGGCTCCAATATATGAGTTTGGGGGGGACACCGACATTCAGTCCATAACAAGTCCCCAGCTGATCCAGCCATCCCATCCCATGTTCCAGGTAGGTGACAAAAGAAGTCATCTTGGTAGTTCTAGCCCCAGAAGATGCCACATTATGAAGAATTGAGGCCCAGACACATGGCTGTAGTTGAGCCATCCCTGCCATCTCCTGCTATTTGAGACATAATAGATGAGGCTGTAGACATTGTACAGCAGGGATGTGCTTTCCTCATTATGCCTGCCCTGATTCCTGACCTGCAGAATTGTGAGCAAAACAAAATGACTTTACACTACCAAGTTTTGGGGTGATTCACTGCATAGCAAATAGAAGTGGGAACAGGAATTTGTCCCATTTATATTTATTGTTATTATAATTATCAATTAACTTTGGGCTTCAGTTTCCTTATCTGTAAAATGAAAATAATACTTAAGGATTAAGTAAGATGATATATGTACTATGCTTACTTAGCACAGTGAGAGAGAGAGAGCACTTAAAATGGTAGTTTGACAAAAAGATAGCTAGATGTATATATATTTGCATATATTCTTTTGTTTGCTTGAGAAGATGCGCAGTTTTTTTGGTAAACTTTAATTTCTTGCAGCAAGTGTTATGTAGTGTTCTCTTCATCTGCTTTCTTGTTATATTTTGATGTTTTGATTGTGAATTCTTTCATTAGTGAAGATGTTGGATTTCTTTCGTTTACTCATCTTGGAGGGGAGTTTCATATGGGTTTTCCCTTAGACCCAAGTCAATACAGGACCTAAGAGCAAAGTCCTTGTCCTGTATGCCTGGTGCCTGTGCCTTGCCCCCACCCCCCTCCCTGGCCCCCAGCCCTGGGGTTTTGCCTGGAGCCCTCTCTACACATCACCAGCTGGTTTCCTCCAGGTCATTCATCGCAAGGTTGTGGCTTTTCCTGATTTCAGAATCCTTGATCATTTTCTTCATTTTTTGTGGCACTGGTTAAAAGAGAGCGTGTTTTGAGGTGTGATTTATGGACAAATGTATGGTATTATGATAAATGTGCATTATTATGCCATTTTCTTTCTTTTGTCATTTCGGAGGGAGCAAAACACTGCCTCAGCCCTGGAATTTGTCAACGCTAATGAACAGAAAATCTCCTTGGTCCATTCATGGGGCAGCCACATCTGTAAGCCCAAATAACAGCAATTCTCTCACATCAAGGCTCTTGCTTCGTTGAAATGTCCATCCAGCTTTGGAGCAGGAGACTCATCAGGAAAGAATTCTGTCTTGTCAGAGGTTCAGGAAGGACTGACCTGAATCAAGAGACTGTTTCCTCGGAATCCTGTAGGGTTTCAATGGTTTTCATGGAATTGAATACCCTTTTAGACTCAGGAGGCTTAACTGGAAAGATACAGTGTTCATGGTTCATACCTGATGGTTAGCTTCTTCTAAAAGAGCACCAAACCTGCAGAACCTGCTGCGAATCTGCAGGGGTCACCTCAGTCCCCAGCGGGGTGCGGGTGGCAGGAGCCTTGCTTTAATTAGACTTGGACTTTCCATCTGACACAGAGCTGCATCTGATTTTTACTCTGAGGGCTTCCGCCTCCCAAGGCAAACGGAGAGTCCGAGCACTTGATGTTTAAACACATTTCACACACACGTCCATGTATTTACTTACACAGACACGCACTTGCACACACTCAGACCCGCACGTTCGTGGCCTCGCCATGTGTAGGGCAGATTTCGCCTCCTTCCCCACCCTCTCTGTGCATCGAAACAGAGCTGGGTCATCTCTCTGTTTATTTTTACATGGAGGGATTCATCAATTAAATGTCCAACTTTGAGATCTGGCCTATCAGGAATGTTCCCGGAACGTGAACTCATTGCTTTAATCTGCACCCGAGGCCCCTATTAGCTTCTCTTCAACCAGCATTTTTTGGACAAGGATCCTGCAGCCTTTCTTACCTAGAGGGAGCACAGGAAAAGTCGGGGCATTCTCACCGTCCTTCAGGGGTCCCCACTGGCTCTGGGGTTGCATCTGCTCTCTGAGGACCCCCTCCACACCCAGGGAGGCTTCACCAGCCACAGTGGTTGGGTGTTGAATCCAGAGGTTCTTATTCAATTTTCAGTGCTGGGCCCCGGGGGGTATCTGTTGAAGATAACCGGGCCTCTTCCCAGGGGTGTGCACATACCCACACACATGTACGTGCGTGCACACACACACACACACATCTTCTGGTCTTTGGGGCAGTGTCTGGTCCAGCCTGATATTAAAGACCAGAAAGCCAGGCCCAGGTGAATAAACAAAGGTTTGGCTTCTCCCTGGGTGCTCACAGAGCTCCCACTCAATCTGCAGCCCTGTCCTCTGGGGGCCCAGCCACCAGCAACCCTGGTCCCTGGAGGTGACCCAGGCACCAGGTGCTGCTTTCCCCACAATCCCTGCTCTTCCCATGTCCTAGGAGAAGGATGTTTTTCTAGAAAGGTTTTTAGTTAGCATGTTACTGATGTGTTGCGTGGAAAAGCCAGGTCACAAGATAAATCTTACACTTTGGCTGGTAAATATGTATATATTTATTGTATATAATATAGAAAAAATACAAGAATGAAAACACTGAGTAATTATCTCTAAGTGATGGGATTTTCAGGTATTGATAATTGTTTTTATTTTGGGAGCTTATCTCTTTTTTCTAAACTTGTGACTATGAGCATGTATTAACTTCATAATTAAAAGGTTAGTTAAAAATAAAGTGGAATGGTGGAAGAAACTGTTTGGTCTGAAATAAAAAGGACTTGGGGATACACAATGATTGTCTTAAAATATTTGAAGAAATGTTGCACGAAAGAGGGATGTTGACTTTTTTTTTTGCTGAAGAGGAAAGGGGAGCTGATTTACAACTGAAACGAACAAACAAAAAGGCAAAGAACTTTCTGTTAGCAAAACTGCCTGTAAATAGGTTGAGCTGACTCAGGTGGTGTGTGTTCTCTGCCACAGGAAGACCACTTGGTGGGATAGGGTGGTGGCAGGACTTCAAGAGCGGGACTGATGATGGTGATGATGACAATGGTGATGTTTATGCTAATAATGGTGGTGGTGATGGTGACGATGATGGTGATATGATGGTGGTGACAGTGATGATGGCGTTGATGATGGTGATGATGATGATGGTGGTGATGATGATGACTGTGGTGGTGATGGTGGTGGTGATGGTGACAATGATGCTGGTGATATGATGGTGGTGATAGTGATGATGGCGTTGATGATGGTGATGATAATGATGGTGGTGATGATGATGACTGTGGTGGTGGTGGTGATGGTGGTGGTGATGGTGATATCATCTTCTATGTTCATGTTATGCTGACAAAGCATACAACATTCCTTTTCATACCTAGCTGATACTTGCCCGACCCTCTGGGGAGACACTCAGGCACTGTATCAATCACCCAGTGGAGTGAATGAAGCCAAGAGAAGATGTTACTACTGACCCAAAGGTAGAGCTGAACTTGACTCAGACCTTTCACTCCCCAGCCCCGTGCTCTGCCCCTCTTCGGTCTGAAAGTGGTGGCACCTTGTTCAAACCAAAGACTTCTGGAAAGAAAGGTATTTTCTGTGGATGCGTAGGCTCAGAGAAATGTGGCCACAGCCCAACCCCCAGGACCGGGACAATGTAGATGAGGGGCAGGTCTGCAGGGACTGAGGTGGAAAAGGATGTTTCTGTGGGGGAACCAGTCTGCTATGAGGGCTGCAGCCTGTGCCCACAGGCCTTAGGACCTGCCCCTCCTCCAGCAGCAGGGGGCCTGGACACGTGACTGTGTTTCCTTAGGGCGGGCTGAGACACCCCCAGGACCCCTCCTGGCATTCTGCCCACCTTCCATTTCTTAGCCCGGCCCTTGGCCCTTGGATAGGGATGCTCCCCTGGATTCTCTCCGTCCTCAGCCTCTGCTTTCCCACGTTCGTGTGGCCCCAGGTCCCTCCCAGGCTCTAGCCCAGACTGTCCTCCTGATCTCCCAACGCAGCTTGCCCTTGGCCTGGCGTCCTGCCACCTGGTTCAGTCACTTCACCTGGAACACGGCCAAGCTGAGTCCCTCTCCCACCCCTGCTCCACGACTTGCTCTGGAGGAAGCTGGTGGCGTGGTTGTCACTTGTCCCTGTCTAATCCCAACAGTTCTCAGCGCTGCCTCCTCCTGCCACCTCCTGGGGGCCCCTCGCTGCTGTTCCTGGGTGTGGCGGCCACTGTATTAGGCTGCTTGCCTGCAGCCCCCAGTCTAGTCTGCACCTCACACTTTCCAGCTGGGCCACACCCCCTGCTCCGAGCCCCTGTGTTACTCCCAGGATAAAGCACATCCCCCCTCGCGGGGCCTGGGCCTCCCCTGCCCTTCATCACATCTTCATTTCTGCCTATTGGCAGTTTTTGCTTTAATGGCCCAGGACTAAATCCCTAGAGGCCCCCGGGGGCCCCACCCTCTGGTGTCTCCAGTAGCCACGGGCTCCATCCTCCACCTGGACTGGTCTTCCTTCTTCCTTCTCTCCACCCTCCAGGCTCAGTCAGCTTTGGGCGTCAGCCTGAAAGAAGCGTGCCCTGCTTCTCCGCTGTCGGGGTGAGAGCAGGACACTCTCAGCGTCGCGGCCCTTGGTACCTAATGTCGGGGTGAGAGCAGGACTCTCAGCGTCGCGGCCCTTGGTACCTAATGTCGGGGTGAGAGCAGGACTCTCAGCGTCGCGGCCCTTGGTACCTAATGTCGGGGTGAGAGCAGGACTCTCAGCGTCGCGGCCCTTGGTACCTAATGTCGGGGTGAGAGCAGGACACTCTCAGCGTCGCAGCCCTTGGTACCTAATGTCGGGGTGAGAGCAGGACACTCTCAGCGTCGCGGCCCTTGGTACCTAATGTCGGGGTGAGAGCAGGACACTCAGCGTCGCGGCCCTTGGTACCTAATGTCGGGGTGAGAGCAGGACACTCTCAGCGTCGCGGCCCTTGGTACCTAATGTCGGGGTGAGAGCAGGACACTCTCAGCGTCGCAGCCCTTGGTACCTAATGTCGGGGTGAGAGCAGGACTCTTAGTGTCACAGCCCTTGGTACCTAATGTCAAGGCACGGAGCAGGCTCGGAGTGTGCCTGCTGGGTGCGGGAATAAATGAGGAAGTGACTGAATGAATGAATGGGACATCCGGGCTCCTGCCGGCTCCCAGTGACAGAACTGGAATTTCCACTGTTGGGCAAGTGTCTGCCGTGTCCCCCACTGAGCCCAGCCCTGTGTTCAGAGCCAGGGCCACAGCGGCCGACAAGGCAAGCAGGCCCTGCCCACCTGGAGGCGGGACGCAGCCTGTGGACTCCCGGTTCAGTGCTCTTCCCAACAGGCTGCAGCAGCGTCAGGGGCTAGCACAGCCCTGCAGGGCATTTTGCACCTTTGGTTCGAGTGAGTGAAGTGGGGTCCAGGGCCTGGCAGCTCCAGGTGCTCCGGGCACACACCCTGCTTCCACCTGTCGCTGGCAGCAGGAGCCTCATCCTATTTACCTCTTGCTTTCTGGCGGCCGCTGCAAGGAAGACATCAGAGGCTGGCCAGCTCCCTCCAGTGAGCCGCAGACGCCAGGCGTCAGGAGAGGGCGCTGCTGAGCGCTACTCTGGGAGGACGGGGCGCTCATGCCCCACTTCCCTGCAGATCCCCTGCCTGACGCCATCAAAGGGATGGTTCGCTGCTCGCCTCGGAGGATCGGATAAATGCTGGCCCAGAGCGGGGAAGCCAGCCTCGCTGTTAAGCAACAACCCCAGACCTCTTTGTTTCTCTGCTTCTTCCAAAGTGGCAAAAGATCAAGGCCCCGAGCTTGAAATAACAAAAGGGAAATAGCTTGCAGGCCCGCATCTGGAGGCCAGAAGGGGTTTTAATAGCCCCTCTTGGGAGGGAGGTGGTGGTGGGGAACGGACCTGGGCGCCGATTCCCAAACTCTTCTCTCTGGCTTCCCACAGCCAAGATGAGATGCTATGTCCGACCCCTTAGGCAGCATCCACCTGGCGGCAGCCCCTCCTTTGTCACCTGGGAGGGTGGCGCCTTTCACTTCCTCTGCCCCCTGGTCCTCACTGCAGGTTCTTGGCCTCATAGCTCTTGCATTTCTGTCTCTGATGCCATCAGCTCAAACCTCCCCAGGTCCAGCTCTGGGCTGGCCAAGTCCCACAGGCCTGGGGGTAATGAGGCCTGTGGCAGCAGGGTCGTGGCAGTCTGGCCGGGGTCGGGTGCTGACACATGTCTGTAATTACTTCAGGCTGAGGAAAGCCAGCTCCAGAGCACCGCAGGCATTTCTTGCAGGCGGACGAGATGGGCCTTCTTCTGGGGGACGTCACCCCACGGCCTGAGGCAGCAGGAAGGGGGCGCAGTGGTGTCTTACTTCAGAGAAGGGAGGCCTCTCTCTCTCTCGATTGACCCAGATGGACAATCCTGGAGGGCTCGGCCGGGATGAGTTTGCACAGCACGATTCTCTGGTCTGAAGTCTTCTCCTTAAACGCAGTGAGAAGGGCCCCGACGGTTCCTGGGAAGCTGGGAGGTGGAGGGGGCCTCCTGGGTCCTACACTCTGTACTAATGGCCACCAAAACGGCACCTGCTAACACGGAGTCACAGGAGACATCCACGCCGGCCACAGCTTACACCCACACGTGCGGTGCCACACGTGTCAGGCATGGCGCGTTCGAGAAGACATCCCTGTCGGGCCGGCCAGGTGGGGTTTCACGCCATGTCCAGGAGAAGCTGGTGTCGGGAGAAGGCTGGCGAGTTCTTCGCAGGCCCGTAGCTTGTCAGAGTCAGAGCTGAATTTTGAATCCAAACCTTCCTGACAACCAACGCTTGGACTTACCAGAACCCTTTGTCTCCCGAGATCTCAAGCAAATGAATTACCCGACCTGGTCCAAGTTCTGTCTCGGAGAGCAGATTTCCCCGAAATACAGTTTGGATCTCATCACTTCCCACCTCAAATGCTGGCAGGGGCTCCCTTTCTTGGAGGCCCTCTTGGATGGCTGCAGTGACAGATGACCCGGGATGCTGAGGCTGCTCAGGGGCCCCGCCCTTGGCGGGAAGGCTACGTGGCAGAGAGAGGCAGATGGGTGGGACACGCGTGTCTTCTGGCTCTGAGTGGGTAAGCGAAGCCAGTCACCCGGCTCCTGGGGGCTCAGGCCACTGGACAGACTTTGATTGGTTGGGTGCAAATGATCAAGGCGTCCTGTCCTGGACAACCCAGCCAGCAGAAGGTGCGGCAGCCAGGGGGAGTGGGAGGGGGGGAAGACCCAAACCAGATCCCATCAACACCACCCAAGGCTGTCTGGGCTGGGTCGGCCATGGGTTCAGCAGAGCCGAGTGCCCTCTGGGAGGGCCTGAGTTGAGATGGGGGAGACCGGTCCTCCCAGCAGGATCCTCCCCAGGAACTGGGAGAGAAGTGGAAACCCCAGTGCATGGTGGGATTCCCGAGTCAGTCACGTGGTAGGAACGAGCATAGCGCCCCCCAAGACATGGCATGTGCAGAAAAGGCAGGGGCTGGGTGGTGGGCAGCAGGAGGGAGGAAGTGGCGTGCTAGTGCTATAGAGCGTGGAAGTATAAAACTAATTGGCAGACTGTGTTCCGAGCCCTGGCAACCATAAGTAGCTTTTAGATCTGCAGCTGAGAATCCAATTTAGTACATGTTCGGGCCGCTCCAAGGTCTGGGAGGTGGTTCCCTTTGCCTAGTACGGGGGCCGGGGTGGCGCTGGCTTAGTGAAACAGTCACGCCGACAGCTCCGCCGTGCCGAGGAGCAGAGCCTGGCTCCTGGGATCTTCTGGTTCTCGGACTGCAGTTCTCGGGTTGGTTTCTACTAATCGAAGTTATTGGGGCATCCCTATGCTAGCAGGTCCCAGGGAGGCGTTATCCCGGGGTGACTTTGCCACCCTCCCAAGCTTCTGTTTCTTTGTCTTCCTCTGTTCGTGTTGGGGACTGGTAGGGGACCGCTTCAGGCCTCTCTGTGGCCGTAAGCTCTTGTTGTGGCCCCCAGGCAGGTCACGCCCTCACTTAGGGCACTGTTCTCACTGGCCATAGCCTGGTCAGGGGAGAGGGAGTGTCTTGGCCGAGCTCTCTGTATATACTCTACACCTATGAGGTCTTCTGTGACCCCCATAGCTGTCCCATGCCCCTCTGCTGCTCAAAGTCCCCAAACATGAATTTTTTCTGAGGCCCCTCAGGGAAAACCAAGCGCCCTTCCTCTCCAAGGGCCCAGTCCCAGGCCTGAGCTGTGTTTTGGGCTTCTCGGCTCTGCGTGGAGTTTGCATCAAAGTAATGCTCTCTGCTTTATGGCTTCCAGAATTATGGCACTGCTCCCTATTTTCAGTGCTGCAGGAAGTATATTCTTATTTCCACATTTAGTTAGTCATTTCAATGGGATTTGTGGTGGAAGATGTAAATACTGCAGCCTGCCATTTTGAACTGGAAGAACAGAGTAAAATTCAAGTGGATTTTGAAATCAGGAAAAATGAATAAAACCCAAGGAACCTCACCAACGCAGATTCTTATAGACCATTCAGCTTACTGGGGGCAGAATAACATTTTGAAATAGGAACCGACTGTATTTGTCTGATTCCCTGTGCCTCCTTGCCCTTCTGTCAGAAGCAGCTGTGGCCTGAGAAAGAGGAGACGCAGCAAAGAGCCAGGTATTCGGTCCTCGACGTTTTGAGCTGCCAGATGGGGTGTTCCTGGGGTACAGGACAACCCTGGCTGCCGTGGCTGTCCTTCCCCACCCAGCTCCGAGTGCTGGACAGGGTCAAGGCCTCAGCCAGCGCTGGGAAGGTGGCCAAGAGCAGAGGGCTGTGATCTGGCGTTTCTACTTCAACAATGTCAAGGCTGTCCTGGCATCAGGAATGTTGCTTCCAAGCTTCTGCTTCTCCTGGAGCTGGAGGCCTGCCGGGGCTGATGGCTCCCGGGAGGTCCTGTCACCACCCTCTGGGTCCACCGTTGGGAAGCTCTCACTTTTTGTTCTTCAAGTGGGTTTGGCGAATCCCCTTGACCTTCCTCAGGAAAACTGGCGGTCCGTGTGAGTCTTAACCCCCAGTGTTTGCTCATTGCAAGGTTTCTGATACCTTCTGATCCGTTTCTGACACCTGCACACGTGGCCCTGGAGTGAGGCTCCTGGCCCGTTGGTATTAGGTGTGTGTGTCCAGGGGAGATACTGACTCCAGGGTGATGGGTGACACGCCAAATAACTTGCCCAAACATACTGACATCTACAACAATCTGCAATTTCCATCAGTACAGGGTCACCAATGCAGCGATTCCAGATATAGATTCCATGACATGGAGGAATTTATCATTTAATAAGGGTGGCATTTCAGATAAGTAGGGAACATTGAATACAAGATTTTGGACTATTGGCTACAGCTATAGGGGAAAAAAGTTACCTGAAGACTGGCCTCCCTTTCCATGTCGTACCTCGAATAGATTCCAGCTGGATTAAAGATTAGGTGTAAGAAAAGAAGACTGCAAAACTGCAGAAGGAGATATAGGAGAATGTTTTTGTATTCTTGGGGAGGAGAGGATATTAGGAATGAGATAGAACCAACAGTGGTGTCTCGGAGGTTAAATGCCACAGAGATTTATTTCCTCCTCGGGCTCCACGTCCAACATAGGTCAGCAGGGTTTCTGCTCCGCCCAGACACTCAGGGACCCAGGCTGCTGAGACGCTACTGTCTGGGATAGTATAGCAGGGGAGAAACACCGGAGAGTCACACACTGGCTATTCTATATTTTGGCCCAGAAGTGACACGTGTCACACCTGCTCAAAGCCTATTGGTCAGAACCAGTCATGTGACCCTGCAAGGGCCTGGGGTAGTGTGTGGAGCAGGTTGAACATTTTTGAAGAGTTCTGCCACAAACTCTATCCTAATACATTAAGACATCAGATGGAATGGATGATTTTGGGGGATGTGTACATCAGCAGAGTTGATCCAAGAAGTAAGAAGTCGAAAGAGACGCATAGGAAGAAATGGAAAAAAAATTCTAAAAATTCCCTGCAAGAACTGTGCCCCATCCCGGGTGGTTTTATTGGGAGGATATTGAATGTGTTTCTCGGGGGCGGGGGGCCAAGGAGAGATGCCCCCAGAATCCACCAGGGGCTGCACGCCATGTGTGGAGTGAACAGAAGTGCAGGTGGCTCTGGAAGCCAGGAAGCAGGAGGCAGGAAGCGCCACAGCATGGCTTTAGGGGAAGGCGTGGATTCTACCCCTGCCCTCCAGTTATTGCCGCTCCAGTGAGGGCGTGCTCCTGGCCCTGCCCCTTCTGTAAACGGAAGCTGATTACCCGGAATTATCCTGTTGTGGTTCATTTTATGTGTTAAGTTGTCTGGGCCACAGTGTCCAGATGTTTGGTCAGATGTTTCCATGAAGGTGTTTTGGGATGAGATTAACATTTAAATCTGTGGACTTGGGCTTCCCTGGTGGCGCAGTGCTTAAGAATCTGCCTGCCAATGTAGGGGACACGGGTTTGAGCCCTGGTCTGCGAAGATCCCACATGCCGCGGAGCAACTAAGCCCTTGAGCCACAACTACTGAATCTGCATGTCTGGAGCCTGTGCTCTGCAACGGGAGAGGCCGCGACAGTGAGAGACCCGCGCACCGTGATGAAGAGGGGCCCCCGCTCGCCGCAACTGGAGAAAGCCCTCGCACAGAAACGAAGACCCAACACAGCCAAAAACTAAAAAAAAAAAAAAAAAAAAATCTGTGGACTTAATGTGGGTGGGCCTCACCCAATCAGGTGAAGGCCTGGAGAGAACAAAGACTGACCTCCCCTGAGCAAGAAGGAATTCCGCCAGCAGCTGGCCTTTGGGACCCGGACTGTAGATTTGCCCTGGGTCTCCAGCCTGCTGGCCCACCCTGCAGAGTTTGGACTTGCACCTTCACAACTGCTTGAGCCAATTCCTTTAAATAAATCTCTCTCATGTATATCCTGTTGGTTCTGTTTCTCTGGAGAACCTTGACCAATAGAACCATGGTCTACTTGGAGAACACCTTCCCACAGACCATGGGCAACAGGGGAGAGGTGATTCCCCACTAGGAAACTGGAATGCTGTTGCAGGCAGGGAGCGTGGGTATTCTGAAGCCAAAGAAGATCTAAAGAGAGCAAAGAGAGACGGACGCTTGTGGAGCGTCAGACGTAGCAACCTCCTCAGAGGCGTGGCCAGCTTGCAGTTCATTGTATGAAGCTATTGGAATCACAGAAAATAAGGGATGTTATTTATAAATATATATATTTAAAGTTACGAGTCTTTTTGTCAATCCTTGGACATGGACATGATTCAGTCTTTAGCTATCACGCTCGTCTCGGCACCGTTGAAGCTGCATCTCCACGCTGGGGGTGATGGCCCTGAGGCTGTCACAGCTGTGCCCAACGGGGGCAGGAGCAGAGCCCACACGTGTGTCTCCCGAAGGTAGAAATGGACCTGATGTTCCCTTAGAGGGGAGGGGAGGATTCCAGGTGCTGGTGAACCAGAGCCACGTGGCTGTTCATGGGAGCAAGGTCTGCAGAAGAAGGTTTTGAAAGGTAAGAGGTTCATTTCAGAGCCTCCCTTACAGCCCGGAGGCATGTGCCTCTTTCACCAGAACAGAGCAGAGGAAACTGTTGATGGACGGCTCTCCCCCGACAGCTGAGCAAACTGAGGCTGCCAGGCTGGGCGCCGGCTTGCTCTTTGATCAAAGGTCCTGGGCTCACTTCCCATTTCCCATCTTCCTGCTCTCAGGACACTACGACCTCTGTACTGTGCCACTGAAGACAGGTAGAAGGGAAGGCCGGTGAATCCAGTGTAAGTCCCTGTTCAGCCTGGATCACTGGGAAAGAGAGGAATGCAGAAAAGGCAAGGGAATGATGGACACGGTGATGATGAACACGATTTGTGTGCACATTCCACCAGCAGCGATCTATGAGTCAGGGGCTCTTAACGTGCCCCAAATTGAAACTGGGTAAATACTGCCACTTTTTGTTTGCCTTGAGAGTTAGCTGTCTGCAGGCATGTTAGGAAACCATGGCGAAGAGCATTCCAGATGCATGCGGTGCATTTGAGTTTATTTATTTGTCTCAATTTATTCCAGTTACATTTGAGCATGGCGTGATTATACATCTCACACTGATTGAAGACCATGGCCTGTGGGCAGGACAGGAGGCGGGGGAAGGGCTTCCTAGCTCCATCTAATTTAAAGCACCTTTGGCTGAGTGATGCAGTGAAAAGGATGTGGCTAAAACAAATGAAAATCACAGCAGGATCAAAGTACACGCACAAATGCATTCCTTCTGGAAGCAGCTCCTCTTTCCCTTCCACTCTCTCCCCTGGCCCTGTCTTCTTCCTTATTCGAGTCCCAGTGATTCTTCTGTGGCAAAGCTCCAGGACTCCTCGTCTCCTCCGAGTGCGACCGCGGTCTCATCTGTGACTGATGGGGCGCAGGTACAGCCACCGCGGGCTTGAAGGAGCTCCGAGGGCCTTCCTGATCTCATGGTGGACATGTGAAGCGTGGCGTCAATCAGCCCTTCCTCTGAGCAGTTCAGAGACAGTCAGAGACGTTGGGAGGCACTTGTTTGAAGCACAGCTGGAGGAGTCCACGATGTGATCCGCAACCCCCGGCTTCCACGCCCCTCTCCAGTGCAACTGCGCCGCTGCTGTGCAGGATTTCATGTGGGAATCGTGGGGAGCAACGGGAGCCCAGTATGGCCCAGTCCTGCCACACTTCACATGCTTACGACAGAGGCTCGGAGGACACTTCCACTCAGGGTCACACAGGAAGCACATCCGGTCTGGAGGCAGGGGGTTGCTCAGACTTCCTGGTTCCGGTGACAACTCAAAGGGGCGCAGCACACGAGGGGAGCCTTAGCCCCACCCCCACAAATGACACATCACACACACACGAACCACACATACTACACACACCCCACACGTACACACACACGCACCACACACACCACATACACATACTACATACACACCCATACATACGCCCCACACACCACATGCACACACACCACACACCCCTTCCCTCGGCCCGCCTGTGGGCGCTTCTCCTGGCACTGCCTGTGGTCCAGAGGAGCCCTGGCAGCCCCACCCGTGCCATCGCTCACAATCTAAAGGAGACGCTCTCCTGGTCGCACGGATCTAACCTCAGGGCAGGACCTGACTGGCCCTGCCTGGTCACGTGCCCAGCCCTGCACCAATCACTGCACATGGGAAGATGGAGCTCTGTGATGGGCCCAGGGAGATCACATGCTTGTCCTGATGCGATGAGGGGCCTGTGATTGACAGTGCCAGCAAAACTGTGAGTGCGCGTGTGTGTGGTGTGTGAGCGTGTGTGGTGTATGTGTGTGTGTGTGGTTTGGTGTGTGAGCGCGTGTGGTGTATGTGTGTGTGTGTGGTTTGGTGTGTGAGCGTGTGTGGTGTATGTGTGTGTGTGTGGTTTGGTGTGTGAGCGTGTGTGGTGTATGTGTGTGTTGTGTGTGTGATGTGTGGTGTGATGCGTGTGGTGTGTATGGTGTGTGTGTTTATGGTGTGTGAGTGTGTGCGGTGTATGTGTGTTGTGTGTGTGATGTGTGGTGTGATGCGTGTGGTGTGTATGGTGTGTGTGTTTATGGTGTGTGAGCGTGTGTGGTGTATGTGTGTGTGTGTGGTGTGGTGTGTGAGCATGCATATGGTGTGTGTGTATGTGGTAGATGGTGTGTGCTGTGTGTGTTTCTCTCATTTAGCGAGGGGCTCTGGGTGGAGCACAGCACTGGCCGAGTGTCCGGAAGGTTCTTTCCTGCAGTGCCGTGTGGGTGGGCGTGGAGCCCTGGCTGAGGAGATGTCACGGATGGCCTCTGATGAAAGGGATCGGGGCCAGCGTGCTGGGGAGGCAGCTCATCTTGTCACGCTTGTGCGCAGCTTTGAGTCCCCGAGGCAGGGAGATTTATCAGTGTTTCCTGCACTTATTGGTCCAAGAAGACCTCTCTTTCCTCTCGAGCAGTAGAAAGGAAAATGAAGCTTTAGGATAATTTAAACTGGAATTCAGGAAGCCCTGTCATCTTCCAGATACAAATCAGCAATCTGCTCGGGCATTTTGGGGCAGATTCCCTCCCCAGCACATGTCCTGCCCGGTCATTTTCGACCAAGCCACCAGCACCTGACCCTGAGTGTGAACTCTCAGCCGCTGTGACTTTGTTTGTGGTGTCCCCTCTGTCTGGAGTGCCCATCTCCCCAACATCACTGACTATTCTTCTGGGCAGCCCTGGCCTTTGAAACTGGGGTGACCTTCCCTACCTGCTCACAATACACTGGGGAGGTACACCTCATGTACCAGGGAGTTCCCTGCATGCTCGAGCCCCACTGTGTGCAGAGCACCCCCTGCATCCTCCATCACCACTGCGCACCAGAGCACCCCCTGCATCCTCCATCACCACTGCGCACCAGCGCACCCCCTGCATCCTCCATCACCACTGCGCACCAGAGCACCCCCTGCATCCTCCATCACCACTGCGCACCAGTGCACCCCCTGCATCCACCATCACCTCGTTTCTTCTAACACCCCCAATCTCAGATTCTGTGGTTGCAGCAGAAAGAATAATCCACAATTTGGTGAGATCAGTTGTCGGACTTACTGTGTCCGGAATGGGATCCGAAAATTTCCTGAAATCCTTGTAGTTTTGGCAACACAGTGCTGAACAAAGTATGTGACATGGGACCTGTGCAAGAAGATTCCAGAACAAAAAGAAAGAACATATCATACAACAAATAAAGAACATGCTTTTGAAGTTTATCCAGAAAAAAAATTTAGATATTCAATACCTTGCACACACAAGACAAATAAAGAAAATATGGACTTTCTTTAAGAAAGAGATGAAATATAAGATGAAAAGATGCTTGAGAGCTGATAAAGGAAAGATGATAAACCAATAGGCAGTTGCAGAATTTAAGTTATTATTAGAGCAACAAGGACTGGAATTACTACTCTAGACAAAATAAACAGTGGGAATACAAAACAAACAGAAACAAAAAGCTCTGAAATTGAGGAATCAAGAGCTGCTGGTCGGTATGAACAGCCAGCAAGGGGATGCAATGAGAGGAGAACTGGTTGTGTGAAAAGGAGACCAGACCGAAAGAGCGGGAATAATATTTTGAAGCTGTAATAGGAGAACATTTTCTGTGACTGAAGAAGGCACAAATCTACATTTTAACAAATTGTAGGGTGTCCGAGAGAACACTATTAATTCCATCTGGTGCCAGGTGAAGCCCCTACCTGTCCAGGATGAGGAGTAGAGTCTCAGGGATCCAGGAATAACACGAGTTACTTAGAAAGGGAACCTGGGAGGCTGGCATCAGAGTTCTCTCGAGGCCGGATGACAAAAGATAGTTGGTCAATATCCACAGGTTTTGAGGGTAAGCATCTGTGAAACCAAGATATTTCCCCTGCCCATCCCCAGCTTGTGTAACGGCACCGGAAGACATTACCCCCCCACAGGAGGACTCGTGTCCCGTGTGCCTGCTGTCTCAAAGAAACAATTCTATTGCTATTGCCAGGACTAGAAGGTCTGTTCTAACCAACCAAAAGACACTCAAGGCATCCACTGGAAATGTGGATTGGGGAAGGAGAGGGCAGGCAGGTGGTGAGCACAGACTCCATTTAAACATCACATTAGGTCTGAATAACGGTAGTGTGCTTCACATCGGAACATAAATGTTGTCTGGACTCCTAATCTAATCAGGTCTCCACATGGCTGATGGAGATTGTCAGAGGCCACCAAGTGTAAGATACATCTTGATCTCAGAGATGCTGAGAAAGAAAAAGCATTTCAGAATGGAAATGGACTACGCGTCTCTTTGTAGGACTTGTCACAAAACAGTTCGCTTCTCTTCCAGACTGCAATCTTTCTGAGCTTGAGTATGGGGCTGATTTAGTTTTGTTTATTGCTGTGCCACCAGCAATAGCAGAGCCTGGCACTTAGTAGGTGATCAATAAGTGTTTGCTGAAAAATACGAATAATCATTAGAAGATAAAAATAGCATCTTAACTCAAATGGTTAGATAAAATTCTCAGAGCACACCACCCAAAAATAGGTGAATGGGGGAAGTGGGGAAAGTGTACTTATACTAATTTCTTCATATTAATTTGTTTCTGAAGATCATACACTCAGAAACACAGGTTGAGGTCGTCTATTTAAAGATGTAAAAACAATGACAGCTAAAACAACCACGCTAGATTATATTCTTGCAAACTGTAAGAGAAGACAGAAGATAGGAAAAAGTAAACAACGTAGCAATAAATAAAACAATGCAAGGAGACTGCTAGGAAGCATGTAAAACTGGAGATCTAGATACATCCCATCTCCTAAAGTAAGACCAAATGTGTCCATTATATTATAAATGTAACCTTTAAGAAAAAGAGTCTCAAGGTGGCACGTAGAACAAACCAGTTGTATATTAGCTCTCAGAAAGCTGGACATAGATTAATAAGAATGTTTGTAAGTAAATGAAAAAGAAAATAAAAACAGAAATAAAGTAGGGCTCTCACACTACTCCAGAAAAATTGTGTCAAAGCAGGAATATTAAACTGCACGAAGAGGGTTTCTTTTCTTTGATGAAATGATCAGTCCACAATCAAGTTATACATTTTCACAAAACTGTATATAATATATAATGCAATATCAATATTTATTTGAAAAAGGATCAGAAATACAAGGAGAACTTTTCACACATGCAGTTGTGGGAGAAACTCTGCCAGTTGCCTCTCAGGTCTTGATAGATTATGTGGACAAAAGGAAAGTGGGCTTAAGGGTGTTCACTGCACCACACCATTCAGAGTGCAGGTGATGACACGTGAAATTCTTTCCCCCAAATCAAGTTAAATTCAACGGAAACATCCACCAGCCAAGATGGGTGGCAAGTCTGATATGAGAGTTTTGAAAAACTGAAGCCTCACCCCCTTGAATCTGGGTCACAGGGGAGAGAGCCCTGGTCCTCTGTCCATTGGCTTCTGCAGCTGTGCCCTGCCCAGGTCACGTCCGTCTACCTGAAGTCTGCCAGCTCCAGCTATGGGTCTGAGGCCTTGCGTACACTGTGCCACAGGTTGCCCACAGCCCTTCTTTGTTCCTCTGTTTCTGGGTGCCGGTGAGGACCTGTGTGTTAACTTGGGGTGTGGGCAGTGGCAGTGCCCCTTCTCCCTCTAGAGCAAAGCTTTCTTTCCTCTCTCTTCTATCCTCAGGGGGGATGATAGCCCAGTGGGAATTTTGTGGTCTAGGTAGGCAGGCTCAGAATCCAGACCCACCAAAAGGAGCTTGATATTTACAAAGGCAATATCTGGGTTTCCCTTCCCCGCAATGGGCAGTGCCCCTACTGACTTGAGAGAAGCCCCTCCTTGCTGCCACCTCCTACCCTGCATTGATTTAAGTGAATAATGTAAGATGGATCTAAAAGTCTACATTGTAACTGTACCCTGAAGATGTAGAATGACCCTTGTTTTATGTGTCCTTGGATCAGCGATAAATCCTAAATGACAGAAATAGCACAGACGGTGCTCTCCCACTGCAGAGAATGAAAATACAAATTAAAGGACAAATTAGAAACAGACAGAAGACCAACTTCTTGCAACATTTAAAACAATCATCTGATGGATAAAAGAGAGAAATCAAAGCAGGAATAACAAAATATTTAGAAAAGAATGGAAGAGAAAAAGTTATGTTAGAGCTTATTGGATGTAGCTGGAACTATACTGAGAAAATAAGTTTATAATTTAAAAATTGTCAGAGGGAATTAAGAAATTTCAAGAGAAAAAAACCCAAAGAAAGCAGAAGGACTACAGATAACAGCAGAAGTAACTCATTAGAAAACAGAAACAATAGAATTGATAAACGGAGGTCAAGAGATCACTCTATAGAAAAAGAAAAGAGAATAAACTACTAGCTAGTTAATCAAGAAAAATGTAAGAAAAACATGAATATATTACATGAAAATAGCCTCAGAGAAACCAGTATTTGAAGAGAATAATTCTTACAACTCTATGCTGAAAGAGTTTGAAAATGTGGCCAAAGAGATTAATTTTCTAGAAAAGTATATATCATTAAAATTAATTGAAGAAGTGCTAGAATATTTGAATGTGCCAACATCTATACAAAATATTTGAGAAAGTTGGAAGAGTTGCAGCAACTTAGTGTGGCTTTGTGTGTGTGTGGTGTATGTGTGTGTGATTGTGTGTGGAGTGTGTGTGAGTGTATATATGTGTATGTGTGCTATATATATGTGTGTGTGAGTGCAGGTGTATGTGTGTAGTGTGTGTATGTGTGTGAGTGTGTGTGTGGGGTGGGCATGAGTGTGGGTGCTTTAGCCTCCTGTAATCTCCCTCAGGCTTCCTAACTCCTTCAAGTACAAATGATGGTGATGTTGATGATGATGGTAATTATGGTGATGATGATAGTGGTGATGATGATGGTGATGATTACGATGATGATGGTGGTGTTGATGATGGTGATGGTGGTGATGATGGTGATGATGGTGATGGTGATGATGGTGATGGTGATGATGGTGATGGTGGTGGTGATGATGGTGATGATGGTGATGATGGTGATGATGGTGATGGTGATGATGGTGATGATGTGGTGATGATGGTGATGGTGATGATGGCGATGATGGTGATGATGATGGTGGTGGTGATGATGGTGATGATGGTGGTGGTGATGATGGTGATGATGATGGTGATGATGGTGATGGTGATGATGGTGATGATGATGGTGATGATGGTGATGATGATGGTGATGATGGTGATGATGGTGATGGTGATGATGGTGATGATGGTGATGGTGATGGTGATGATGGTGATGATGATGATGGTGATGATGATGGTGGTGGTGATGATGGTGATGGTGGTGATGATGGTGATGGTGGTGATGGTGATGATGATGGTGATGATGGTGATGATGGTGATGGTGATGATGATGGTGATAATGATGATGGTGATGGTGGAGATGATGGTGATGGTGATGATGGTGATGATGATGGTGGTGGTGGTGGTGGAGGTTAAGTCCTAGGTCTTTTGGGGATGGCCATGCTTTGTTGGTGGCTGAGTTGGCTAACTGCCACCATTGCCCTCCTTGCCATGCAGGATGGTGCTGGGTTGCAGTGTTGCAGGAGTGTGGCAGGAGGCTGCCCTGTGGGATGCCAGGGCTTCCTGCTGTCTGACTTTGGGCAGGGTTGACAGTTGGAGGGAGAGTAGAAGGGGCAGAAGGTGAGGGAGGCCACCTGGCTCCCTACTCCAGGTGCGGCTGTCATCTGGATGCACCCTCCTACTGATGGTCTCGGTCTTGGCTTTTCCCTTCCAGGAAAGACTGTGGCCCAGCAGCAGGGCATGGTCAGCAGCCTTCGGGGTCTGTCCCTGGTGGAGACCCATCTTGTCTGGTCAAGTTCTTGGTGACTGAGAGGCCAGCATGGAGGCTTGTCTCATGGCCACCCCTTGCTCTTGAGCTCCCCACAGGGCTGGCTGAGGCTGCAGTGGGCCTGTAACAGCTGGATTTCACCTCTGAAAGGAGGCCATCTGCCTCCTTAACAAACACCTGGCACCTCAACTTCATCTCAGCTTCTGCTCCTGCAGATCCCAGCCTGGAAGCCAGCTCCCTCTCTCCAGGTCCCATGAGCTATCCCCACGCCCCTTTCAGGACTTGGGTGGCATCTCCCGGTGGTTGTTAGAATAATGTGGAACACTCTGCTACCTCTACTGCTTCCTTTAAAAGTTCTGCTTGTATTTTTGTAAATCGTTCCATAAAAAATGCTCCTCAGGTTACTCAATCGGAGATGTCCTCTGTTACCTGCCAGGATCCTGTCTGGCATACAATCTAAATAGAGCATACACCAAAAAAAAAAAAAGGTGCACTTGCTGAGCAAAAGCTGCTTTAGGACCATATCCCTAGGCAACCTCCTTCCCTGCCCTGACTGCTGCCCTCAGACCATCCTCTGTAGAAATTCTGGAGCTGTCCCTGTTGACAGAGGACTTGTGGTTAAAGATGCAGGACTGCGCTGCCCCTTCTGAAATCCTGCTAAGTGAGGACTGGTGAGGACAGAAGAAAGGAAGAGAGACATTGGCGCATGAGAGACGTTAAGAACGTTGCGAAGCTGGAAAGTGGACGGATAAGTGGTGAATGGTCAGCAGATGGGAGAGTATCAGTTTGAGTTTCTGCTGGGTGGGAAGCAAGTCCATTCAGGCAGCTGAACCTCGGGGTCCCGGGTGCGGAAGGCTGGTGGCCCAGGATGTGTTGGGAGGGGGACTGGGTGATGGTGGGACAGAAGCAGCAGGAAGATCCCTGCCCAGCCCCCTCACCGACAGTCACAGCGAAGGCGTGCTGAGGAGGTAACACCAGGGCTGGGGCCATTATGTCAAGCTGGCACGATGAGTGGTGAGAGGCCCCGGCCCCTAATGCTTGTGGCCAGGCTTTGGCTCCACATGTGTGGCTGCAATGCCCGGGGTGTCCCAACAACCACCCAGGACAGCCTTAAACTCAGCAGGAGGGTCAGCACCTCTCACTGCGTACAGGCCCCAACGTCCCACATCAGGCAGGTCTCAGGGGGCGGTTGGCCCTTGGCTCTGCTCTGAGGCCCCCAAGCAGGAGTCAAGCATGGGCTGGCGCTTTCTTCTTGTCTCTGTTTTTATTCCCCACCACCCTTCCTTCCTTCCCCCTTTTTAAAAAGAAGCAGGTGGGGAGGGGCCCTAGGGGAGAAAGGGAGAAGGTCACTCCAAGTGTCTTGGAAAAGACATGGTGTGGACTCCCGTGCAGCGCACCCACAGCCCTCTGCTGCCCCGCGCAGCAGCAACAGGAGAGAGAAAGGGCCTCTGGACAAGGACCAGTCCTGGTTCATTTGGAGAAAGGGAGGCCATTTAAACCATTCCCAGCACTGTCTAGCAGCTCTGACGGGGCTGCAGTTTATGTCCTTAGATAGTTTCTTCACGTACTATAGTCCTGAATGGCTAACTCAGCTCCGGGTGCTCACAGAGCAGGAAGGACTCTTGGAACATCGGCCGCCTCTGAATCATACATTGACTTCCTAAAAATGGTCTTTGGGGTGGCGGGGGGCGGCCGGCAGCAGAATGGTGGGTGGGAGGAGAGCCCAAATGGATGTGTGCTTCACAAACAGGTCTCTGTGATGCTCTGGGTAACTGCTGATTTGTGAGCAGCTGCAAAGTAAGAGACCCCGCCATGCGGAGACAGGATCCTTAATCTGCGCCCCCCTGACCACAGAGCTGCCACATGTGCACCAGTGGCTCTGGGTCACGAAGAAGGCGATCAGCAGCAGGGAGACCCCAGGGAGGGCGTTCTGTCTGGGGCAGGGAGGCGGCTTCCTGATGGGGCAGGGGTGGCCCTCAGGCACAGGGACGCCTGGGAGGGGAGCTGGGTCACCAGCTTGTCCTGGTGTGTCCGGAATTTTATTGTTTTTAAAACTGAAAGTCTTGCATTTGGGGGACCCCCAGTCCCAGGTCATGGGGACGAGTCGGTCACCCTGGAGCTGGTGGGGTGGTGACAGTGGAGTGGCTGCCCCAGGTGTGTGTGGGGTATGGGCTGGGCTGGGCTTCTAGAAGGGGAAGGACAGGTCAGGGTGGGTCCCTGAGGGCTCCCGCTCGAACTTGACGCGTGAGACTCCAAGTGAGTAAGGTTCAGAGCTGCCCTGTTCAGCTTGGTGTAGAGTTGGCACTTTGAGCGCAAAGGACGTGCATTTAAAGTTACACTTTAAGGTCCTGTTTCTGGCATTTCGTAGCTCGTCCAGCTTTGTACAGCTTGCCTGGGGGCTGGGCTCTGTGCTGGGGGCAGGGGCCTGGCACATGCCCGGCTCTGCCCTCCTCCTCTGTGAGAAGGGGGGGCAGGTTCACCTCTCTGGAACTCAGTTTCCTCCTGTGTAAGATGGGGCTGGATTCTGCACACAAAGGTGCCGTCCAGAGCAGCCCTTTCTGACTGTCGCCTGGGTCCCCTCTCTGGCCCCGGCTGGGGTCATTGGGCCCACACATGCCGGGCTCTGGTCTGTGGCCGGGCCCGGCACAGGGCAGCTTGGTGGCCTGTCTGGCCTCCGTTCCACCTGCCTCCCTCCCTTTGTCCAAGCTGCTTCCTCAACACCTCGTCCAAGAACCGGCGGAACTGACCGCCTTCTTGCCTCTTGTCCTGGCTGGCCTCGGTTCCCTGTTTGTCCCCTCACAGGGTGAGATCCTTCCCAGGGCCCTTCCTCTCCCCTCCCGTGACCTGCCGTTTCGGGGGAAACTGTTCCATCTCCAGGTGAGGCAAGCACGTTTTTCTCAAGAACTATTAACCTACAGAGAAAAAAAAATGTTGAGGATGGTAGAAATAAGGTGAAGTTAATTTAGGGTTTAGCTGTACTTTTAGAGATGATCTCAAGTGTTTTTCTCATCTGTTTTTCAAATTAAGAACTGGAGGCATTAAAGTAATCTCCAGTGTTATCCGGAGGGGTGGTGAGGGCCAGGCCTGTTGTATAAGCCACTCTGCGTGGCGGCTTTCCGGAGATACCACAGCGCCCTGCGAGAAGGGGCTTTGAGGTTTGGTTCCAGCTGCATTGGGAGGCGGGGAGGGAGACTCAGCACCCAGCATCACCCCTGGGCGCCCCGGCTGCTGGGAAACAAGCCAGGGTGGGAACGAGAGCGTCCCTGGGTCAGCGCCGCCAGCAGGGGGACCGCGCAGAGCACACACGCCTGCTGGCGCTTAAATCCATACGCTAAGCGCTTCGGGCTTTATATGCTGTGGGACTCTCAGTCCGGCAAAAAACCCTTTACTAATTCACTGTTAAAGCCATTTGCCTTTCTACTGCTTGCATGTATGATTCCTGAAATATGTCTTTGCTAAATGTGGAGGGTAGTGACAGTCAGCAGAGCTCTCTCCCCTCCAGGTCGGTTGTCCCGTCATAAAGCTGCCACGGTGGTTTTGCGGTGGCTCACGAGGGCGGAGGGCGGAGGGCTCACCCACCTCCGCTGCTTGGGGCCCACCTGCTCGGGGGCGAGGCGACTCCGGAGGGTCAGAAGCCTCAAAGTGTCCACAGGAAGTGGTAGGGAGGGGTCCCCGAACGTGCGAGCATTTCTCCTGACAGTGGAGGGGCCCCTTGGAAGAGGGGAAAGGGGGGACAAGAGCGGGTGGGCTGCACCTTTGCCACTTCGACCTGTAGCAGCGCCCTGGTCCCTGAAATCCTCCTGGGGCTGGAGAGATGGCGCCCTCAGGCTACGAGGTGTCAGGCCAGCTATCCCCCACGAGCCAGGGGGCCCCCGAGGCAGCAGATGCCACCTAGTGAGCCCTTCACGCTCCTGGTGGCTGAAGGCGCGCCCCTGGCATTACCACACTGAGATAAATGGTATCGGGCCTGGGTACACAATTTGTGGGACCCAGGGCAGAATCAAAGTGTGGGCCTTTTGTTCAAAACGTCTTCAGGCTCTCATGGCAGGGACAACAGGGCATTACACCAAGCGCAGGCCTTCTGAGCAAGGGGCCCGGCGTGGCTGCCCAGGTAGCACACCTGGTGTCACTGTCATCTTCCACCTCCTCCCACCTGCCCAGTTTTTAGGTTAAGAAACAGGCGTGGAGAGGTCCTGGTCCCACTGCTGTTGGTATCAGAGCTGGGCCTGGAACCCAGGCATCTGACTGCGGAGTAGACCCCGGGGTCTCCCCACACCCCCAGCCCTGAGGTTGTTGGGGTATTCTCAGGAAACATAGGGGGCCTGAGCATCTGTCACCCCCAGGAAACACCAGCATGCTTCCCCCACTGTCCCTTCTCCTTCCATCGCACGACCGCACTGGGAGGTGTCGCCTGCCGGGCTCAGAGGACAGTGCACTAATGCAGCGTTCGGCTGTTACTGACTGGGTGCCTTCCCGGTGCCAGACCCTGCGGGGAGCTGGGGACGCGGCTGTGAGGAGGGTGGACGTGCTCCCTGTGCCGAGGAGCTCCGGTCTCGGAGGGAGACAGACATCGCTCAAGGGCTTACAGAGTTATTTACTCACGGTTGTGAAAGAGCTGGGAAGGGTCCCAGGGACAGCGCGCGCGTGGTGATGCTCTCTGGAGCCTGGCCGCAGGGAGACAGGGCATCCTGGGGAAGGGGAGGACAAGCACAGGGGGCTTGAGGGAAGGCTGTCAAGGAACAAGGCGCCTGGTGCGGTCCAGGAGGTGACGGAAGGCCAGAGTGGCAGGGGGTGGGTGAGGGAGGGGCTCAGGGTGGTGACGTGAAACAGGCGTGGCTGGCAGGGGCCAGGGTGTGAAGGCCCTGGTGAGACTGTTTCATTTTTTTCTTGGAAATGAAAAATGAAGAACAACGGACAGAAGATGCCCTGATCGCATCCGTGTTTTCTGAGGCTCCTGCTGGCCGCAGTGTGCAGGCGGGATGGAGTGGGCTAAGTGGGACGCCAGGAGACCCAGGAGAAGGCTACTGCACAGCGTAAAGCTTGGTGGACACCGAGAGGGGCACACAGAGCCCTCAGACAGCGTAGGGGAGCAAACACCAGTCCAGGTCAATCCCTGCTTCTGGGATGAACAAACGGGGGGAAAATCCAGCAGGGGACCTATGATATGAACCGGCAACTCCTATGACCTTGAAGACAAGGAGAAGACAAGCCTCTCTGAAAACACTGTGTCTCCTTTAGTTGCTGTTACCTTGGATTCTACCTGGAGGGCACGTATTCCATTTTAATTTTACTATCAGTTGCCACTTCGCTTCCGGAAAGCGCCAGGACTCTTCGCGTTGCCACCAGCAGTGTACGGAGACCCCTTTCTCCATATCGCTCCCATGAATATGTATTCCGGATTTTTTTATTTTTAAGTTTTTTGTGGGCTGATGGGTGTAGTGATGTCTCTCTGTTGCTCTAATCGGCTTTCCCTGACTTCTAGTGATCGTGAGCAGCTTCTCAGGTGTGTGATGGACATTTATTCCGATCCCTTTCTTTTGCCTGTTTATAGCCCTTGTCCGTTTTTCTGTTGGGTATTTGGGTCTCTCTTGTGAGTTCACCCTCACTGTATATTTTGGGCACTTACACCTTACAGGTCATCTCTGTTAAAAATATATTTTGTACATTTCTTCTTTTCTATTTTTTGTGGGATCTTTTGCCATATACATTTTTTAAAAGTAAACAAAGTACACGTAAATACAGAAAAGTATACACATTATAAGTGTTCAGCTTGGTGAATTTCGACAACGTGAACTGGCCTGTGTAATCATCACCGAAGCAGGAGTAGAATGGTACAGAACACCTCACCCCCTTCGCCACATCCAGAGGTTAACGCCCAGAAGGAAGCTCCGCCCTCATTCCCAGCCACACAGATGAGTTTCTGCCTGGTTTGGGGCTTTCTATAAATGAATCCATCCTGCCTGTACTCTCTTCTGAAGATGAAATTTAGAAAATGCAGTAAACTATAGAGAAGAAAACATGGGTTAATGTGGTTTAATATATTTTTAATATAATTTTTTGTTCATTTCCATGTTTTTCTTCTGTGAATTTCCTGTGAGGTCTTTGCCTCTTTTTTTTCTATTGGAAGCTTGCCTTTTAAAAACTGTGTTAAAACACCCTTTTCTAGAGTAAGATATTAACTCTTTGTCATCTTTGTTACCCATATTTTTTCTTGATTTGTCATTTGTTTAATCTTATCACTTGAGGTACAGACCCTCTTACATTTTAGGTAATTTTTTCCTCTGCTATTTGTTTTCATACTTGATAAGATCTTACTTACCAGTGAAGTCAGTTAAATATTCAACTATATTTTCTCGAAAATTGTCATGGTTTCTTTTTATGTTTAGCTTTTCCATCTATTTGGAATTTATTTGGGGATATGGCTTGGAGTGAGGCTCTAACTTAAAGTTTTTCCTATTGAGTCAGTTTTTCAAGCACCATTAGTTGAGTGTTTCATCCCCTCTCTAGCCATCTGTAATGCTTCTTTTTTTTTTTTTTTTTTTTTTTTTTTTTGCGGTACGCGGGCCTCTCACTGCTGTGGCCTCTCCCGTTGCGGAGCACAGGCTCCGGACGTGCAGGCTCAGTGGCCATGGCTCTCGGGCCCAGCCGCTCCGCGGCATGTGGGATCTTCCCGGACCAGGGCACGAACCCACGTCCCCTGCATCGGCAGGCGGACTCTCAGCCGCTGCGCCGCCAGGGAAGCCCTGTTTGGCTTCTTTGATCGTATATTAAATTTTACTAACAGGGTCTTTTTCAGGTGTATCTTATACCCACCATTGGTCTATTGATCTTTGCACCCTTAAGTTACTGTTTTTATTGTTGTAACTTTCTCATGTGTTTTAATATCCCAAATGGCAAGTAACCCTCACTGCTCCTTTTTCCCCAAAGTCTTAGGTATTCTTATCAATTTATTCTTTCAGGTAATCTTTGGCATCATTCAGTTGAATTTTGGGGGTGGCATTAAACTCATGAAAATTTGGGGAACTCTAACTTATTTAAAAATCTAATTTACACTTAGAAGCACAGTGTGTCTTCCCATATTTTTTCCTTCTCCTTCACATCTTCCTTAAGTGAATCACGATTGTTGTTTACTGCTACATTTCTCCCACTGGTGACCCGTCAGTACTCTGGGGGCAGAGGCAAGATCGTCCAAGATGCTTTTACCCTCAGGAATGAACACAACACTGGGTGTGTTGCTGGGCTCATACAAACCTCCCCTGAGGACACACGTAGGCACATACTAGAAACTAGTGTCCTGAGCTGTCCCACTGTCCCTCTGTCCCTCTGGGGAGGCTGGGCGTTTCCACCTGGTGAGGGAGTCCTTTGTTTCCCCGGCTTTCAGGAGGCACCTACCTGAGCTCTGTGGGCTGCCTGGAGCCCACCCAGGGGTGAGGGGAGGCTCTGGGCCCACCGCAGCCAGCAGAGCTCCACAGTAATTTATTCTATAAATTAGGTTGCTGCATAAGATTTCATTTTACGAATGATGCCTCTGCTTATAAATATTTGAAATCTCATACCTTAGTGCAAAAGACTCAACGTTTAGTAATGAGATTAAGAGCCCAGATCCAGGAAGGGAGATATGTACAATCTGGAAATTCTTCTGGCAGCCCCGGCTTCTACCACGTGGGTGGCCCTAGGATCCCCTTACACATAAAACCTCAGCGCCCTTGAGCTCTTTGAAAGGGAAGTGGGGGTGATGTAAGTGGAAGTGATCGTGAGGTGTCTCTTGTTCCCCTGGAACATTCCAGTGGAGCAGTCTCCTGTTGGTAAGGAAGAGGGTGAGGATAGCTCTGGTGGATGGGTGGTCTGGACAACATGAGGTCACCCAGAGTCTCCCCTGCCAGCGATGGAGGTGGAAGCAGTGTCTTCACCTCTGCAGAAGCAGCAAATGAGAAGATCCTCTTTTTAAAAATATTTATTTTATTTATCTATTTTTGGCTGCGTTGGGTCTTCGATGCTGCGAGCGGGCTTTCTCTAGTTGCGGCGAGCGGGGGCTGCTCTTTGTTGTGGTGCGTGGGCTTCTCACTGCAGTGGCTTCTCCTGTTGCGGAGCACGGGCTCTAGGCAAGCAGACTTCAGCAGTTGTGGCTCGCGGGCTCTAGAGCGCAGGCTCAGTAGTTGTGGCGCACGGGCTCTAGAGTGCAGGCTCAGTAGTTGTGGCGCACGGGCTTAGTTGCTCCGCGGCATGTGGGATCTTCCCGGACCAGGGCTCGAACCCGTGTCCTCCGCATCGGCAGGCGGATTCTTAACCACTGTGTCACCAGGGAAGCCAAGATCCTCTTTTTCTGATGGCTTCAGAGAGCATGTGTGTGTTTCCTGGAGAGAGGGGCAAGTTCACAACAAGAGCCCGATCCTTTTTCCTTCCACCAAAGGAATTTTCATTCTTTATCTGCTATTGGGGCCGAGTTCATTTCCGGCAACACGAGATCGGCAAGCCCAGGGGTCTTTGAGGGGTCTTGCTTTTGAAAGGAATGCAGCCCTTTCCTCTCTCTTCGCTTCAGCCTGCCCTGATAGGAGCTGGCTCTTCCCTCTTATGAATCCTCCAGAGAAATGGAAATAGCAGCCCCAAGTCTTAAAACAAAGTCCTTTGATCTAAATGTTGCAGGAAATAAAACACCTTTACAGTTATGGAGTCCAGACAGGGATGCATTTCCAGGGGTCCCTGAGCGGTGCTCCTGCCTTCGCTCGTCAGGGCAGCATCCCCAATCCTGACTGACACGGCGAGTCTTCTCGCGCAGCCTGGCTCTCCTCCCTGTGCACAGACATCTGTGAGTGATTCCATGGGCGATGTGCACCCTCGCGGCCCACGCCCCTTTTATATCCTATCACTTATCGCCAGGACGATTGCTGCAGCCTCTGATGCCTCCCCTACCCCGGCCTCTTCCCGCTCAGATCCGTCCTCCCCCACACAACAGACACGCTGTCTGAAATCCGTGTGAAGTGTAGACACTGCCAGAATCAGCTGCGGAAAGACAGCCGGAGCAGGGGCTGCTCGCCAGGGGCTGGCCTCTGGGTACCGGGAGCCAAGCTGGTTCTGATTAGGGCTCATCCAGCATCATGTTCTGTCCACATGGAAACAGAATTCTGTACAAGGTGCCCCCCAGCCCCAGCCCCGGGCATCTCTACTGGTCAGGTAGCAGGTACCTGGCTGGCATGGGCTGACCTGTGTCTTCCCACCGCACCAAGTTCACATGTAGAAGCCCCGACCCCCAGCACCTTGGAATGTGCTGCATCCTGAGGCTCTTTACGTAGGTTAAGTCAGAATGAGGTCACCAGGGTGGGCGTCCTTATGAGAAGAGGGGATGAGGATACAGACACACACAGAGGGAGGACAGCCATGTACACCGCAAGGAGGGGGCCCTCACAAGAAACCCGGTCTTGATCTCAGCCTCCAGGCTCCAGAGGTGTGAGGAGACAGATTTCTGTTGTTTAAGCTGCCTGGTCTGTGGTTCTTTGTTAAGACGGCCTGCACTGACTAACGCCCTGGTCAAGTAGCCCTCGAGAAGTTCCTTAACTTTCTGAATGTGTACAAAGGATTCGCTGAGGTTTCCTGAACCCTCCCGTTCCTGGGGAACGTGTGTACAGCAGTGTACAAGGATTATGGCACGAACTCCACAGCCCCTGGAGCTGTCTGGACGCTTCTAACAAACAGGCTCTGGGGGTGAACCTCGGAGGTTTGATTAGCTGGTCAGGGGGGCGGCCTGGGCTTCGGGCTTTCACCAGCTCCCAGGTGAAACACGACTGATGTTTCATCCGGGGCCGGGTGGAGGGCGGGCGCTCTGGAGGACATTGCCTGTGTTGTGCGCCAGTTCCCAGGTCTCCCCGTCAGGAGCCCGCTGTCCCCACAGGGGTGACCGGGACCTGTCTGCCAGCTGGACACTGTCCTCCATGCGGCCAGACCTCCCCGGCGGCCTGTGTCTGCGAGGGGCTCTGCAAGGGGACTGAAAACGCTTGTTGGCTGGAAGACTCATTTCCCCTTCTGCAGGAACAGTGTTCTCACAGGCCACACACGCAAAGTTTAAAAAGTAACCACTTTATTGGGTGTCTCCAGTTTGTGAGAGATTCATTGAGCTCCACGCTTACAGCCGGCACCCTTCTCTGTCTGCATAGTGCACTTTAGTAAAAGGTTTCCAAAGGTAATTATTATTTCTCTGTAACCAAGCGTATTTTTGGAATCAAAGCTCCACGGAGCCTGATAACTGAAATGTAACCAAATGTCTTCCAGATTGACCCCGGTGTTTAAACCTTCAGTTCAGGGGTCCCCCCGAGTCTCCCCAGGCCGGGTCCTGGCTTGGCAGGGACAGGGGTGGGGAGAGGGGTCCCTCGGACTCTCCGTGTCTCTGCTGGCCTCCCTCTACGGGCGGGCATCGGGCGTGGATCCCAGCTGGGCTGTCATCCTGCCAGCAGCCCGGGTCCTGGCACCACCTGTAAATAAATCCCAGCCTGGGGACAGGGGCGGCAGGTCTCTGCATCCCCGGCTGGGATGGGACAAGGTGCGGTGTGAGAGCCTCGGAACGCGGCTGAGTGCCAGCTGCCTGGGAAGCTCCTGCTGAGGGGAAGGAGGCGAAGACGTGGTGGGTGGACCAAGTGGAGCTGAGGGCCACGGTGACGGCCAGCACGGCACAGGGACACCAGGGATCCCCACAGAGAGCGTGCGGACAACCGTCAGAGGGGGGCACTGGTGCGGTTTCCGCAGCCCCTCACCACCCTCTCCTCCCCAGTACTCCCCGGCCTGGAGAACCGTCGGGGTGGATGGGCAGAGGAGGGGCATGTGGGGAAGCAGACCAGCCCCTCTGCTCTGCCTGGCTGAGGGTCAGGCCTGAGCTGCGGGTGGCGGGAAGCTATAAACGGGATGAGAAGTTCAGGTTTTCATTTACACCCGAGTGGACTGGTCGGGTGGGGAGGGAGAACCGCCGGCACGGGTGCGAGGACAGTGCAGCAGCTCCGATGCCTCCTCCCTGTCGCTCATTCAGGGCCCAGTGGCCCCTGCACCTCCGCATGGATGTGGCCGGGTGCCCCCTGCCCACGGGATCCCGGAATCAGAGACCCCAGCTGACCGCACAGCCCATGACCTCCAGAGAGGATTCCGGGCGTCCCCGCAGACCCTCCACTCAGCACCCCTGCTCCCTGAGCCCCGTCATCTGCGCGGAAGCCCGGGGGGCCCCCTGGGCCCCCTGCGGATGGGCTCAGCGCCGTGTGTGTGAGTGGACAGTCCCTGCCGAGAACAGAGGAGGGGGCGCCTTCACAGCAGCCCAACCCACCGGCGGGCTCTGTCCTCGACATCCATTTCTGTCCCGATTCTCCTGTGTGTCCCAGGCCCTGGCTGTCCTGCTGACGTGCTGTGGGCCCTCTGGGCACCTGGAAGCTCTGACTCCGAGCGCTGCCCACGGCTGAGGGTGGAGTTGGGGTCGCGCTTCCCCCAGGCTGGGTGGTTTGTGGCCCAGTCTGCCCGGGCGCTGGGTGACACCCGCTGCGGACCTCCTCCCACCCGCATCTCCGCTCCTCTGCACTCTCGCTGCTGTTGGGGGGTCATGTTTCCCAGGACGAGCAGCTGGACGAGCGTTCGGCCCCCGGCGCTACGTTCTCCCTAACCTGGATTAAGTCATGCTTTGTCCCTGGATCAGCTGGCACTGGGCAGCAGGTCCACGGCCTGCAGGCTGCCCTGGCCCTGGGCTCCCCACTGTCCCACAGGTACCACAGGTCCCGGGGGTCCTGGGGGTGCTGATCTGCTCACCCCGGGCCTCCGGGGCTGCAGCTGCACCCTGTTCTGTTCCAGCTTCCAAGGCCTCTTCTGGGAGCCCCTGGGGGCCTCCTCAGCCCTGCCTTCTACCCTGATCTCCCTAACAGGTGGGGAGGGGCTAAAGAACGCCCCCCCCCCTCCGCCGCCCACCGGGTTGGGGGAGGTAGGAAGTGCCAGAGTCACAGGCCAAGCTGCACGTTTGGGCTCTTCCTGATTCTCCTCTGCTTCTCTGCTTCCTGATTCTCCTCCGCTTCTCTGCTTCCAGATTGTCCTCCGCTTCTCTGCTTCCAGATTCTCCTCCGCTTCTCTGCTTCCAGATTCTCCTCCGCTTCTCTGCTTCCTGATTCTCCTCCGCTTCTCTGCTTCCTGATTCTCCTCCGCTTCTCTGCTTCCAGATTCTCCTCCGCTTCTCTGCTTCCTGATTCTCCTCCGCTTCTCTGCTTCCTGATCCTCCTCCGCTTCTCTGCTTCCTGATCCTCCTCCGCTTCTCTGCTTCCAGATTCTCCTCCGCTTCTCTGTTTCCAGATTCTCCACCGCTTCTCTGCTTCCTGAGTCTCCTCTGCTTCCTGATTCTCCTCCGCTTCTCTGCTTCCAGATTCTCCTCCGCTTCTCTGCTTCCTGATTCTCCTCCGCTTCTCTGCTTCCTGATTCTCCTCCGCTTCTCTGCTTCCAGATTCTCCTCCGCTTCTCTGCTTCCTGAGTCTCCTCTGCTTCTCTGCTTCCTGAGTCTCCTCCGCTCCTCTGCTTCCTGAGTCTCCTCCGCTTCTCTGCTTCCTGAGTCTCCTCTGCTTCCTGATTCTCCTCCGCTTCTCTGCTTCCTGATTCTTCTCTGCTTCTTTGCTTCCTGATTCTTCTCTGCACCTTTCATCTTTATTAAAATATTTACAAAACCAGCCCACTCTCCAGAGCAGACTTCAGAGCCAGAAGAATTGAAATATAGCCCCTGCTTCCCCACTTACCTGCTGTGTTACCTGGTAAAATTCGCTTGGCCTCTCTGAGCCTCTCTCTGCCTTTTTAGGAGATCATAACACTTCCTCAGGGCGTAGCTGTGAGGACGAAATTAGATCTCACGCCCCAAGCACTGAACACAGGCCACAGCCCTACGCTGGCGCGGCATCTGCTCAGGAATCCTGCTTGGCCAGGAGCAGGGGGTTAAGTGCACGGACTGAGCTGCTATCAGGGTCTTTGAGGAATAGAACAATGTGGGGGGCATTTAGTCCTCTACGGATAATTTCTTCTGAACAGAAACAGTGTGTGAAGCCAAAGAGAGGGAGACCTCCCTTTCCAGAAGCGTGTTATTGAAGCCAAGCCCCGGTGAGGTCTGCCCATGTGTAGGTGCTGGCAGGCGGTGTGGCCTCCCATGGAGCGCCCTCTGCAGGGCCACCCTTGCCCCCGCTTCCCCACCGACCTTGACCTCGCTCGCCTGCCCGCCGGGGAGGAAGGAGGTGACTTTGTAAGGCTTTCTCTTTGGAAAAATAAGAGCTGTGGGGAATGACATTAATTTAAAAGCTTTTAAAGAGTCAATTCACCTGTGAAAGTGCTCCCCAGGTGAGAGCCTTCCTGTGTGGAAAACAGCCCGGTCTGTAAAAGGATTTTAATTAATGTTGCTGAGAAACGTACCAACGGCACTTAAGGCTGAAAGCTCGAGAGCTAAGGTGCCAGCCAAGAGTTTTATGATGGGGAGCGAGTTGTCTTAAAGGCAGTTGAAATAATATTCCCATGCACTCAGCCTCGGCACTCACCTCTGGTCACGGCCAAATGTAAGTACCAGAATCCTTGGCGGCCTGACCCCCAAGCCCCCAGACGACACAGCCTCTGCCAGGACCTACCTGGTTGAACTGCAGAGGTGTTTTCAGGGACACGGCGCCTCCTCGCCCTTCGGGGACACACCTTGCTGGGCCGCCCAGCGCGGCTCAGATCTGACCTGGATCTGGTCCGTCGTCCAGCTGGTGCCAAAGCCGGAACTGGACCTGGAGGAGGGGCGATGGAGGGCGAGGGATGCGGATCTGGGACGGCCCATCCGGACAGCAGGCTCGAGCTGCAGATGGTGGAGTGGTCGTGGCTGGAGACCAGGGGCCCTGGGTGTGTTGGAGCAGCGCTGGTGGCAGCAGCTCCGCCCCACGGATGGCTGTGCAGTGACGTGAGATGTGCCTGCGGCTGTTCCTCCTGGGACGCTTGGCCGAGGGGCTGGGACAGGGCGGGCCTGGGAGTCTCTCTTCTCTGAGCCAGGGGTGAGAGAGATGGTCTCCAGGCTGTGGCTGCAATATTCTAGGAGGTGTCGGGGTCTGGACTGGCCGGGAAAGGCCTCCTGCTTTCCTCACGGTGGGTCCTGGGGACCGGCCTGGGCCCAGCGTGCCAAAGGCTCTCCTCTTTATTCACGTTTTACTGTTTCCTGGAGAACTCTCCCCAGGATGAAGTTACCTTCCCAATAAATTCTTACCACCACTTCTTGCTTCCTGAGGGGCAGCACAGCTCAGTGAACAAAAGCACGGAGCCAGAGGGCACAGGTTCAAATCCTGGCCGTGCCACTTACTAGCTGGGTGACCTGGGGCAAGTTACTTCACCTCTCTGTGCCTCAGTTTGTCCATCTTTAAAATGAGGACAAGAATAGCAACCCCTTCATGGGGTTGTGGTGAGAAATGAGTCAATATAAATAAAGCCCTTAAAACAGTGCCCAGAATGTTGTAAGCAAGCACTTCAGTCCTGCTAATGGCGCTGTTCTGGAGAAAAGGGAAACGTGACCCGCAGCCTGAGGCCCCCATCCTGTGATGGAGTGAGAGAGGGGATGTATCAGTCAGGGATGGGCTAGGTCAAGTGTGGTAACAAACACACCTCAGATCTCAGCGGCTTAAGCAAGATCTCACGGCTTGAGCAACAGACACTCGTTTGCCATTCACCATGCTGGCCGCTTGGTGAGGCGCTCAGGCTTTCGAGGCTTCCCTGTCTGGACCCCGTGGGTTAGGGTGGCATGGGAGGGGAAGTGCCACCATAACCCACTCACTGGCTCTTCAATGCTTCCTGTGGAGGTGACTCAGGGTGCTTCTGCCCACATCTAATTGGTCAGAGTGAGTCACGTGCCTCCTGCCTTCCAAATCTACCATGTGGCCGGCCAGCAGGAGGAGAACCAGAAGTGCCGAAGACCTAGTGCCCCAGGCCCCTCCCTTCAGCTGACCAGGGGCTGAGCCTGGGGGCTCACTTAAGCCTTGCACTGTGATGGCCCCTGTGCCAGGAGGCAGTGCTGGGGGCTCTGTGGGTCCCACCTGCCCCCTCCTCTCAGACCCACCAGCCTTTCTCCTCCTTCCTGCAGGTACCCTCACCTCTCCCTGTCTTCCTGCTTGCCAATCTCCCTTCTGATTCATTGTGTACATTGCCTTTCCGATACGCGCATCTGGTCCTGTCGCTTCTGCTATGGGCTGGATGTTTGCATCCCCCCAAGTCCCTACGCTGGAACCCTAATTCCCAATGTGATTATGGGGGCCCCATATGAGGAGGTGGGGCTTTTGGGAGATGAGTAGGGTTATATGAGGTCATGAGTGTGGGTCTGTTGCAGGAAGGGGGACCTCTTCCAGGGCCCGAGAGTGGGCTCTTGTCTAACACTCGGAAATGAATTGTCCGAGGAGACACACGTGCTGACAAAGCAGGGGACTTTATTGGGAAGGGCCGCCCAGGAGGAGAACAGGAGGGTGAGAGGACCCAGGAGGACTGCTCTGCCGCGTGGCTCCCAGTCTGGGGTTTTATGGTGATGGGGTTAGTTTCTGGGTTGTCTCTGGCCAATCATTCTGACTCAGGGTCCTTCCTGGTGGTGTGTGCATGGCTCAGCCAACGTGGATTCCGGCGAGAAGGATTCTGGGAGGTTGGTAGGACATATAGACTGGTGTCTACTTTCTCTTTTTGACCTTTCCTGAATTCTTCCAGTTGGTGGTAGTTTGTTAGTTCCGATTTCCTTACCTCCTGTAGTAAGAGAACTCACGCAAGTGGTTACTGTAGGGCCTGGCCAGGGTGCGTGGTTTCAGTCAGTGGTTCCCCTAACAGGTCCACGGTGGGATCGAGGCCCTTAGGAAGAGAGGAAGCCCTCCCTCTCCCTGTACATGAGGGCATTAAGGAAAGGCCATGTGAGGACGTGACCAGGAGGAGGACTTTCTCCAGAACCCGGTCTCACTGGATCTCATTCCTTGGGGAGCTTTGCTGATTGGCCAAGTCTGAATTCAGTCCTACTGCTTCCCCCCTACCTGGTCCCCCAGCTCTGCTGTCAGACCTGCCCACCGGCAGCTTCCACACTGCGCTGGGCATCCCAAGAGGACAGAGACATGTTTGCTGGTCCTCGCTGGGGCCTAGCACAGCGTGGGCAGGTCGAGCACTGACCACTGATGGAGGGAGTGGATGCTTCCTTGTCCTACCAAACTCCAGGGGCTGAGAAAGGTCTTTTTGCTCCCTGAAATATGTGCCCTACATTTGTTTTTGGAAGTACCAGATTTTTCTCTCTTGAATAGTTCCCTCCCCATCCCCCACAAGACGCCAGGTCTTGTGCAGTCTGGGTGTTGGGGTCCTTGTGCCTGATTTCTCTGCGGGGTAGTCAGTCCCCAGCCGCGTAGCACCTCTTCCTGCCATGTGGCATCACTGTCTAGGGCCGGTCGTCCAGGGTCCAACAGGCTGGCTGGTCACCCAGAGGCCCGCTGCCTCCTTGGTCTGGCTCAGAGGACAGGTGGCCTCCACCTTGCTGAGGTGGACAACTTCCTGCTCCTGTGCCCCGACTTATGTTCCAAACCTATATTCCATCATCTCCCCAGAGCCCGGCTCTCTTAGGATGACGGGGAGGTGTGGCCTAGGCTCCAGAACCCAGAGCCCCAGTCGGTCCCCTTTTCTTACCTGAAGATTTACACCTTAAGAGCTCAAGCAGAACTTCCTTTCCTCCTCCCCCAACTTTTATCTTGAAAACTTTCAAACCTGCAGGAAGTCAGAAAGGAGAGAAATAATGAAGACAGATCCCTAGTTGCTAGCATTTGGGGCAGATTTTTCTTTTCAGCCTCAAAGCACAGAAGTTCTGATTCCACCTTTTTTTCCTGGGCAGTGGAGCCCCCTTCCCATCGTCTTCAAGGTCACAGCCCCAGTTGTCCGAGGGGAGACATATTACCAGGCCCTTGCTCATCCCGAGATGCAGGTGACTTTCTAGTAGGACTTTGCTGGCTACAGAGAGAGCAGAGGGCACACAACCTAATTCTCCATCTCAGAGACACATTATATTTTCCTTCCTGGGGATTCCTTCTCAGGGCTTCTCTCCTTTCCCTCTTAGGAACACCCTCTGCTGTCTTTGCTCCAAGCTGTGGTCATGCTCACTCACTTCCTTAGTAACCCGCTCCCTCACAGCCTTACTGCCCTTTCGTCCTTCTTTTCATATTCCTAATACCCTTTCTCCATTCTTCAATCCCAACTGATGTCCTCACTCTGTTTGAAAGTCCTCATTATCAGCAAGAAGCCCTCATCACCCAGTTTACAAATTCACCTGCGTCTACACCCACCTGGCTGGCTGCCCACGTGGCAGAGGGTGACGTCTCTCTGCTCTCAGGATCAGCCCTGCTCGCAGACCCCTCTCAGCTGCTGAGGATCTTCACGCCGTCACCACCGAGTCTTCTGCTCTCTAGATCTCGCCCTTAGAAACGTGCTGAATAGCTTGTATCCTGACAAACGCTTTCGCAGCCCCATGTCTCCCTTCAGCCCTTGCGTCATGTCTCTGTGCTCTTAGACCAAGTTTCTTGAAAGTGTAGCCGACCTGCTCTCTCCTCTCTCCAGTTCCTCCCCCCGCCCCCCTTTGCTTCTCAACCTTCTCCCACCGGCTTCCACTTTCAGCATCATGGAAAGGCTCTCAGGGTCGCGGAAGATCTCCCGGTCCTTCCAAGGGTGAATCCTCGGTGCTCGGCTCACCCAGCGACTCAGCACCTTTGCTCACAACCTTTCCGTGAAACATTGTCTCATTTTGCTCCCAGGATACTCGCCCTCATTTTCTGGCCTCTCCCCGACTTCTTCCACGGCTCCCAGGCTTTGCAGGCACCTGCCGTGTCCCCCCCAGCCTCTCAGAGTTGGTGTGTATCAGAGCCCACCCCTTCCTATCTCCAGGGGACTCCATCCCAACACTGGCTGTGTACACCTGGACCCAGCGATGACTCTGAATTTATACAAACTTCTCCCCTGCACCCGAAGTTGCCTACTCACCACCTCCAACTCAATGTCTAGCTCGCACCTCAAATTTAAAATATCCAAGCCCGGGACTTCCCTAGGGGTCCAGTGGTTAAGAATCTGCCTTCCAATGCAGGGGACGCGGGAACTAAGATCTCACATGCCGCAGGGCAACTGAGCCCACATGCTCTAGAGCCCGTGCTCCACAACTAGAGAGCCCACGTGTCGCAACTACTGAGCCCGAGTGCTCTAGAGCCCACATGCCACAACTAGAGAGAAGTCTGTGCACTGCAACAAAGAAGCCCACGTGCCACAGTGAGAGATCCTGCAGGCCACAACGAAGGTCCCGCGTGCCACAGCTAAGACCCGACGCAGCCAGATAAATAAATAAATTAAAAAAGAAAATCCAACCCTGAACCCTTGACTTCCAACCCTGGATAAAGTCCTATTCTTTCCCCTGTGGTCCAACCACACCACCCTTCACCTAGTGCTCGGGCCAAAGATCCTGGAGTTGCTCTTGATTCCTATTTTCCTCTCACACCTGTAGCTTCAACAATCCATCGCTGCATAACAAACTCACCCAAAGCCTAGCGGCTTAAATCGTAGCAGCCATTTCTTATCTCCTGAATTCTTGGGTTGACTGGGCTCAGCTGGATGGTTCTTTGGTTCCATCTCGCTCTGGGTGGGGCTTCAGTCAAGTGGAGGATCAAGTGAGGTGGTGTCTCCAGACAGCTCAGCCTTACGGCTGCCGGTTGGTGCTGGCTTTCAGCTGGGGGCTGGAGGGGACAGGGCTGTGAATCAGAGCTCCTTGGTGGTCCTCCAGGTGGCCTTTCTACCCGGCTTGGCTTCTTCATGGGAAGAGCGGCAAAGAACACGGGGCCATCTTTAATCTGTAGTCTTCTCTATGGCCAAAGTTATTTACATTCACCTGATAAACAAAATCCTTTTACCCTGGTCCATTCTGGCATCAGACTCAGGCTTGAGGCCCAGGATTTCATCTCTAAATCAGGTGCAAGTATGGGTGGGGCTCCTTGGTGGAAGCTCCTCCAAAGCAGTAAACTATAAAGGTAATGCTTAGTGTATGGAAACCACAGCAACACCGTTTGTTCTCCTTCATGAGTTTCTGGCTTGACTGTGCTCAGCTGGCTGACTCTTCTGCTCCCCTGGTCTTGGCTGGGCCCTTGTCCTCAGGGCTGGACGTTGGGTGTGGTTCACTTACCTCGCCGGCAGTGGTGCTGGCTCTTGGCTGGGAGCTCAGCAAGGCTACCGGGCAGAGTTCCCTGGTTTTCCCTGCAGGGGCTTCTCCAGATGGATCGGGCTTCTCAAGCAAAAGTGAAAGCTGCAGTTCTTAGGGCCCAACCTTGGAATTTACTCAGTGTCACTTCTGTCACATGTTATTGGGAAAAGACCCCATCTCTTGACTGAGGAATCTGTTGTCACTTTAAATCCACCGCACTGATCTGCCAGTAAGTCCTCTAAGTTTCATATCCAAAAAATCTATTTATTTACTTTTATTGTGTACACCTATTGCCCTAGTCCAATCACCGCCAACCCTAGCTCAGACATGGCGGTGTCCTCCCAACCGTCCTGCCCACTCCTCCTGGCCGCCTTACCTGGTCCTCGCAGAGCACACACACCTGGGGAGAGCGGGGACTCCACTGAGACCGCGGGGACTGCTCCACACACTTCCTCGTTTTGGACCCGTTGGTTCCTCAGGGCACGCAGCTCTCACGGAGGGGGCAGAAGTGCAAGAACTGTTCAAAGCCTCTGCTTCCATCACACCTGCTCACATCCCATTGGCCAAGCCCAGCACAGAGGGATGGTGTGCAGGGATGGGAGGGGTCATGGAAGGGGGGCTGGAAGAGAAGAGCGTGGACAGACAGTGCAGTCGGCACCAGACCCACGTTTAGACATTTTTACTATGTCCGTCAGTGCTGGGTTAACCATACATTGCTGTGTCTGCACGTCTCTCTCTCCATTTATTTTCTTCTTTTTAGACTCCTTCTCTTCCTCTAATATCAATCTCACCCAGTAGTATCCACAGGGCTAGTGGGACAGATACACACTTTTGTTGACTGACAGTTTTCTGGAAGGCAATGTATATGTAAAGGCTTGGGAATGTTTGTACCATTTGGCCCAGTAATTCCATTTCCTGTTACTTAGTTTTAAAAAAGAACCAGAGACACACAGACATTTCCATGCCAGTGGGTTCTTGGCAGCACTGTTTATAATAGGAGAAGTCTGGAGCCTCTTTGTCCTTGCAGTCTTCCTTTGGCCTTTTTCTTCCTCCGTGTGCCTGGGCTTTCTTGCAAAGCACAACCGACTGAAAGCTTCCAACATGCCAGATTTCCTTGATTGATTGATTCATTTGTTCATTCATTCATTTATTGGCTCTGTGAAGGCATTTTTTAAAAATTAATTTATTTTATTTTTGGTTGAGTTGAGTCTTCATTGCTGCGCATGGGTTTTCTCTAGCTGCATCGAGCAGGGGCTGCTCTTCGTTGCAGTGCGTGGGCTTCTCATTGCAGTGGCTTCTCTTGTTGCAGAGCACAGGCTCCAGACGTGCAGGCTCAGTAGTTGTGGCTCATGGGCTCAGCAGTTGTGGCTCGCAGGCTCAGTGGCCATGGCTCACGGGCTTAGTTGCTCTGCGGCATGTGGGATCTTCCCGGACCAGGGCTCGAACCCGTGTCCCCTGCATTGGCAGGCGGATTCTTAACCACTGTGCCACCAGGGAAGCCTGAAGGCATTTTTTTGAGCACTGACTATGGACCATATTCTGGAGTCTCACGGAGTTACAGTTTATAGTGAGGGAAATATCTCATAAATGGGTAAACAGATTGTAAAGTACATAATTGTAATTTGTGATAATTTGTACAATTAGTTAATCGTAATTTGTGAAAGAAATTATGCGCACCCAAAGAAAACCATGGGGACATTACCTAGATTGAAGTAACATTTAAGTTAACTCATAGAAGTTAAGGTGCTGTCTCCACATAACACTGGGGAGAGCAGTCGAGGCAGAGGGGCACTGGGTGTGAGAAGGTCCAGAGGGAGGAAAGACCTGGGTGCATGTGTGCTGGAGATGCAGAGAGGGGCTGGGAGGGGGTGCTGGCTTGGATCACGGGGGCTTCAAGCCTTGTAAGATGACTGAGTTTCATTGAATGTACCATGGGAGACTGCGGAAAGCTTTCAGTGCAGCCCAGCTGAAGCTTGAGAAAGACCACTCTAGCTGCCGCTGGAGAGAGGCCGGCTGTTAGGTGAGAGGAAGGGGAGGGAGGCGGAGGGAGAGCAGGTGGGAGCCCCCGGCAGAGCTGAGATGAGGTGAGAGGTAGAGGTGGCTGGACCAGCGCTGAGGGGGGTGGGGCATGGAGGCTTCATTCCCGGCAGTGACGTTTATCAGATGACCCTTCCCTCAAGATCCTCCAGCCGCCAGCATCTTGTGCAAGACCCACGTCTCAGAGAAGGGAGGCCCCTACAGAACAAGAGAGAACAAAGGAGAGCGTTTTCAGGTTTTGAGTTTCAAAATGAACATTTGAAACTTCCCAGATGAGACTGTACATTGAGAAAAGTTCTTTGTAGTCTTTAAAGGTTAAATTTTTGTGCACCCAATGTTATAAACAGCAGACTTGGGAAGAATGCAGAATGAATGAGAAACAGTTTTTCCACCCTCAGTTGATAAACACTCCAGAGGCTGTGGGGAGGGGGGAGAGCGTGGAAAAGCGAATGAACCAGGATGTGAAGATGGGACCCTCCCATATGAGGCCACGGAGACAGACGCCATTGTCCAGAGGAGCTGCGAGGCCACTGCGGTGGGCTTGCAAAGGTGGTGGAAGGAAGCCAGCTTTAAATCCTGAGTGGACCAGTGGTTCCAGCCAACAGGAGAGGGGGAGAGGCCAAGAAGAGGATCCCTGGAAACTAGAGGGGGCTCCTTTGGACAGAGCTGTTTAGGGAGCCCTGCCCTGGAAGGGCATGGGGTGAAGGGTGTCTCATTCCGACCCTGGGCTTAGTGAGAGCTGCTTCCAGGATGTTTCTGGGGAGACTTGATATGGGTGCTCTGCACTTGGGAGACCCTGACTCCCTTGGGGTGAGAGACTGTATGCCAGGGCTGTAGCAGATTTGGAGCTTTTGTCTGGACTCCCAGAGACCTCGTGTGGGCCCCACACCACAGACAGCTGGCCTGGCGTCAACCACAGAGAGATGGGCAGGGGTCAACCACAGAGAGATGGCCAGGGGTCAACCACAGAGAGATGGCCAGGGGTCAACCACAGAGAGATGGCCAGGGGTCAACCACAGAGAGATGGCCAGGGGTCAACCACAGAGAGACCACTCGGAGGTCAACCATAAATGGCCAGCCCTGGGTCAACAGTAGAGAGTTGGCACAGGGGTCAACCATAGAGGGCTGGCCTGGGGTCTACCATGGAGAGCTGGGCCGGGGTCAACCTAGATCCTGTCCATGAGGGTCACCTGAATGGGTGGGAAGTCCTCGGCAGAAAGGAGCTAGAGGTGGCACCGTCATTTAGGGTGGGGGAGGATGAGTAACATTTGCTTTTGCCAAGAGGACTGAGGGGAGAAGTCCAGCGATGGGATTGGAGGGTGTCTCCAGAGAACTCACCCAATGTGAAGAGTCTACTTTAAGCCCCAGGAGCACTGAGCTGGGCTTAGGTCAGCAGGATGGGACCAGCCAGGGAAGACCTTCCCAGGTCGCTCTGTGTCCTCCCCTTCCCTGGCTGGACACAGCAGGAGTCTAGGGCAACTACTGGAGGGAGGAAGCCCTACTCCATTTGTATCGTGTGCCTCATCCTTACACACACACCTTGTCCTGTGGGATTTGTGCTCATTCTTTAAGACTTAGCTTGGTTGTCACTTCTGGAAACGTTTTCTAATCTCCAAGAGCCAGGTGTCTCCTCTAAGCGTCCCCCCAAGACCCTGTACTTGGGTCAATATTTCATGCACTGTCATTGCCTGTGGACACATGTGTGTCCCTCACTAGATCACGGCCTCCAGGGCCAGGGACTGTGTCTGTGGCTGCAATATAGGAGGAAGCAATACTTACATTTTAAAAGAGTGCGTGGACGAAGGGGAAGCAATTAACTGGATTATGGTCCATTTATACCAATAATAATAAGCAGCCAGTTAAAATCATGCCTTAAAATATTTAGCAGAATAAGAAAAGTCTGATTATGTGGAAAAGTGTTAATAAAAGTGTGGCTACTTCTATACCAGTATACACTTACCTTAAGGGCTAAAATGAAAAAGACTGATGACACCAAATGTTGTCAAGGTCAGGGAGCAACCAGAATATATGTGGGAATGTACATGGTATAATAACTTTGGAAAACCCAGTCCTTGGTAGTTTCTTACCCTATGACCCAACAATTCTCTTCTAGGTGTTTATCCCAGAGAAATAACAACGTGTGCTCCTAAAAAGACTTGTACAAACATGTCCACAGTCATTTTGCAGATAGTACCCCCAAATTGGAAGCAGCCCAGGTGTACCTCAATAAGAGACTGGGTTAATTCACACAATGGTTGCCTCCTTGGCAGAAAAAGGAAGAAACTATTGATACATATAACAACATGGGTGAAAATAAAAAAATTATGCTGCATTTGTGAAAGAAGCCTTACTCATAAGAATACATACTTATGGTTCCATTTATATAAAATTCTAGAATAGCCAAAACTATTCTATGGAAGGAAAAATTGGACCAGGTTGCCTTTGTGGAATGCAGAAGATTGGCTGGGAAGGGGGACAGTGATATTCTGTATTTTGAAAAGAGTTTGGATTTGTCAAAACTTGACAAATATACACTTAAGATTTGTGCATTGTATATAAATTTTACATCAAAAGAAAAAAACTATTACTGAGTTCTAGTTAATTATAAGCATGCTGAGGCGTTTAGGGGGAAATGTATTAGTATTTGCAATTTAACTTGTGTTCTGTAAAAAAAAAACAACAATATAGATTAATGGATGGATGGAGAAGTGGATAGATGGATGGAGAAGTGGATAGATGAATGGAGAAGTGATGGGATGCAGTAAGATGTGAGGGGTGAAACCCAGATTGTGACTATCTGGCCGCTCACTGTGTATTGGTTTCCTGTGGCTACTGTAACAGTTCTGGAGGCCAGAGGTCTGAAATCAAAGTGTGGGCAGGGACATCCTGCACCAGAGGAGCACATTTGCTACAATTGATGAACTTGCATTGACACATCATCATCACTCAAAGTGCATAGTTTACACTAGAGTTCACTCTTGGTGTTGTCTGTTCTGTGGGTTTTGACAAATGTACAATGACATATATTCACCATTATAGCATAAACAGAATAGTTTCACTTCCCTAAAAATCCTCTGTTCTCTGCCTAGTCATCCCTCCCTGGCAACCACTGATACATTTACTGCCTCCATAGTTTTGTCTTTTCCAGAGGAAGCAGTAACAGAAGGGTTCAGTATTATTCTTTTGCATGTGGCTGTCCAGTTTTCCCAACACCATTTTTTGAAGAGACTATCCTTTCCTCATTGAGTATTCTCGGCTCCCTTGTCAAATATTAGTTGACTGTTATATGCATGGGTTTATTTCTGGGCTTTCTGGGTTTATTTCTGTTCCATTTTGTTCCATGGTTTCATTTCTGGGCTCTTTATGTGTCTGTTTTTATACTAATACTACATTGTTTTGATTACTATAGCTTTGTAATATGGTTTGAAATCAGGAAGTGTGATGCCTCTAAGATCACTTTGGCTATTCAGAGCCTTTTGTGGTTCCATGAGTTTTAGAATTGTTTTTTCTATTTCTGTGAAAATTGCCACTGGAATTTTGATAGCATTTGCGTTGAATCTGTAAATGGCCTTGGGTAGTATGGACATTTTACCAGTATTAATTCCTCCAATTTCTGAACACGGAATACTTTTCCATTTATTTGTGTCTTGTTCAATTTCTTTCCTCTATGTCTTATACTTGTCAGTGTATAGATCTTTCACCTCCTTGGTGAAATTTACTCCTAAGTATTATTGCTTATGCTGCTGTTGTAAATGGGATTGTTTTCTTTTTCAGATAGTTCATTGTTAGTGTATAGAAACACAACTGATTTTTGTATGCTGACTTTGTATCCTGCAAATTTACTGAAATAGTTTTATTAGTTTTAACAGATTTGGGGGAGAATTAAGATTTTCTATGTGTAAGATAATGTCATCTGCAAACAGAAGCATTTTACTTTTTCCAACAAATTGGACAACCTAGAAGAAACTGATAAATCCTAGATACATACAATCTACCAAGACTGAATTATGAAGAAATAGAAAACCTAAACAGACCAATAACAAAGAAATTGAATCAGTAATGAATAATGTGCCAACAAATAAAAGCCCAGGACCAGATGGCTTCATGGTGAATTCTACCAAACATTAAAGTAGACTTGATGACAATCCTTCTCAAACTTTTTCACAAAATTGAAGAGGAGGGAACACTTCCAAACTCATTTTACAAGGTAAGAATTACCCTGATACCAAAGCCAGACAGGCACACTGCAGGAAAAAAAAACCCAAAAACTACAGACCATTACCCCTGATGAATATAGATGCAAAGTTCTCAACAAAATACTAGTAAATTGAATTCCACAGCACATTAAAATGATCAATCATACACCATAATCAAGTGGGATTTATCCCTGGAATGCAAGAATGGTTCAACATACACAAATCAATAAATGTGATACACCACATTAATAGAATGAAAGATAAAAATGATATAATCATCTGAATTGTTGCAGAAAAAAATAGACAAAATTCAACATCCTTTCATGATAAAAACTTTCAACAAAGTGGGTATAGAAGGAACATACCTCAACATGATTCAAGGTCATATATGACAAGCCCACAGCTAACATCGTACTAAACGCTGCAATGTTGAAAGCTTTTCCTCCAAGATCAAGAACACAAGGATGTCCACCCTCACCACTCCTATTCAGCATAGTACTGGAGGTCTTAGCCAGAGCAATCAGGCAAGAAAAAAGTAAAAGGCTTCCAAATTAGAATGGAAGAAGCATAAGTCTTTATATGTAAGGTGGGTTTCTTGTAGACAACATATAGTTGGGTCTTGTTTTATGATCCATTCTGACAATCTCTTTTAATTGGTGAATATCCCATATTTGGACATTCTGATCTGTTTTCAGTTTCAGTCTTTTTTTTTTTCTCTTTACTTTTCTGTTTTGGAAGTTTCAATTGATTTATCTGCAAGCTCAGCGATTCTTTCTTCTGCTGTGTCTAGTCTACTAATAAGCACATCAAAGGCATTTTTTCATTTCTGTTATGGTGTTTTTGATCTCCAGCATTTCTTTTTGGTTCTTTCTTAGGATTTCCATCTCTCTGCTTACATGGCTCATCTGCTCTTGTGTGCTATCTACTCTATCCACTAGAGCCCTTAGCATGTTAATCATAGTTATTTTAAATTCCCCGTCTGGTAATTCCAACATCCCTGCCATATCTGAATCTGGTTCTGTGCTTGCGCTGTCTCTTCAAACTGTGGTTTTTGGCTTTTAGTATGTCTTGTAATTTTTTTCCTGATAGCCAGAGCTGATGTTCTGGGTTAGAGGACCTGCTGTAAATAGGCCCTTAGTGATGTGGTGGTGAGTTGTGGTGGAGGGAAGGTACTATGGTCCTATGAGTAGGTCTCAGTCTTTTTATGAGCCTGTGCCTCTGGACTGTGAACTTCATAAGTGTTTCTCAGTTTTTTCCTCCTCCCTTAGGTGGGAGAGGAGGGCTAGCATGGATGGGAGTTGGGGATTTTCCTTCCTCCAGGACAGTTAGGGTCTGATAAAACCCAGAATGTTAGGCTCTGGTTAACTAGTTTCTCCCCAGGACAGATGTCTCACCTATTCCAAAATGCTTCTTTTCCCCTCCCCATGCCAGGAGCATGAGGGGATTTTTCTCCAATATTCACTGAGAGAACCTGGTTGAGGCCCTGGTGGTGTCGCTCACAGAAGTGTGGGGTCCCTGATGACTGGATCCCCCTGGAGTTTTTACCTCTCAGACTTATCTGCACTGAGCCTCCAGCAATTCACCCATTACAGTTCAGGCTTTTCTGCCCAGGCACTGGTTCCTGTGGACATTTCTGCGGGTAGGTTTCTGTTCTGGTAAGTAGTGAGTCTCAGTGTCTACCTGGCCATCTCTCCAGTTTTGGGAGCAGTGGTTTTCCCTGTGACCACACTTCTCTGATGGATCCAAGAAGAATTGTTAATTTTTCAGTTTGTTCAGGTTTTTACTTCTGGTTAGGACAGAGTTATGACTTCCAAGCTCCTACGTGCTGGAGTGGAGACTGGAACTCCAACACTACTTTTTTTTTTTTTTTAACATCTTTATTGGAATATAATTGCTTTACAATGGTGTGTTAGTTTCTGCTGTATAACAAAGTGAATCAGCTATACGTATATATATATATATATCCCCATATCCCCTCCCTCTTGCGTCTCCCTCTCATCCTCCCTATCCCACCCCTCTAGGTGGTCACAAAGCACTGAGCTGATCTCCCTGTGCTATGCAGCTGCTTCTCACTAGCTAGCTGTTTTACATTTGGTCGTGTATATATGTCTATGCCACTCTCTCACTTCATTCCAGCTTACGCTTCCCCCTCCCCGTGTCCTCAAGTCCATTCTCTACGTCTGTGTCTTTATTCCCAACACTACTTTTTTATTTAAACATGTTTTTTCTTTGATGAGTATGTGTCATTTCTATAACAAAATTGTTATTTTAAATATTAAAAGGAGGGGTCATACTTTTGACTCAGTACTTACGCTTTTGCGTAAAGGGGGACAAAATTTATAAACAAAGATGTCCATGGCGATTGTCCACAATCATCTGGAAATAGCATAATTGTCTACTACTAGGAGAATGCTTGCATAAATTATGCTATAATGGAATGATGGCATGCAAATATGAAAAGTAGGTTTAAAAAGAGTTTTAAAGCAGCATGAAAAGGCGTGACCTGAGCTTGTAAATTCAACCAGTGTTTTAAAAGTTTTCGAGATTCCAAGTTTTCCATAATATAAATACTTGCTAATTTATATTCAGAAAAAATGTTCTAAAATGTCACTCCTTGGATGGCCCTCCTAGGCTCTCTCCGCACCCCCCGCCTGCCCCGGGCTGCCTTACTGTGGCCAGGCCCCCCTGCCTGGAGGCCTCAGCTCGCCTGACTCCCCTGGGAGGTGCACTTTCATCCACTACCAGCTGAGCCGTGTGGAGCTGGCAGCTGACTTTTTGGTCCAGTCCATCTCCTTGGAGAAAATTGGTTTCTGTGGTTGTTGAGTCTAACTGCCAGTTTCCACTGTTCAGTTGAGTAAATTTCCTTGTATCCTGTCACCATGCTATCAGCCCAGCTGATGCGTGGCTTTTACATTCTTCCAACAAGAAACTGAAGACAGCCATGGGCTGGTTTTTAGAATGACTGAAAAGTCATGAGGATCTCTGGGCCAAGACAAACAGGCTGATGGAGATCTCAGCCTTGGGGTGGTTTGGACGGCAGGGCCAGGCATGGGTGTCCAGGTGGAGTGCCAGCAGGTGGCGGTGTGGTGGTCCCTGGAGAACGGGAGCAGGTCGTGTTGGTGGGCTTGGGCGGGGGGGCACAGCTGGCTGGAGAGGCTCTGTCCTCCAGCAGGCATGGTCCCCTCCCACGCGTGGGTCCAAGGCATTCCACGGCAGCATTCCTGCTTTGAGGACATGTTTCCCAGTTGGAAGGAAGTCAGTCCCTAAAAATCTCTGCCTCTGCCTGTTCTCTGCCCACGTGCAGCAGCAGCTGAACAAGCCTGTTCCCAGGCAGATCACGGAGCCCACGAGCTGCCCATGTGAAAACCGTCAAACATGAAAAGGAGGCACACTGGCCTCTGGCTTGTGTCTTGAACTTTTGAATTAGCAACTCACCCGCCAAGAACGCGTGCCGAATGGCTGTTTTGCGTGGCAGGGACTAGTGCTTTGCAGATTCAGGATCTAGATTACTGCCAGAGAGTGTAAAGCGTCTGGTGATTTGGGAAGGAAACCTTTCCAGACTAAACTGAGGCCCACATGACTTCCCGAGCTACAAAGAGCACGTGTTCTTGTTGGGTGGGAGTGGGCTGACGCGGTGCCCTTGCCTCGTGTTAGTGTGGGCACCCCTGAAAACTGACCCCATGAGGAAGACGGATGCACATGGTTGATTTGGGAGGGATCCCAGGTGAGGAGCTGGGGAGGGAGGAAAGCTGGTGAGGGGTGGCGGGTGAGCAGGGTCCTGTGTGGACTTTGGGCCTCAGCCCCTGGGTCCTCTGAGGAGCTTGGGAGACTAGAAATCTGGGGTGTCCGTTCACTGACTCCCATCTTTCACCACCCAGGCTGTAAGTCCCCGGTGCTTCTGGGCTGCCCTACCTAGGACCAAACAAGTGCCCATGGCTGGAAAGGCCCCAGGCAAAGACGCAGAGCAGAGCACCAAGAGGACATGCATGGGGACTGTCCCCTGCCGGGGGGGGGGAAGTGTGTGTGAGGCATACCTGACACCCCTCTTCCCTCAGAAGCAATGAGACCTCTGAGATGCATCCGGCATCTGAATTTTAGATGATACTTTGCCTTAAACTCAGTCCGTCAACGCAGTACTGGAGCGCCAGCTGTGTGTTAGGCAGTGTCCTGGGGCCTGGGAATGGCAGGGGGCAAAAGAGACCTCACCGTCTTGGAGCTCCCATGGATGTAGCCATGTGGGATGGGAAGTGGTGGGGAGGGCGTCCAAAAAGACCAAGCTGGAGCGGATGTGAGTGTGGCGCGAGGAGAGGGTTAGGTTAGGGGTAGGGGTAGGTGAGGGGTCAGGGGCACTGCAAACGGTTCCTCTAAGCCGACACTTGAAGCTTTCATCACAGGCAGACCTGGGGGCCGTGTGGGCTGGGGCCATTGACCACGAGGATGCCCCCAGAGTGGTGCACCCTGGGAAGCTCCGTATCCTGGCCCCATCACAGCACTGCCGGTCAGGAGCAGCTGACTGCTCATGTGGGGCCAGCAGCCGGGGTCTCTTGGTCCAGGTGACCCACCCTGGACTTGGCCCGTGGAGTAAACGCCATCTTCCCTGTTTCAGTGGGTCACGCGCCCTCCTCGCAGACTCAGCCCTCATTTGCCCTTTTCTGGAAGCCTCATCATGACCGAGAGCTGGAGGGAAACAGTGCAGTGCGGGCAGGTACCACTGGTAAGTTAATTAGAGCAGTTTCCCTCCCAATGGGAATGTGCTTGTGGACCAGTTTTTAGGGTCTCTATAACATTATTACAAACGTGGTGGCTGAAAACAACAGAAATGGAACCCTTCATGGGTCTGGAGGCCAAAAGTCTGCAGTCAAGTCATCTTCCTTGTCTAAATCATTTTTTTAACACCTTTATTAGAGTATAATTGCCTTACAATGGTGTGTTAGTTTCTGCTTTATAACAAAGTGAATCAGCTATACCTATACATATACCCCCATATCCCCTCCCTCTTGTGTCTCCCTCCCACCCTCCCTATCCCACCCCTCTAGGCGGTCACAAAGCACCGAGCTGATCTCCCTGTGCTATGCGGCTGCTTCCCACTAGCTATCTATTTTACATTTGGTCGTGTATATATGTCCATGCCACTCCCTCACTTCGTCCCAGCTTACCCTTTCCCCTCCCTGTGTCCTCAAGTCCATTCTCTACGTCTGCGTCTTTATTCCTGTCCTGCCCCTAGGTTCTTCAGAACCGTTTTTTCCCCCTTTAGATTCCATATATATGTGTTAGCATATGGTATTTGTTTTTCTCTTTCTGACTTACTTCACTCTGTATGACAGATTCTAGGTCCATCCACCTCACTACAAATAACTCAGTTTCGTTTCTTTTTATGGCTGAGTAATATTCCATGGAGGTTCCTTAAAAAACTAAACATAGAACTACCATATGACCCAGCAATCCCACTACTGGGCATATACCCTGAGAAAACCATAATTCAAAAATAGTCATGTACCACAATGTTCATTGTAGCTCTATTTACAATAGCCAAGACATGGAAGCAACCTAAGTGTCCATTGACAGATGAATGGATAAAGAAGATGTGGCACATGTGTAACTCTCTTTGAAGCTTCCAGGGCAGAACATGTTCTGGGCCTCTCTCCCTCTCCCAGGTGTTGCCGGCAATCCTTGGTGCTCCATGGCGCATAGATGCATCCGTCCAATCTCTGCCTTCGCATCACCTTCTCTGCTTTGTGTCTTCTCCCCTTCTCTTCCCTTATAAAAACACCTGTCGTTGGATTTAGGGCCCGCCCTAATTGATCTCATGGGTGATCTCATCTTGAGATCCTTGACTTAATTGCAACTGCAAAGACCCTTTGGTCAAATAAGGTCACATTTACAGGTGATGGGCGGGCATATCTTTTGGGGGCCACCATTCAATCCACTGCAGCTTGCTTTGGGGACTGAGAAATTAAAAAATCTTCTAATTTTTAACCAGTTAATATGAAGATGGTCTCAAGGCAGCCCCAGGTGCAAACTCAGAGGCATGGAGAGGGCACCCAGCTGGCAAGGACAGCCTCAGGGCCCGCCTTCCTGTGCTGCTGACGCAACTCCGGCAATCTCGACCCATTTCCTCCATCTCCACACTCGACGCCAGACTTTCTATCTTCTTCTTTTTCTCCCAATTGTCAAATGAGCAGGCAATATAGTGAAGTAAAGAAGCAAGATCCCAAGCCCCAGCTATAGCATTTGCGAGACTTGTGAACTTGACCAAATGCATCTCTAAACCTCTTTGCACCTCATTTTTCCCATCTGTGAAATGGGAATAATTTCTGCCTTATGCCTTTCATCTATGGTCAGGGATGCAATAAAATCATGTGTTAAAGTATTTTGGAAATGGTAAGGTGCTAAAAACCATTATCTAATTAGAGACCAACTTAGGCTTTTCAACTGTACAACGGGAAGACTTTATATTACCTAATTCTTTGATGATTAAATAGGATAATTTGTGTAATAACAGTTGACATATTACAGGTGCTCAAGCAATATAAGTTATAATTATAATGCTTCAAAAACCATGTTACCTCTCCAGGATAATGTTTTGACTTGTAAAGTTTTAGCTATTACACAGTTACATGAATAAAAGCAGAGAATACAGATTAAGCAAAATTAAGAAAAAAATTACCTTAATCAGAGGAATCTTAATTAACATTTTTATAGATCTTTTCATATTTTTCCATGTATATGAATATATAATTATTTTCTAAAAACTGGATCAACAAATATATTTTCGTACCATTATTTTTAATGCTTATGCAGAATTCTAATTAACTCTTTATTATTGAACATTGAGGTTTGATTTTTTCTTTTTTTGCAATAATAATGCTGATAAGAACATGCTTGTAACTAAATCCTTATAATTGAAGGTTAATCAGGTAAAGAACAAACTAGAAGTGGAAATATGAGGTCAAATCACTCACATATATATTTTTAAAGTTGTGGTAAAATATTATAAAATTTACCATGTTCACAATTCTTCTTTTTCTTTTGGCTGCGTTGGGTCTTCGTTGCTGTGTGCAGGCTTTCTCTAGTTGCAGCGAGTGGGGGTTACTCTTCGTTGAGGTGTGTGGGCTTCTCATTGAGGTGACCTCTCTTGTTGCAGAGCACAGGCTCTAGGTGCACGGGCTTCAGTAGTTGTGGCACGCAGGCTCAGTAGTTGTGGCTTATGGGCTTAGTTGCTCTGCGGCATGTGGGATCTTCCCAGATCAGGGCTCGAACCCATGTCCCCTGCATTGGCAGGTGGATTCTTAACCACCGTGCCACCAGGGAAGCCCATGTTCACCATTCTTAAATGTGCAGTGCGGTGGAACAAAGTACATTCACATTGTCCCACAGCCATCACCACCGTCTCCAGAACTCTTTTCACCTTGCGAAACTAAACCCCCCATTAAACACTAGCTCCCCACACCCCTCCTCCCTCCCCCTCGCAACCACCATCTACGTTTCTGTCTGTATGAATTTGGCTACTCCAGGGACCTCGTAGAAGCGGAATCACACAATATCTATCCTTTTGTGACTGGCATATTTCACTTAGCGTAATGTCCTCGAGGTTCATCCACAGTGTACTATGTATTGGAATTTGCTTCCTTTTTAAAGCTGAACGATATTCTATTGTTTGCATAGACTACATTTTGCTTATTCATTACTCAGTCAACGGACCCTGGGTAGCTTCCACCTTTTGGCTACTGTGAACAATGCTGCTCTGAACATGGGTGTGCAAATATCTCTTTGAATTCATGGTTTTAATTCTTTGGTGTATATACTCAGAAGTGGAATTGCTGGATCATCTGGTATTTCCGTTATTAACCTTTTGAGAAACTGCCGTACTATTTTCCGTAGTGATCGCACCATTTTACATTCCTATCAACAGCACACAAATGTTCCAATTTCTCCACATCCTTGTCAACACTTGTTATTTTTCTGATATTTTCATAGTAGCCATCCTGAGGAGTAGGAGGGAGGATGTGCATATCTTCAAGGCTTTGAAATTAATTGCCAAGCTATTCAGCAGAAAAGTAATACTTTGCACTCTTACCAACAACGGATAAAGCAACTGTTTTCACCATCCTCATGAAGGCAGAGCATCTTTGCTAATTTTTTGATGGGCATTTGCAAAAGGAAGTGTGGGCATGACAAGGTGGGCCCGGAGGACTGTGCCTGCCTGCCCAAGAGAAAGGCCTACCCGGCTGAGACCGTACCCCAGCCGGTCGACCCTCTCTAGGGTAAAAATCCTGTTTCAGCTCCATGAATTTTGTCTTCAAAGTCTTCTTTCTGATGCGCACGCCAAAACCTTTACAAGAGGCAAGAGAAGCTCCTCGAAGGGCCACGAAGTAAGCTGACCAGTCCCAGGAAAGAAACCTATGTCCCACCGGAAATCTGGTGTTAGTTATTTAGCCTTTGAGGCGACCACAAGACCGATCAATTGATTGCTTTTCTTCTGTTTCATTTTATAATTTGAGTTGTGATTGCAGGGCTCTGATTCCCCAAATCTCCAAAACCTTCACAACTTAAAACTAAGCAGTACACAGTGTCCCGTAACAAGATAGAGAGCCCTCTCCTACGCCCAAAACCCTCCCTTCCCCACAAATCCGCTCAAAAAAGTGAAGTCCAGCACTTGGTCTGTCTGTCACTGGATCACGTCCGTGCTCTTGACCCCAAATGGAGTTCCTGTTGCCGTTCTGATCGCATTGCTGAGCTCTGGGAACTGGCGGTTATCTTCACGCGATGTGGGAGTGAGTGGCTAATTAAGATGAAAGGAGGTTAAGTAGATGAAAAATACGCAAGTGGTTATGCAGACCAGACATTTACTGATGGCTTCTCCTGGCTTCCGTTAGAGCCGGGTCGGTTGACTCTGAGCTTGTGCTCATTGGACGGATCCTGCTGGATTCCCCGCCCCTCCCAGGATTGCCCCCTTCCCACCGGTGGGGAGGGCTCTCAGGCCCCTGTGTGGAGCAGAAGCTTGTTCAAAATCTTTATAGTGCCACGGTTGCTCGTTATCTGCGGACTCCATATTTGCAGTCTGGCCCACTTGCTAAAATGTATTTGTAACCCCCAAAGCGATGCCCATGGTGCTTTCGGGTCATTTGTGGACATGTGCAGCGCAGTATAAACTTTGAGCTGCTCTTTGCAACTCCCGCTCAGGTGAGGCTGAACCAGGAGACGCTCTGCCTTCTTGGTCTGGCTCTGACCCTGTCATTACGTGTCCTTTTCTTGGCCTATTTAGTGCCCCATTTTTTGCAGGTTTTGTGCTGTTTTTCTTTTGTTGGTGACTTTACTCTTTAAAATCGCCCCCGACCTAGCGCTGAAGAGCTTTCTGTGTTCCTAAGGACAAAGCTGTGACGTGCCTTGTGGGGAAAATACATGTTAGAGAAGCTTTGCTCAGGCCTGAGTTACAGTGTGGTTGGCTGTGATCGTTCAACACTGACGAGCCAACTGCATATATTCAAGAAGGTGTCTTGAACTAGAAACGCACATAAAACAAGGTCACGTATTGGTCAGCAGGTGAAAATGTTGGGACCAGGGCGTGACTCTAGGACATACCTCCTGCAGATCAGGAGACTGGACTCTATGCGTTTGTCTGTATTATCAAAATGTATCCTTGTTTGGTTGAAGACTCACAGCAAGGTTTTACCTGTTGTTCAGCCCCATAGAACTTCTGACCCGTCTAGTACTAGCTTCCACTCTGCTCCACTGTTTCCTCTTTTTTTTCTTTTTTTTTTTTTGCGGCACGTGGGCCTCTCACTGTTGTGGCCTCTCCCGTTGTGGAGCACAGGCTCTGGACGCGCAGGCTTAGCGGCCATGGCTCACGGGCCCAGCCGCTCCGCATCATGTGGGATCTTCCCGGACCGGGGCACGAACCCGTGTCCCCTGCATCGGCAGGCGGACTCTCAACCACTGCGCCACCAGGGAAGCCCCACTGCTTCCTCTTGTCCATGGCAACTCAGCCTGCATTGGGTCCAACCTCTTAACTAATTAGATCTCGAGATTTTTAACTAATTACATCTGCAAAACCCTGTTTCTGAAGGAAGTCGTGTTCTGAGATTCTGAGTGGACGTGAGTTTAGAGGCACACTATTCAACCACAGCTGCATTTGCAGAGATCTGTCTTCCCAGTGGTAGCAGACCTCGTTGGCTGCCTACCCCACGCCCATTTCCCTTCATCCCAGGCCGGGAACACCATCAGCCTGGGAAACCAGTCCTTGTCCCTGGTTTCCCAGCTTCGCTTTCAGGTAGGGGAGGCCATGTGACCCAGTGAAACTTTATGTGCTGAAGGGGTTTCTGGGAAAGTTCGTGCACTTTCCTATAAAAGGGGACAGATGCGGTTGGTGCCATTCCCCATCCCGTCTCCTTTCTTCCTGGCTGGAATGCAAATGTGATGTCTGGTTCTTCAGCAGCCACTTGCAAACACAAAGAAACAAGCATGAGGGCAACAGCTAATTTGCTGGGATGGAGGCTGGACATAACAGACAGAACCTTGGTCTGTGAAGGCATCACTGAGCAGTCAAACCTGCCCCCTGAGTTATTCCTATGTGGGAAAGTCCCTGTGGCCGAGATGGTGACTTAGTCACCGAAATCTTTCCCCCTTCTTCTAGGACACGCGGCTGGACTACATTTCCATCTGCCGCTGCAGTTAGGTGTGACTGTGGGAATGGCTTCTAGCCAATGGAACACCAGCACAGGGACGTGCGCCACTCCCAAGCCTGGCCCCCGGATGCCCCCGAGGTGCCTTCCAGCCTCTTTCTCCTTTCCCTCCTGGGGGTGCATATTATGGTGAGGCCCAAGGGGGAGGAGGACAGCTGGTCCCTGAATTACTGGAGGACCAGAATGTCTGCTGACCAGAAACACCTGCCTGAGACGTTGCAAAAACAAGTCAGTTTCTATCGTGCTGGAGCCATTACGCCCCGTGAGGTTTTTTCTCGTGGTTGGGGACATGTTAACAAAAATGAGCTCTGTGTTTCCACGCCAGGGCGCTCTCTGCAGGCAGGGGCTTCCATGGGGGCAGAATCCCTTCCCTGTTGCTCTCGTCAAACCCCACTTGGTTGTCCTTGGCCTGGCCTGGCTGGTGATCCTGCCTGTGGCCTCACCACCCCCAGGCCGGCCAGTCTGCTCTGCTGTCCAGTAGTTGTTGCAATGCTAGGCAGTAGAGAGCTGTGGTCCCCTGCCAGGCCCTGGCACTTGCCTGCCTGGCACACCATGCCACCTTGGCCAAGTCCTTCAGCCACCTGACACCTCATCACAGCTGGAGGTCCTCCCTGGGGGGCTGGGGTGGGGGCCACAGGGATGGCGCTTGTTCAGGGCTCAGCACCTTGTAAGCGTGCCATAAATGGGAGGCATTCTTGGTGGTGGCGTTATTATTAAACCTAGAGACAGAGACTCACGGAGGCCTCCACATCCTTCTGCTGGGATGCGGTCCATCCCTGAGAACTTGGCCTGTCACGTCGTCAGCAGAGGGACCTTTGGGGGAGGTACTGACGGCATGGAGATGACATGGAAGGAGACACCAGGCAGTCACCATCTATGACTTGTGGGCAAGGACGAATGGTGGCTGAGATTCAGAGAGGGGAAGTTCAGGGGCCAGCGTCACATAGCCAGGAAACGGCAGGGCGAAGGTGGCGGGTTGGGGTTCTATACCCAGCTCGTTCCTACGTCCTTCTCCTAAGATGATGGCTGGTGGAGCTTCCTACTCCCCTCGGCGTCCTGCTCTCTGCAGCATGCGGGCAGCTCCCGGGGGAAGAAGGTGCCCTGCCGCCCTGGAGTAAAGTCCCAGAACCCAGAACCGGACCAGGGGAGACAAGCAGGGACCTGCTCCGGAGGGAAGTTCCTGGGGAAGGTGAGCAGCCGTAAATAGCGGCCGAGAGACCAGCTGTGTGTTCTTGCTGATAACCCTGCAAAGCCAGCTGAGCCGTTTCCCTACATGAAACCGACTGCACAGACGGCACACTGGCCGTCTCCACCAGCATGTAGTATGTATTTCTTCTGTTTAAAGAAGCAGCTTTCAAATGTTCTTAATAAAACGTTTATATGTATCATGCAAGGTACAAATAAATATTTTAATACGATTGGAAGAAGGCAGAGAATTGTAAAAAGTTATGGAAGCTTTACTTCTGATTGGCTGCAACTCAATCAACTCTGGTTTGATATACTCTAAGTTACAGGTGTGCAAAGCCAGCTCTTTGGCATGGACAGAGGCCGCTAATGCCGTAACGATGTTCAAACGCTGACAAATGAACTGCTTCGGCTGCACCTTCGACACCGAGGCGGGAACTGTTAGGGCTGGAAGGTCTGCTCTCTTCCTGCTGTCCTTCCTTCTTCTGCACTGATGGGCAGGTAGACGCGTGCAGAGGAACGGGCATCAGGGGCTGTTGGTTTCCCTGGGGGGCCAGGTGTGGGCACCGGGCACCAGCAGAAAGGCTGGTGTTGCTTCTTTTTCACTTTTGTCCCTAATTATGGGCTTTCTCATTAAAATAACAAGGACCATGTCAGCTAGAAATGCCAGCACATGTTTTTACTTTTCTCTGCAATGGAAACCACATGTAGAAGAGAGCTCTTCCTTCTTTCCCTCCAAAATGCAAAGGGGGTGCTGGTCCGGGTGTCCTCCTCATTGCTCAGCACTGAACAGAGGCTGGGGAGCCCCTCGGCCTCCTTCGCCGGCATGAGGACTGGCCTTCTCCAGGCGCCCTCTTGCCTGCCCTGCCAGGGGAGGCTGGGAATGGCAGGCGGGCTAATTCTACCTCGTGATGGACCACATCTGGCTCCGGGGCCCCATGTCCCCCTCGCTGGCACGGCGTGCATTCCCATGGCAGGCGTAACCCAAGCCGACCTGAGCAGTTATTTATAAACTCTCCCGAATGCCAAATGCCAGGAAGGACCCGTTCCCCCGGTTCGCAGGAACATATTTTCAGCATAACTCATCACTTTGAAGATGGGTCCAAACTTTTGTTCACATTTATTGAAAGGAAGTTGTTTTTCAAAGCCCCAGTCAGCAGGCGGCCCCGCCAGCGCCAGGCAGCTTCTTGCGCTGGGGGTCCAGGGCCCTGCATCCCACGCGGTCCTCCACCCAGCCTCCCCTTCCCGGCGTCCCGCGCGCCCGCGCATCCCCGTCCTCGCCTTCCCTCATCCCGTGCACGCGCCCCAGCCTCCTGGTCCCCGCATCCTGCGCCCCGCCTTGCTTTCCCACATCCCTCGCCACATCGCCACCCGCCCCAAGCCTGGCCCCCCCGGACAGTGTGCCTGGAGGTTAAACAGGACATGCTTTCCTCTTTCTTCCTTTTTAAACTTCTTCTTTTCTTTTTAAAAGGGAAAATCAGTACTGGAAGTGCAGAGGGTCCCTTCCTCTCCGAGGCTCCTCAGGGTTTCGGGGGCTCTCCAGACTCCCCTGTCCTGCCCGGGCTGCTCTTTGGGGGCTCCTTCCCGAGCAGATTTCCTCTGGCCAAGTGTCTCTCCCCAGTGCACCCACAGGAGCAGAACCGGGAGCCTCTGAGGCTGTATTCCTCGTGTGGATCCCAATCTGGGCGGGCCTGCTGGACCTGCCGGTGGACAGGCCGGGTGGGGGGCCGGGGGAGGGCTGAGGTTGAGTCGTGCCCCCTCCCCGACCTCTGTTCCCTCAGCTGCAAAACACGAATTCTGGGGCAGGTTCCTCAGGCTCACGGGGCCGTCTGGAGGAGGACCCAGCCATGTGGGGTCTCCCATGGCCCCTTCCCCACCCTACACTCTCCCTGCAGGGGCAGCCTGGGTGTCCCTGATCCCGAGTCCCTTGAGCCCCAGACCTACATATAGTGTCTTCCGCAGGACAGCTCCCCCTGAGGCCTGCAAGTGTCCCCTCGTTGTCAGTCCCCCAACAGAGCTCATTTCTCCTTTAAATAAAGTCCCACTGACCCCACCACGAGCTGGAGTCTTCCCAGACCCCTCCCGGCCTCTTATTCCCCTCCCCCTCCCCCCTCCCCGCAGCCGGTCTCAGGTCCTCCTCACGTCCCTTCTGGATCTTTTTTGGCCTTGCAGGTTGTCTTCGAGCCTTGACTGTAAACTGGCAATGTACTAGTTCCCACCTTGCTGGGGGTGACCAGCACTTCGTGAACCCCTAGTGACAGGCCAATCCATTTTTGTTTGGCTTGTTTTAGCTTTGACAATGGCATCAAAGTACGCCAAAGCCTTTCTGTCTTGGTATGCCTATAAACTTTTGAACCCAGATGGACTGAAAGCTAGAATTTGTGGGGTTTTTTTTGTTTTTTTTTTTTGTTTTTTTTGCTGTACGCGGGCCTCTCACTGTCGTAGCCTCTCCCGCTGCGGAGCACAGGCTCCGGACGCGCAGGCTCAGCGGCCATGGCTCACGGGCCCAGCCGCTCCGCGGCATGTGGGATCTTCCCGGACCGGGGCGCGAACCCGTGTCCCCTGCATCGGCAGGCGGACTCTCAACCACTGTGCCACCAGGGAAGCCTGAAAGCTAGAATTTTTGATGGAACTGAGAAAGAGGGGCGGGGGTTGATGGGAAAAGGTTAATGGGTCCATTTTGCTTGGAAGAATTGGGGGAATGCAGAGACTCACAGAGGGTCCTCCAGGAAGGGCGGGGGACGGTGCGTGAGGTTGGGACCTGCCTGGCACCCGGAGAAGCCCTGGGTCCCGCCCCTGCGGCTGGGAATCCTGCAGGTGCTTGCTGTTGGGGGAGGACGCTTTAGTTCTGGGGACAGTGGCCTTGGTGAAGCAAGACCTGACCGCAGGTGCCAGGTTCCGCCAGAACTGGGAGGGTTTGGCCCCTTCCTGCCACTTGTTCATTTTGTTTTCAAATATTAGCAATAGAACAGAAGGCCCTGGTCGGTTATAAACACTTGCGGAGCCTCTGGTGCTTGAGAAGGAAGAGCTGCAGGGGGTAGTCACTGACTTAGGCTGGTGGGCACCTAACTGCCCGGATGCGAGGCATCCGCCTGCCCTCCTGCCTTTCAGCTTGCTGTCGGGGAGCTGTGGCTGCACCGGCTGGTCCCGGGCACATTCTGGGCAGGGCTCCACGCCCACCCCAGAGCCTGCTGCCCTCACGAGCTCCGCAACTGACGTGCTGCCACGGAGGTGGCGGCGGCCGTGACAGTAACCCGGCGGGTCTGAGGGTCCGGAAACCTGGTCTCCTCCTATCTGTGAACCCCGAGCAGTCGCGAATGCACCGCAGCCAGCCTTGTGCCTGCGGTGGAGGGTGAAGCTGCTGCCCAGACGCTGCTGTCACCCGCCGTCCCTGCTGCCAGCCTCTCGTTGGGGGGTCTCTGAGCTCAGCACTGTGTGCTGTGTCCTGAGGACCCTCCTGTCTTCCCACATCGGGGGCCCCGCCCCCTTCCTCTTGGCAGGCTCCGCGCCGTGATCTCTGGTCCCTTTCATCACTTTGGGGGGTACTCCCTCACATTCTCAGGTGGAAACGTTTAAACCCAGTCCCAACAGCCACCCCTCTGATTTCCCCACCCCAGCGCGGTGCCCCCCTGCAAATGGGGCCCACATGTGCAGCCAGGCAGGATGAGACAGGCCCAGCCTGCCAAGAATGCGCTGGGAAGCCGCCCTGGGCGCGGGGGAAGCCGTTGGAGGGAGCTCTGCGTGAGCCCACGGGGAAAGCAGCATCTCCTCCCGCCTGGAAACGCCGGGGGAGGCCCCCTCGGAGCGGAGGGTCTGCCATGGCTGCCAGATGCTGCGAAGTGGCGCAGGGACAAGCAGGAGGTGACAGGAGGGGGTGGGGAAGACGCACGCTGCGCGGCGCCCGCCTGGGTTGGGGAGTGGTCCCAGCCTGGTGGTCTCACTTTGGCCTGACTGAAGTCAGGCTTGGTCTCCCCAGCTCCATCTCCCAAGCTCCAAGACACCTGAGGTGCTCTTCCCATGGCGGGGCAGAGACCCCCGTCTTCCTGGGACGCCACAGAAAGCCCACATCCGACCTTGGGCTGTCCGTCCTCTGCCTGTTCCTCTTGGGTTTCTTGTGAAATTGCATTAGAAATGCACAACCTTTTAACACGTTATATTCACTTCCATCTGATCCCGTAGTAACTCCAGAAAATGACTTTGATCGCTGCGCAAGAGGCTCGTGGAGGTTCAACGACTCTCCTGAGTCTGTGGGGTCTTGATGGTCACGGAGGGATGGGAACCTGGTCTTCTCACCCCCAGTGCCACTTTTTGTTTTTCCTGTTTTGAGCGCCTCAGAGGTGGCGCCTGTGCCTTGTCTATTTCACAGAGCCTCCCTTTATTTTATTGGTGGTTGCGGATTTGGGGAGAGGTGGGAGGGGATGGCTGAGCTGGGTGAACATGACCGGGGCAGGGAGGCTGGGGACAACCAGCTAGTCCAAGCTCAGGCCCTAGGTCAGCCCACAAATGTACCCCTGTCCTTGGCTTGATACTCTGGGCTTTTACTGCATGAAGGGTGGATGGATGAGTACGGAGGGGTCATGATCTGCAAAGAGCCTGGGCTGGATGGGAGCCTGCAGGGTCTCTGTGCCACCACCCTGGCCCCCTTTAGGGGAGCATGAGATCAAGCTGGGAAGATGGGCACAGAATTCCTCGAGAGGAAGGCACATACACGCACCACCAGTTGCTCATTCTGGCCCCTCCCGTGCCGCTGGCCTAGTGGCTGCCTGCCCATCCTTGACACGTTGTACTTAGATCCACCACTCCTGCTTTGTGTCCCAGTATCCAAGGAAAACCAGCCAGCAACCACCGTGCCAGTTTTAGGGAACCTCCTAGACCCCCCTGCAGGTTCCTGCCTTACTTGTCTGCCGACTGGTGGGTCTGTCCTCAGTGTGTCAATCTCTGCCAGCCCCTTGGTCTGACAGTCCTGGGCTTCTGTTCCTCCACTGGTTCTTGCTCTGCTACTCTGTCACGGCTGGTCTCTGGAGAGGAGTCTCCTGCTTGGGTCAGCCCCTGTCCCGTGGCCCACTGGTATGAAGAGGCTGGTGGTGGTCCGTCTCTTATGGCTAACTTCCCGTCTGTGCACTAAGACTTCCAGTTCATCATGGGGCAAAAAGCCAGGAAGCCATGACTGAAGCAGTAAAACCTCTGATTGGAAGCTGTGAGCTCTTCCTCTTTGAGGAGCAATTCAGTCAATGCATCCCCCCAAACGTATTGGGTCATGCTGAGGTATGGTCCAATGAAAATCCTTCCTGCCAAGAAGGGAATGCAGATGAAAGGCGGGGTGACTCCCACCAGCTCCCCACATCCCCGGTAAAAGTGAGACTCGTCTCCCTGCACCCAAACAGCCCTTGACACAGGTGCCAGCCCACAGGCAGCTCTGGACCCCAGCCCATCCCCTTGAGATGATGCAACATCTTGTTCCTCCAACCTCACCTTCTAGGACCCACATCTCAACGTCTGGAACTTTCTCCCTCTTCTTGTTTCCTCCCAAGCTCCAGAGGGTCTGTCCTTGGTCTAGCATCACTTGGCTAGAAATCGCACTATTTCCATTTTAGGACAGGATTTTAAAGGCTGTTTGATTTAACTTCCAATGTTGCTGGAGTTCCTATAGGTGGTGTCTGTGATGGTGTGACAGTGGGAGAACAGATTCTGCCTCCTGTTCTTTCTTACAAGGGTATACGAACACAATTTTCTTTCTTCTAAAGATAGTAAACTCCTGGCGCTGCGGCAGGGCACTCGGTTAACCCCCGAGCCTCATCTCTTCATTCCTAAGGAGGAGATGTCCATTGGGTAAGGTGTGTGGAAGGGCTCTTTAAGCTGTAAAAACACTGCTGACTAAACACTGTTGTTATGACCAGGGTATTGGAGAGAGCTTTTGTTTGGAGGCAGGGTTTCAACAGGAACTCTCAGGTGTTTTGGAAACACCAAAAAGAGCAAATTCTACATATTGTGAAAGACTTGAGAGATTTGCTACCTTATTAGCAGTTCTATTTTCTCCAAGTATTATTTTTGGCACCTCAGATGTTCACTGACATAATAGATTCTTTCTCCATGTCCCCCATCTCGCTTTCAGAAATTACAATGATAGAAAAATCTCACTGGCAGGATTGTGGGGAAGGGGCCTAGGAACGGATGAAGAAGTTTCCTCATAATGTGGGAGACCCTTTCCCTAAGTCACACATTTTTTTCCCATGATTATTTTTTCAGTTTTGAGGTAGTTTTCTTTTCTTTTCTTTTCTTTTTTACTTAATTTTTAAAATTGGAGTATAGTTGATTTACAATGTTGTGTTAGTTTCAGGTATACAGCAAAGTGAGTCAGTTATATAAATACATATATTCACTCTTTTTTAGTTTTTGTTCCCATATAGGTCATACAGAGTATTGAGTAGAGTTCCCTGTGCTATACAGTAGGTTGTTATTGGTTATCTATTTTATATATAGTAGTGTGTGTATGTGAATCCCAGTCTCCCAATTTATCCTTCCCCCCTTTTCCCCTTTGGTAACCATAAGCTTGTTTTCTACATCTGTGACTCAATTTCTGTTTTGTAAATAGGTTCATTTGTACCATTTTTTTAGATTCCACATATAAGCGATATCATATAATATTTGTCTTTCTCTGTCTGACTTACTTCACTCAGTATGATAATCTCTAGGTCCATCCATGTTGGTTTTTTCATGATCAAACTAAGGATAAATTAATCTGGATGTTAGAGTTTGCTTTATAATGTTTAAAATAGTTTAGTTTTAATATATATTTTATATCTCTGATGAAATCTGATGAATCAGAGAACATGAACACCATCCTGATACAAAATGTCTGGGAATGTTGGCTAAAGTATAACAGATAGACCCCACTCACTGAAGGTATCTTTTATAAGGACCCCAATCCAAAAGGGAATGAAAACCAGAAATATATGGGAATTGCTGCTGGGCTGTGCTGGGGGTAGGCATGAGCGTGGCAAAGATGGGAATAGAGGTTACTTCATGGGTCTTTTTAATTACTGATTTTTTTGTTTGTTTTAATGGCTGTACAGAAACAGGAGATGAATCTTTGAGCTCATAAGAGGCTGGAGGTTAGAACTGAGATTCCTACACAGGAGTCATCCTGCTCCCCTGAAGAGCTATACTTTCAGTGAAAAGGTGGAGCAGAATAAAAAATCCACCTGTTGTCACAGGGAGATGACCCTGTCAACCATGTTCTGATTCTGAAGAGGGAAAATGGTTGCCTTGGAGATTTGTAGTCAGTAGCTGTCCTCAAGAGTATCTGGGGTTTGAATTTATACTATCTGAGTGACATGGAGCCCCAATCTGAGAGATTAGGTTAAAATTAACCCATGGACTGGTACCTCTGGAGTACCTGGCAGGAGAAAACATACAACCTCTGTGGATGTGCACAAAGAATTCTTGTTTGCAGGGCAGAAATAGAGACACAGATGTAGAGAACAAATGTATGGACACCAAGGGGGGGATAGTGGTGGTGGGGTGATGGTGGGGTGATGAATTGGGAGATTGGGATTGACATATATACACTAATATGTATAAAATGGATAACTAATAAGAACCTGCTGTATAAAAAAATAAAATTCAAAAAAAAATTCTCACAGATAAACCCCAATGAAGATGTAGTGCCAATCTGAGGAGAAAAATAAACTCTGAATAGTTTCATAGATGTAACAAACAGTAGGATTAAATCCCTGAGGGCTCCGGGAAACAATAGTATCAGACAGAGATTATAAAGTAGTTAAGATTAAAGACACAGTGAAAAATTTTTAAAAATGAGAAAAAAAACAAGCCACCAACAAAGGAAAACGAAAGACAAGGAAGATTTAAAAGACAAGAGAGAACTTCTAGGAATAAAAAAAATAGAGAATGAAATTTAACAAATCCAGAATGGTTAGGTTAAAAAGCAGATTAGACACAACTAAACAGAGAATTAGTAAAGTGGAAGATCACTCTGAGCACGTGGAGGTAAAGAGATTAACAGACATGGAGAACAGCTAAGAAGGTCCAAGAAAACCACAAAAGGGATTCCACACGGAGCGAATAGAGAGAAGGGGAGTGAGTCTATGTTCAAAGAGATGATGACTGAAATTTTTCCAAACTTGAGGATATTCCTGAGCTCTCTGATTCAGGGAAAAAAATAACTCTAAGAAGAGTAAATAAAAGAAATATACATCTGGATATATAACAGTGAGCTATGCAAGAACACCAAAGACAAACGCTAGAAATAAAAGATTACCTAAAAAAGAATGGAAATTAATTTGGCTGCCACTTCTCAACAGTAACCAGAGGACAGTGAAATTAGATCTTCAAAGTGTTGAAGGAAAATTGAAATCTCTACTTAACCAAGCTGTCATACAAGAATTAGGAAGAAATGATGAAAAACAAAGCCTTAGAGAAGTTATCACTAACAGATTCTCACTAAAAGAACTTCTAGGGATGTATTTTAGCAAGTAGATCATTGAACCCAGAAGAAGGGAGAGAACAATAAGCAGAGTGGTGAGCAAATAACTTAGGAAACATGTGGGTAAAACCCTACACAAGATTGACAGTGTAAACAGTAGTAATATTCATGACTTACTGTAAATGTATAAAAATATGCAGGATCTGAAATACTAGATTAAGCAGTCTATAAGGTGGGAGGAGAAGAATCCAAGGATTCTAAAATCCTCGAAGGACCCCATGAACAAATGGAGGAAGTGTAGACTCTGTCAGGTCAAGTACACAAGTTACAGTTTTAATCATGATATTAAGAGAGCAGAAGTAGAATTTGTAACTTTCAAAACAGTAAAGAAAAAATGAAAAAAAAAGAACCCTTTAATCCTACAGGACAAGGGTCAGCAAACTTGTCTGTAAAGGGACAGATAGTAAATGTTTTTGATTTTGTGGACAGATGGTCTTTGTTGCAACTATTCAACAGCATTACAGTGTGAAAGCAGATGGCTGAGAAGACTTAACCAAATGGGCATGGCTGTGTTCCAACAGAACTTTATTTACAAAACAGACCTCAGACTGGACTTGGGCTGTAGGTTATAGTGCATCAACCCCTGCTGTAGAAGAATGGAAAGGAAATAAAATCTAGGAAGAGAGACAGCATAAACAAAGGTGGCCAAAACAATTCAAATAGATTAGTAGCTGCAAGAAAAGTAAATTAATTAAATTTGCTGGATAAAGACAGAGACGGATAGATTAAATAAATTAAAAAACATATGACTTTATGCTTTTGTAAGACAAATACTTAAACCGTAAGTAAAATAGAAAGGTGGAAAATAAAAGTGGAGAAATGGATATCCCAAGCAAATACAAATGAAAAGAAAAGCTATTAACTCCATTAGCACACAAAATAGACTTTAAGGTAATAAAGCATTAATCATGACAAAGAGGGTCATTATAAAATGGCAAAAGGAAGATTTCACCAGAAGATTACCCCCAAAATATGGCCTCAAAATGTATAAAGCAAGATTTGACAGAATTATAAGGAGACGTTTATAATTCACCCTTGCAGTATGACAAAGTAAGGGTATGGACTTTTAAAAGACAAATTAAGAAGTTTGATCTAATGATATAATGTTGCACCTAAAAATGAAGAACGCATATTTTCTTCAGACACACATGGAACCACTGTAGTGATCACATATTAAGTCATAAAATAAGATTCAACAAATATTAAAAAACTGAGATCATGCAGGTCATGTTTTCTCTGCTCAATGCAAGTGTTAAAAGTTGATCAATTTAATAAAGTGATACATTTGGATATGTTAAAGCACATTTTTTTTTTTTGTGGTACGCGGGCCTCTCACTGTTGTAGCCTCTCCCGTTGCAGAGCACAGGCTCCGGACACACAGGCTCAGTGGTCATGGCTCACGGGCCCAGCCGTTCCATGGCACGTGGGATCCTCCCGGACCGGGGCACGAACCCGTGACCCCTGCATCAGCAGGCGGACTCTTAACCACTGCGCCACCAGGGAAGCCCCTTAAAGCACATTTTTATAAATAAGTCATGATTCAAAGAAGAAATTATAATAGAAATAAGAATGTATTAAGACCTGAGTGATAATGAAAATATCATATATCCAGACTTCTGCAATGCTGTTAAGGTAGTATTTAAAGCAAAATTAACAGCAGTAAATAAATACATTTATGAGAAAAAAGAAAGACTTGAAATTGTTCATATAATAGAAATTAAAAGAACAACACAGAAAAGTTTAAAAAAGAGAAGAAAGGAAATAATACATATAGGAGCAGGAAGATGGTTAATTGAAAAGACTAGTAGCTTAGAAAATTTTCTGGCTACATTTCTCGAGAAAGAGAGAGAGAGGGAGGGGGAGAGAGAGGGAGAGAGAGAGGATGAGAGACAGAGAATGAGAGACAGAGATATTGAGAGAGAAAAGCAAATAAACAACTACAATTATAGGAATAAAAAAGGGCACAGACACACAGATAAAGTTGAGCTTTTTAAAAAAGAATAAGATGATACTGTGGATAATCCTGAAACTGTATAACAAACTTGTCAATCCCCTAGAAAAATGTAAATTACCAAAACTGACTTAGGAAGTGGAAACCCTGCACGCACCTATTGTAAAATGGAATCGATAGTTAAAAATCTATTCACAAAATTCCTACCAGGCCCAGACAATTTAGATAGGTTTTACCAAATATTCAAGAAACATAATCTCAATCTATACAAACCGTTCGACAGAATGGTTTGTGTAACACTTGCTGCTTCATTTTGTATCTGTGTATAAACTTGGTGCCCAAACCAGGTTGAGGGCAACACGAGAAAATCAGATTGTTGGCTAAAGGCACTCATGATGGTAGATGCAAAAAGTTTAAACAAAGTAGCAACACATGGGGCCTAGCAATGAATATATAGAACATAGATCAAGACAAAGTTGGATTAGTCACTTACTGACCTGAATCTGTAGCCTTTCTTAAAAGAGCCCAGTTTCTGTGGCATAATTCACCACAAAGCCATGTTTAACCACTGCCAGAACAACTGGGTAGCCTCACAGCTAGAGGACTAACAGGGACAAATGCCAGCAATCTGCCCAGAGTAAGCGTTTCCAGGTTGAGGAGTCAAGGTTTTCTCAGCATCAGGAAGGCGGAAATGGGAGCTCCAAAGCCCCCTGGGTTCTGACACACCCACCCAGCTTCCAGTCTGGTCTGCCCTTATCCAGCTCCCACCAGCTTACCTGGCCTGCCAGGGGTCTGCCTGAACACACCTGAGCTCGCCAGCTCCAACTTGACACAAACTTCAGGTCATGTCTGGATCCCCGCTTTTATCTTCATTTAAAAAATAAGCAAAATAATTATTCCATTTTTCTTATTACAGAATTCATGTTCGTTATGTTCAGTGCAGAAATGTTGGAAAATAAGGAAGAAAATAAAACCTCCCTTTCATCCAATCAGAGAGGTAACCACTAGTAATGGTTGTTATAACTGCCCTCTCCACATGCACACACACATCATATTATAAAATTTAGTCTGTGTTTATTCTTTATGTTTTATAATACATATAATATTGTACATTTTGCTTATTCTCTCTCTATACATAAATATTTGTGCATATCTATAAATATATAGAGATATTTGTTAAAATTAGAATTGTATGAACATATATTTTTCAACCTTTTCCTCCTAAATAAGATAATATGAACATTTCTTCAAGGAACCCTGCCCCCCACCCTCACGATCAGTGCTGGGCCATCACATTGCGGCTGTATCCTTGCCCTTGATCCCACCAAGGTGGGCTGCCACTTTGTTATCAGGAAAATTCATGTAGTCCACCTGTCAGTCTCCCTCTCCCTGATCCTCACGCCTGGCACTCCCAGATCCCTATCGTTGCCAGATTCCTGTGCAGGGACCTGCACACCTGCAGGTCTCCCTGTCTTTGGGGTTTGCCCAGTGAAATGTGCTCCAGCAGGACTGGTGCGTGCGGCTTGCCCACAACGCCAGGTAGATCCGCTCAGCTCATGCCCTCCTTTCCTCACCAACCCTGCTCAAATGTCACTTTATCACAGTGCACTGCCCTGACCACCTAGTGTAAAATATCTGAGGTAAAATGAAGAAACCCAACTTTCTCCAATTCCTGCACTGGAAATCCTTAGTAGGGTGATTCCACCCGGATTTTTACATACGCTTATCAAAACTGAGCATAGAATATATGTATAGAAGTTTCTATATAATTTATGCGTCTAACTATGTATCTATATTCCTTGGTCCCTATTTATTCTATCGTCTATCTATCTATCAATCTATCTATCATCTATCTATCTATCATCCATCTATCTATCATCTATCTATCTATCAATCTATCATCTATCTATCTATCTATCATCTATCTATCTATCATCTATCTATCTATCATCTAACATCTATCACCCATCCACCTAAGCTCTGTATGTATGTGCATATATATCTATCCTGCCCACCCATCTCCCTCACTATTGTTGGATCCCAAGCACTTAGTACAGTGCCTGGCGTGTGTTTGCCAAATATTTGTTGAGAGAATACATGTATAAGTGTTAATTTCCCTCTCTTATTTTCTGTTATCTAAAATGATTAAAGTATACCTGAAACTAATATACTAGTCTATGTCAACTATACCTCAATTAAAAACATTAAAGTTCTTAGTGCCAATGTGGTTTTCACACCCAAACAAATGTAGGCCCTGAGATCACATGGCATTGCTTGGTTCAAATGAAGCTATCCATGTGACTCCGGATATGCTTGTATTAACCTTTTCCTGGAGTATAATTCAAATGAACAACACAAAACATTATTTTGAATAGAGTTGTGAATTCACTCATATAACACACTAACGTGCAAACAAAACGTTTAGTTCTTCTTTCACCACTCCCGCACAACAACACTGGGTTGCAGGGGAGAGCAATAGAGCATTCTGCAATAATTCCAAAAATTTCCCAGCTTCTCCTTGGATGACTCAGGCAGACGCTGCATCTTAGAGCATCCTCACCCCTGCCCTGCTTGCCTTGAGTTGGCATCAGGGATTGGGGGCAGGTGTGTGGCTGGTCCTTGGGGATCCCCGGAGCCTTGCTGACCTCTTCTGCAGAGTGGCCCCTCTGCTTCCTGGATTGGTCCCCATGAGGCGTTGCTGGTGTGTGTTTCTAGCCACTGTGGTGGGGATCAGTGCTGGTCTGCTTCTTGGGCTGGGCCGTGTTCCTGGTGGTCGCTGCCATTGCCCTTTGCTACGTGACCCACCCTGGCTGCTGCACCTTAGACACCCTCTGCATTGGCCCTTCATACAACTGCCCTGGACTCCTTTGTAAACTTTGCTGCAGGGTCAGGCAGCCCCGGCCCACCCCCCAGTGGCAGCCACTGGCTCTGAATGCAGTACTCTTCCGTTGGCCTCTGCAAGGCATGCAGGGGTTCTGGGTGTCTTTGGTGGCACAGTCATCATGCTTGACTTACAAAGACATGGCCACTTATGATGGCCAGTGTGCGGGGCTTCTTCTTCTGGGGTTCCAAGCAGGAAGGCAGGCAGAAGCTCCTTGCTGCTGGCATTTCCCTCAGCTCCAGACATACTCCTCTTCATGCTGGAGTTCCTGTCCATCTGTTGCCCCACATTTCCTCTCCTTTTCTCTTCATTCTCCAACCTGCAATTCTCCTCCTGTCAGGAGGGGGGGAGTTCTCCTTTCTCCCGGTGGGGTAGGGTCTCATTTATATAGAACTATTATGAAACTGGATAGATTGCCTCTTGAGTACCTGAAGTGGGAGATCTATTCAGGAAATGCTTTTTCTGTCTCAACAAAGTCTTGCTTTCCTGCTGAGATACCAAATTCCTATTTTTCAAGTAGAAGATGAATGTTATATCTTTATTAAAAAATTTGCTTTCCCACTATAATAATCCTAAGCCCTATCCCTTCTTTTCCAGGTCAGGGAATGCTCTTGACTAAGGAAGAGATGAGATACCTAGACACGCAAGAGAAGAATGCACGCAAATACATTTCCAAATATTTCATCCCTCTGACACTTGTAGATGAACCTTTGACTCTTGAAAATACCTTTGGTTGCCCCCTAGTGGTCCACAGACGTCAGTGTAGAGAAGAAACTTGTTGATTTTACATATTTATTTTGGCACCTTACTGAACTCTCATTTTTATAATTTTTCAGTTAGAAAAATGTATCATTTGAAAATCATAATAATTGGTACCTCTTTTCCAATATACTATTTCCTATTTCTTTTTCCTTTCTGACTGCATTGGCTAGCAGTTCTATATTTAATATTTACTAATATTTAATTCTTATTTAATAAAACAGTGGATGTAGCTTCTTTTTTATTACAATGGGAACAGCTCTAGTATTTCATCATTAATCAAGATATTGGCTGTTGGGTTAAATTAGAAAAGACTTTATTTTTCTCTACTCAAGTTGAATGGCAGCCTATATCTCAATGACATCTTGGGTAGATTCTACAACTTCCTGGTCAGTTTTGGTTATTAAACTCCAACCAAGCTCAAGTCCTATTTAAAGCTCCCCCATCCCTCATTCTGTGACCTGAAGGCTAGAAGTGAGGAGAGGACCTGGCACGACCTTTTACTCTGTGTCCCAAGCCCCGCTCCTCCTTGGAGTATCCATGGAGCAGCTTGGACTCTATGCTTTCAGGAGTGTGGGGGAAGGGACAGCAAGGTACAGGTGTTGCTTCCCTACACAGAGATCTGATTGCAATCTATCCTTTAGGCTATGGCTGCCTCACTGGCTTACATTAGTCACTGATCTCCCTTTTGACTGTGAACAAATGCTGGCTTTTCTCACCTTGCTGAGTATTTTTGTGTTCTTGGGCACTCTCTGGCCTGCTGTGCTGCATCGTTTTCTGACATGGGAGTGCAGTTCTGGCTCTTAGTAGGATTGCTAGATTTAGCAAATGAAAATACAAAATACCCAGTTAAATTTGAATTTCAGACAAAAAAAATTTTTTTTAGTTTAAGTATATCCCATGGAATGTTTGGGACATACTTACAGTAAACCCTTACTGTTGTTTACCTAAAATTCAAATTTAACGGGGTGTCCTGTATTTTCTCTGGCAAAGCCCACCTCTTTCACCTCCTCTTACCAGCAGGCTTCCCTCTGGGTGAGTCCTGGTAAGGCAGCTCTTGACTTGGGGGTTCACGTTCTTGCTGCACTGCTCCTCTCTATCCCTCTTTCTCACGGCCAGCTCTCTGATACGAACAGATATGAACAGACCAGAGCCTCATATTCTAAGAGTAGTCTAACCAGGGGATAAAATGCAATCTTTCCTGCTTGCAGGTAACCCCAGTCTTGGAGTGTGTGTGTGTGTGTGTGTGTGTGTGTGTGCACACATAAAATGAGGAATGCATATTACATTTTATCCAAAGCCTTTTTGGCATCTATTAAGATGATCATATGGTTTTTATCCTTTTATCAATTGACATGAGTTATATTCATAGATTTCTTATATTGCATTCCTGGAATAATCTCTACTTGGTGATAGTGTATTCTTTGTCTGGTCTAGACCACTGGTCTTCATTTCCTAGTTCTTTATATAGGAATTTGGCATGTATGTTTCTAAGAGAAATCTGGAGAAAGAATTATGTTTGCTTCTGAAATGAATTGTAAACATTTCCATTATTTTAATTTTAATTTTTTTACTATATTCTGAATGACTATTTAACACAGGAGTTATGTGTGATTTGAAACTTGAAATAATTTTCCAGTAAGACCATCTTCACGAGGTACTTTTGGAGGTAGGATTTTGACCTGTTTTTTCTTCTCAGTTTCTTTGTTCTTCATTGTTCTGCCCAAACTGCCGGAGAGAGGGAGAGAGGGCACCTTCCTTTCACAGGCTCCATGCCCAGGTGGAGGAGTCCGGGCAACTCCCATTCCTCCCTCGCTCACATTCCCCGGGGGGAGGAAGGCTTTCAGGCTGGGGCGGGGAGGTGAACCCCTACCAGTCCAACCCTCTTCTAGTCTATGATGGGGCTCCAAGCACTGGTGTTCATTCCCTGTCTCCTCCAGATGAGGGCAGGGTGACAATCCCGGTGACAGCACCCTCAGCTGGGCTGCCTGAGGGAAGACGTGGGGGAGGGCGTGTGAAGGGGTGTCAGGAAGTCCTTTGGGCTGTGAAGCTAACTGTCCTCGCTGGTGTATTAGTGTTGACACTGATGTTGTGCTTGACATCTGCCTGTCTTTCCCCTCTCTCTATCTTTTAATCGGTTCTGAACCCTAGGGGGAAACAATAGTGTATTTATTAGGCCCCTAAATCTTACAAAATATCTCTCTTTTATAGAACCAGTGTCAGCAATTTGTTATTTTAGAGAAGTTTCTGTTTGACATTCTTGTTTCCTAATACGGTATTATAACACTTGTTAATATTTTAAAATTTCCACTGTATCTTTTATATCCCTTTGATAAATCCCAGTGGTGTGTATTCTTTCTCAATAAATAGGATTCTCTTTGGTTTACTTATTTTTTCATCTTTTCAGAGAACCAACTGTTGGATTTATTAATCAAGTTCAGTTTTTTTCTTTACTCATTCATTATTTCCTGTTTTCCATCTTAGTTGTTTCTTTTCATATGTTTTATTTATTTATTTATTTATTTGGCTGTGCTGCTTCTTAGTTGCTGCATGTGGGATCTTCGCTGAGGCATGCGGGATCTTTAGTTGCAGCATGTGGGATCTAGTTCCCTGACCAGGGATTGAAGCTGGGCCCCCTGCATTGGGAGCATGGAGTCTTAACCACTGGACCACCTGGGAAGTTCCTTCATGTGTTCTGTATGTATTCCTTAAGGATATTTTGATACCCTTTTACTAGCTCCTTGATTTGGAGACTTCCCCCATTCACCTTCATGCTAGTAAGTTAACATCTGGTAAGATTTGGGAAATAATTAAATCAGGTAATGCACACATAATGCTTATCACTGTACTTGGAACATAAACATTCTATAGATGGTAGCCATTAATAAAAATGACAATAAGAACAAACAAAATATTTTAAGACTTGGATTGTTTTGTGAGTACAGTTTTGGGCACATGCCATACACTCTGATATGTAGTATTGTAATTATAATTACTTTTTAAAATTGTCTGGGGGGCTTCCCTGGTGGTGCAGTGGTTAAGAATCCGCCTGCCGTTGCAGGGGACACTGGTTCAAGCCCTGGTCCGGGAAGATCCCACATGCTGTGGAGCAGCTAAGCCCGTGCGCCACAACTACTGAGCCTGTGCTCTAGAGCCTGTGAGCCACAACTACTGAAGCCCATGCGCCTATAGCCCATGCTCCATAACGAAGAGTAGCCCCTGCTTGCCACAACCAGAGAAAAGCCCGCATACAGCAACAAAGACCCAAAGCAGCCAAAAAATAAATAAATAAAATAAATTTATAAAAAAATAATACTCTGAAAAAAAATAATACTCTGCATTTGTGATGGCTATTTCTTCTTTAGTCAAATATTTAATTATTTTATTTATTAATCAACCATGTGTTGTATGTATGTATATATTATTTTCAAGTGGTTTAATTTTGTAAATTTCTATTTATTTGTGATTCTATGTTACAAATTTTTATTTGTAATTCTACAAGTCACTGTTTAATAATATAACCTGTGTCATCTCCTTTTTCCTCCAATTTTTTTTATTGTGGTAAAATACACATAATGTAAAATTTACTGTCTTAACTGTATTTAAGTGTACAGTTCAGCGGTATTAAATACATTCATAATGTTGTGCAACCATCGCCACCATTCATCTCCAGAACACTCTTCATCTTATAAAATTGAAACTCTGTTCTCACTAAACAATAACTCCCCATTCCCCCCTTCCCTCCAGACCCTGGCAACCATGATTCTGCTTCTGTCTCTATGGTTCTGTCTACTCTAAATACCTTATGTAAGTGCAATCGTACAGTATTTGTCTTTTTGTGACTGGCTTATTTCACTTAGCACAACGTCCTCAAGGTTCATTTATGCTGTAACATGTGTCAGTTTCCTTTCTTTTTAAGGCTGAATAATAGCCCATTGTATGTATGGACCACATTTGGTTTATTCTTCCATTGATGGACACTTGAGTTGCTTCCACGTTTTAGCTATTGTGAATAATGCTGCTCTGAACATGGATGTACAAATATCTCTTTGGAATCCTGCTTTCAATTCTTTTGGGTATATACTCAAAAGTATAATTGCTGGATCATAAGGTAATTCTATTTTTAATTTTTTGAGGAAGCACCATACTGTTTTCCACAGTGGCTGCATCATTTTACATGCCTACCAATAGTGCACAAGTGTTCCAATTTCTCTACATCCTTATCAACACTTGTTATTTTCTGTTTTTTGTGGTAATAGCCATCCTAATGGGTGTGAAGTGATATGTCATTGTAGTTTTGATTTGCATTTCCCTAATGATTATTGATGTTGAACTTTTCATGTGCTTACTGGCCGTTTGTATATCTTCTTAAAAAAAATGTCTGTTCAAGTCCTTTGCCATTGTTGAATCAGGTTTTTGGTTTTTTTTGTTGAGTTTCAGGAGTTCTATAAATTTTTTGGATATCAATCCCTTATCAGATATATGATCTGCAAATATTTTCTCCCACTCTGTGGGCTACATTTTTACTCTCTTGATAGTGTTTTTGATGCATAAAATTTAAAAATTTCCATGAAGTCCAATTTGTCTATTTTTTTTCCTTTTGTTGCCTTTGGCTTTAGTATCATAGCCAAGAAATCATTGCCAAATTCAGTGTCATGAAGTTTTTCCCTGTTTTCTTCTATGAGTTTTATAGTTTTAGTCTTACATTTAGGTCTTTGAGTTAATTTTTTACATGGTGTTAGATAAGGGTCCAACTTCATTCTTTTGCATGTGGATATTCAGTTTTCTCAACACCATTTGTTGAAAATACTGTCCTTCCTCATTGACTGGTCTTAGCGTTCTTGTCAAAAATTATTTGATTGCATATGTGAGAGTTAACTTCTGGATTCCCCATTCTATTCCATTTGTCTTTATTCTGTCTTTGTGCTAGTGCCACATTGTTTTGATTACTGCAGTCTTATAGTAAGTTTGAAATCACAAGTGTGAGTCCTCCAGCTGTGTTCTTCTTTTTCAAGATTGTTTTGGTTATCTGGGATCCCTTGAGATTTCATATAAATTTTTGGATGGGTTTTTCTATATCTGCAAAAAAATGTCATTGGGATTTTGATGGGGATTGCATTGAATCTCTAGATTGCTTTGGGTAGTGTTGATATCTTAACAATATTAACTCTTCGAATCCATGAACATGGGCTGTGTTTTCATTTATTTATATCTTCTTTAATTTCTTTCAACAATGTTTTGCAGTTTTCATTGTATATATAAAGTCCGTTGTCACCCAGGTTTAGTTAATTCTTAAGTATTTTATTCTTTTGGATGCTATTGTAAACAGAATTATTTTCTTAATTTCTTTTTCAGATTGTTCATTCTTAGCGCGTAGAAATGCAGTTGATTTGTTTGTTGACTTTGTACCCGCTACTTTGCTGAACTCATTTATTAGTTCTAACAATTTATTTGGTGTGTAATCTTTAGAGTTTTCTACATTTAAGATTATATCATCTGTGAAAAGAGATACTTTTACTTCTTCCTTTTTAATTTGGATGTCTTTTATTTCTTTTTCTTGCCTAATTGCTCTTGTTAGAACTTCCAGTACTATGTTGAATAGAAGTGGTGAAAGCGGGTATCCTTGCCTGGTTACTGATCTTAGAGGAAAAGCTTTCAGTCTTTTACCATTGAGTATGTTGTTTATTTTGGGCTTCGTATGTTGCCTTTATCATGTTGAGGTAGAATTTCCTTTTATTCCTAGTTTGTTGAGTGTTTTTATCATAAAAGTGTGTTGAATTTTGTCAAATGCTTTTTCTGTGTCAAGTTGAAGTGATCATGTGTTTTTTTTCCCTTCATCCTGTTAATATGGAGTATTATATTGATCAATGCAATACTTTGATCAATGCAACCATCCTTGCCTTTCAGGAATAAATCCCACTTGGTCATGGCGTATAGTTCTTTTAATATGCTGCTGATTTCAATTTGCTGGTATTTTATTGAGGATTTGACATCAATGTTCATAATGGATATTAGTATATATCCTTTTCTTTTTTCTTGTAGTGGTTTTGTCTGAATTTTGTATCAGGGTAATGGACTTCCTGTATCCCTTTTAAATCCATCAAGGTATTATTCATTGTTTGATATATGATATATTTTTGTGAATGCTTCATGAGTTTGCAAAAAATAATATGTATTTCATGCTTAAAAGATGCAAATCTTAATACATCTATTAAAGCAGCCTTCTTATTTGTATCATTTATATCCTCAATACCCTTATTGAAGATTTGATTTTGACTTGTAAGATCCTTATTAATGTCTTCCACTACAATCATGTTTTGTCAGTTTCTCCTTGTGCTATGAGGAGCTTACACTTTAAATATTTTAATGTTATGTTATTTGGCACTGAGATAGCATAGTTATCTTTTTTTGCATTCTAACATTTGTAACTTATAATCATATATGATATTTGGTTCTTCCTCTGACATCTGATTATATTTTTATGACTCTACTTATAATTCATCTATATACCTAGAAATTACATGGTAATTCTATTTCATAATCTCATTTAAAAAATAACTCATTTTTCTCCTTCTGACAATATATACAAGTTCCTGTTATCCCTCTTCTTTATCAGTATGTTATACTATTTGATCTTTGCTTATGTAGTGGCAAAAAATGGTATCTCAGTATATGCTTAATTTGTATTTCCCTTATGAGTGAAATCGAGTGAATTTTTTTCATGTATGTATGTGTTAGGTAGAATTCTAACGAAGTCTCCCTAAAATTCTTATTCTCATCATAAAGATAACCTAATTAAACAGTAATTTAGGTACTGTTGTGGAAAGACTTTGCAGATATAATTAAAGTTACTAATCAACAGAAGAAAACTTTTTTTTATAAAGGAAAACATGTTTATTGTAGAAATAAGAAAGTACAATTAATCGAAAAGAAGGAAACATAATTCACCCATAGTCCCTCAAACCACTATTAACTCTATGTTATTTTTTTCTTGAAGTTTTCCATGTCTTTATGATATACATTTTTATATGTAAGAACAAAATTTCACAGTAACATGGTTTTGTATTCTTTGTTTTTCATTAAATGTGTAAAGAATTATGTTCTTTAGCTCCTAAGTTAAAGCTAAATTAATTCCCAGTGAAAACAACTCCCAATCAACATTAAGATTTTGGGTTAAGTCTTTTTCTACAACATGATTTTTAATGCAGCCTAATATTCTACGTTATACATGGACTCTCCTTTTTTGGTCATCTTGATTTTGGTTCATGCTGTTTTTTTGGTTACTGAATTTCACCTTAAGCACATACTTTCCCACACTGCTTGTTCTTTAGAGCATCTCTCCTTTCTCTGAACCATAGCACAGGGATGACCACAGGGTTGGCCAGGGACCATCTGGGCTCACTTACTCCTTCTTCCAGGATCTAACTTGGGGTTGAGAGCTTTTCTGGTCTGAAAAGCAGGGAGGTGATCACCTCCTTAGGAGGCTCCCACTGGATCTCAGAACCTTCACATCTGTTTCCGCTCCTCTACATAAGTTCAGACATCCTGCTGACAGAAGTCAATAGAGCTGGGAGGCCAGACAGGCACTGGGTGTCAGCCCTGAGTGCTGGGGAGAGGGGAGGGGATGGTTCACTCAGAATCCCACAGCAGCCATTTTGTTCAAGGTGAGGGCAACAGAAGGAGGCTCAGGTGGACAAGGACTCACAAGATTAAACGTGAAACACCTTCCCAAAAACATTTCTCAAAGACACACTTCAACTAACTAGGAGAAAGATCAAGAAGTAGTAGACTAGCAGCGAGCAATACCACGAGTTACACATTTAGAGTTTAGGTTATATCATTGTAGTACACATAGAAAAGTGAGTTAGGAAACAAAAAATTCCAGGTTTGTGTGATAAACATAGCTCTAGAATAATAGCTAAAGCTGTGGGCAGAAGGAATAACAAATATGCCGAGTTCCATATTGTGCATACAGAAGAGAGTCAAAGGCCTTTTTTTGCTGCTAAAGAAGTAAATGTGTAAATAGATATTCAATTTAACAGATTTTAAAATAGGGTGCATATTCTTCAAAGTAACTACAGGTGACAAAAATAATACAATACTAATCCACACGGTGAGAAAACAAAGGGAAGAACTAGAAAACACAAAAAAGGAGACATAATACAAAGTGTAGAAAATTATTAGTCATCTTGATTACAAGAAATGTAAACAACTTAAAATTCTCTTCAAAATGTGTTGAGTTAAATGATAAAGTGCAACTATTTATGTATATACTTATAATAGGCACACCTAGTCGTGATGTTTTATCCTTTTTAAGCATTGCTGCCTTTGGCTTGTTGCTATTTTTTATACGTTTCTTCTATTGTGTTCATAAATGCAGATTCTGTAAACTCCAGTATTCATTTCTCATATGGTCCTTGTCTGAGTTTTAATATCAAAGTTATATTGGCCTTATAAGATAAAAAATAGATGAAATTGACAGATAGAAAAACATTATTCTTCAGAGATTAATAAAGAAGAAACTCTTCCTAACTAAAATTATTTACGTAAGCTGTTCATAGTTGTTATGCTGTATGCATAATTTAATTATGTTCCTTTTTTTTTTTTCCTTTTCTTTTCTTTTTTTGGCTGCACAGCATGGCTTGCAGGATCTTAGTTCCCCAACCAGGGATCGAACCCAGGCTCCCTGTGCAGTGGAAGCATGGAGACTTACCCACTGGACCATCAGGGAATTCCCTATGTTCCTTTATATATTCCTCTTATTTCTGTTTTCTCTCTATCTCATCTAGCTGGACATTTTTGTTTATTTTATAACTCTGCTTTTATTTGTCCTTTCTATGGTATATTTATCTTCTCTTTACATTTGTATATCATCTTTATCTTGTATATTGCCTTCTCTTTACTTCCTCTGAATTTATTCTATTAAAAAAATCTAACCTCAGTTGGACACCTAGTTCATTAATTTTCAATCTGTCATTTCTATAAATTTCCGACAGAGAACAACTTTAGCTGAATCCCAGCTAACTGCATTTTCATTATTGTTTAATTCTAAGTATATAAGCTTCCAAAATGATTTGTGATTTTACATGAGTTTTTAAAAAATTTTCTCAGTGTATGAGCTGTAAAGAAATTCCTGTTTCTCACTCAGTCTCACTGTATTCCACTAATATGGTCTGCATAATGATAGTTCTTGAAATTTGCTGAAGCTTGCTTGTGGCCTACAATGTGATCATAAAAAGTTTTTTGTAAAAGTTTAATGTACACTTATTTTATTTATTTTAATTTTTTAAAAGATTTATTTATTATTTATTTTTGGCTGCATCAGGTCTTAGTTGCGGCACGTGGGATCTTCGTTGCGGCATGCGGGTTTTCTCTTCTCTAGGTGTGGCGTGTGGGTTCCAGAGCACATGGGCTCTGTAGTTTGTGGCGCGTGGGCTCTAGTTGAGGCACGAGAGCTCAGTAGTTGTGGCACGTGGGCTTAGTTGTTCCGTGGCATGTGGGATCTCAGTTCCCTGACCAGGGATCGAACTCACATCCCCTGCATTGCAAGGCGGATTCTTTACCACCGGACCATCAGGGCAGTCCTGTACACTTATTTTAGAATAAGTGTATCCTCCTAACTGCTGTAGCTTGACTTCTACATAAGTCCATTAAATTAAGCTTGTTAATTATGTTCTCATCTATGTTTTGATTAATATTTCTTTGTGCTTGACCTATTATTGAGATGATAGTATTACCTCCACAATAATTGTGGATTTGTCAAAATTTGTTTCAGATTTTGAAGTTATTTTTTCAGGTTTATACAAGTTTACAATTGTTATCTTTGTGGTGACTCAGACATTTTGTCATTCTGTTGTGATAATCTCTGTCTGTGACGATGGTTTTGGTCTCAGTCAACTTTCTGTGATGTGACCACGGCTCTCTTGGCTTCTTTGGGATTGTATTTGCCTGGGGTGTCCCCTTCCAGGCTCCCTCTGGTCCCCGTGCACCCATGCTCAGCCTGCGTGGGAACTCTGCCCTGGTGTTCTGCGCTTAGAACGGTGTCCCCTGCCTCTCCACCTGGTTAATCACCGCGCAGACTTCCTTCAGCTCAAGCCACTCCCCCCCGGATGTCAGTCTGGTTAGGAAGGCTTCTTTAGTCAGGCGCTAGAGATGGCAGAGCTGGGGGAGGGGCTGTGGATGGAGACACGTAAGTGGATTAAAAAATACTGGAGTGAAAGGACAGAACTTTTAGTTTCAGTTGGGGTAAATTAAGTCCATGCCACGGCGTGTGTAGTTGCTGAGACAGGCACAGGGGAGCCCGTGTCTGAGTTACCGGCATCGTGGAGGTGTGATTGGGTGAGGCTGGCAGGGCTGATTCTAGATGACTCTGGGCTCTCAGGGTGGGCAGGGAAGGCTCTTGCTGGTTGGGGAGCAGGTGAAGGTCAAGCAAGGACGCACTGAAAGCCATGAGCGCGGGGACACGGGAGGCGGGCCCTTGGGCATCAGGTCTCGGCTTTGGAGGTCAGGCTGCTGGAAAGCTGCACAGGGATCCTCTGGTGACGCGGATGGGGCCTGGGGCCAGGTCTTGGTGATTGCGACATGAGGACTCGAGCCTTTGGCATCTGTGAAAGGCTGGCTAGCGACCAAAGAGGAGCTGAGAAGAGGAATTTAATAATGGGGAAATCGATGGAGACCACCCCAACGAGATGGTATGGTCACATCCCGCCCGCTGTGCTTGCAGACTCGCAGGCTGGCAGGGGGAGGGGACAAAAGGATGGCTCCAGGTGTGCCCTGAAGGGAGGTGTTGGTGTGGGGAGGCTGGAGGCGGGCTCACTATGGCTGGGGCCTCCCAGGTGACTGGGGAGCAGATTTGGCTTTTGCTGGCCAGTCCTGAATTGTCAGTGGAAGCAAAAATGAGGGCAAAAAATGGGTAATCGTTGGCCAATCCTGGCCGTTCTGGCTTCCTGGGCTTCACTGCAGGGCTTGTGGGTAGGAGTTCTAGTGTCACAGATGACCGGGACATGGGCCATTTGTGTCTCCAGGCTGTCAGTGAACTTTTTATTTTTTGACGTGTAAAATCTGGCTCATTGTGAGAGTTTCCTGTTGTCTCGATCTTTCTGTCATTTAGACACAAAATTCTCTGTAGGAAGAAGTACCTTCACTGCACTCCCTCGTCTCATCCGCCCTACGACCCTGGGAGAGGAGGTGGGGCGAAGGTTCTCACCCCCGCACGTAGAGGAATGGAGATGCAGAAAGGTGAGTGAATTACCCGATTTGACAGAGGCTAGATGCCCATGATGGTCTGCAGCTCTTTCATCCCCTGGGCTTTCCCTCGTGCTCTTCCCAGGGCACCCAGGGGAACAAAGCCTTGCACTGACGCCACCAGATCTATAAGGAACAGCCAGGTTCAGGGTGGCATGTGTTTCAGGAAGGTAAATTTTCTTAAGAAAGTTTTGACGAGATCTTCCCCAACATGCAGTCTGCATCAGATGGCTAGTCTTGTGCTGTGCTGTTACATGAACGTCTCAAAATCCACGCTGCAGAAGTCCAGGGGCAAAGCTTTCTAGAGATGACTGGAAATATTCTTAATGTGGAAAAAGAGCGCTTAGGATTATTTCACAAAGTGGTCATAAGAGAGAAAGAAATTCCTGGCCCTAGACCTTTATAGTTATTGATGTGTTTGTACATGCTTATTAACTTCGTAGAACATCTAGAAAAAATACTCATGGCTCACTCATTCCTGACCCTTCACCTTGAATGTCTTGAATGGTGGCATCTCTACAACTCTTCATGACAGTGTACCTTGAAAAACTTCCTCAAATGTGACACTGATTATGACACACAGGGACAGAAGCTCAGGCAAGATGTTAAAAGGTCGGTAAGTTGTTAAAGTGCTTAATTAATGCTTGTAAAATTCCAAATTACATCCATCGATACTACAAAGATTCACTGAACTTTCCATTCAAATACATTGGCATCATATAAAACAGGTTGGGAAACTCGGACGTGTAGGCCAAATTTGGCCCTCTGCCTGCTTTTCTAAATAAAGTTTTATTAGCACACAGCCATGCCCATTTGTTCATTGTCTGCTTTCATTCTAGAAGGTCAGAGTTGAGTAGATGCAGCAGAGACCAGATGGTCCTCAAGCCCAGGTTATTTCCTATCTGGTGCTTGACAGAGAAAGTTTCTCACGTTTACTCTACGCTCAGTGTGAAACGATAGTTATCTTTAGCTCAGAGCCATGCAGATTGGGATAAAGTTTTAAACTACACAGTAAACAAGGGTGGCAAGAATGAAAATGCTCTGTGTACAGCAAAAGAAACCCAAACAAAGAACTCTGGTTTGCTCCAGAGTTTTTATTCCATTGTTTATCATCGAGCTATGTTTTTCCACAAACAGATGAGGATGGTTAAAAAAATAGTTTTTGAGGAGGTGATTTTCCATGAACACGCTGCCTTTGTAAAGAAATAGAAGACATATTGGAGCATTTTTAAACCTCGTTTTGTGATCTGATTCCCATGTGGCTTGAAGACCATGTTTATGTGATCTCCGGATATGGGAACTGGGCTTGAAATCCGAGGGCCTGGAGTCACAATCCGCTAACTGAACCAGCCCCTGTAGCTGTAGATAAGATGAATCTCCCATGTGGCTTCTGTCTCCCCATCTGTAAAATGACCCTTCTGAGAGGTGGAGCTCTGCGGTCACTTCCAGCTCTAAAGCCCGGACGCTGTGATTCCAAGCTAATGGAAAGCTTGGCCCTGCTCTGACTCCATCTCATGAGAATGTGATGGCGTGACATGAACATCATAAGGAAGCTCTAAATACGAAATTCCCCTGTTGCATATGCGTCGTGCATATTCTGTCTGAACTTATGTCGTGCATAAGCTCTGAAGAAGTAGGTAATCAGTTTCCATTCAGTTGTCCAGCTGAGTGAGCAGACATGGCCAACACTGGGCTCAGCAGCTAAAGCTTTTCTGGAAACAGATCCCCTGGGGCCAGGAAGCCAGAGGGAGTTCTGATCATGGGGGATGGGGGATACCAACTGGAAGGCCCACTGGGACTTCACCAACGGTTCTACACGTGGGCTCTCAGACCAGTGACACACAATATACCAGAATCTGTTTTGTATTTAGGAAAAAATTTACAGTGAATACATGACTTATTTAAAACATACTCATTGCAGATGATTTCAATTGTGTAGTTTTTAAATGTCTGCAAATCCTAACACCTTTCTGCCCTCTGGCACGGTGCTGCTCTGGGTGACGTGTCCGTTATTGTCCCCTCACAAGTGTGTGACCCTTTGCTAATTTCACAGTCTATGGACCCCCGGCATCTGGGATCTAGGGGCATGGAGATGAGGTGACTCAGCCCAGTGTGCACCCAACAGGGCACTGCAATTCTGTTCCTTACAAGTAAGCAGAATGCAATGCACACAACGCCTCGCTGGTAACTGGCTGTGTTGGGATAAACACTCTGAGGCTGTTGTGGCCAGAGTGGTAGCGTCATTGAGGACACTCAGTAAGGATTTCAAGTGTTTAGCCCCATGTCTGGATCTTAGGAACAGCTCAGTAAATGATGGATGTCCTTATGGCAGTGGAAAAGCTGCCTGGAAGCTGTTAAAGAGGAGAGATATATCCAATTGTACCTAGATATTTATATTTCTTTTGATTATGATCTATCCTTTGTGCTCAAGAAGTTGTGAAAATGTGGGATGTTATACTTGGATTGTAGAGAGCACTGGTGGGAGTAGGGTACTGAGACTCAAAGAATTTAAGTGGCTCGTGAATGGCTGCACAAGTAACTAATGGCAGGATGGCCTTTAATTTTTTTCTTATTTTTAATTGAAGAGCCATAGAGCGAGCAAAGCATCCTAATCTGTGTCCCTTAAGGTGAGCTATTTGGTGATGTAACTACAGTCCCGATTCCATGGTCTACCAGGAGACCCCTGAACAGGTGCAGCCACGTGTCCTAGGAGATGCAGCAGAGTTGGAATATTCTAGCAAACTTGGGCAGAGCATGCCCACCGATTCTGGGAGACAGCTTTGTTTGGATACCCTCTGGAACTGGCAGTAGCTGAATGCAGAACTGTGGAATTTCCTAAACTTTGTTCTGTTGAATGAACGGTCTCCTGGGACCCACCACCACCACTCACACCCGAAGGATCCTGGGGGTCGAATGTCTGAAAACACAGTTCCCTCCTGGAGCTTTACCATGCTTATTAGCACAATAAAGCCTCTGATAAGTCCCGCAGAGAAAAGAACGGTGTTTAACTCTGGGTTAAACAAGATTTCTCAAACTTAGCAGAGCCAGAGTTTTTTTTTTTCCCTTAGTATCGCTATGAGCATCTGCTTTTCTGAAGACTTCAGTTTGGGAAACACTATTGGAAAAGAATCCACACTCAACTCCTGTGTCATAAAAATAGTCGTTTCTTCCAGGGAATCCAGTCTCTCTTTGTCAGGTGACATTAGGTCCCATCAGAAGACAGGTTGAAGGTACTTGGCATTTCACAATTTAAAAATGTGTTCACTGTTTTTCTTCAAATAACATGTTCCTTACTTTTTAATGCTCCTTATTTATTTTTGAAGAAATAAAAGATACCCTTGCTATTTCACAGGGAAGCAGGCAATATTGATTTTATTCCTTAATGAAATAAACTCATCCTTTAATCTATCCAAAACTAGCGCCCAGATCATAATAATTCTGTCGTTTGGAAATTGCATGGAGGGATCTCCAGAGGAAGGGCTTGTGGAAGGCTTTTGTTAGGCAGAGGCTTTTTTTTTTTCCACACACACTGTATTTTATTTTTACAAGAGATAAATAAAATGACACCAAGCATTGTAAATGGATGACCACAACAGAAGCAACAATGATTGCAATTACCAAACACGAAACACACTCATACTATGTCATAATATTGACATTCAGTACAGGAACCCTCCACTGTAACAGCTCCTTTACTTTGCAGTGAAAATTGATTTGTATATTTTTTGCCTCTGAGTCCTTGTGGGATTTTCTTTTTTATTCAAACAGAAAGTCACAAAAATTATAATCATCCTCATCAGTTCACTCAGTTCCATGTAATTAATTTTTTTTCATCTTGATCTTTTGTTAGCACTTTTATGAATTCATCAGTTTTCCATTAGAGTTCTGAAAATGCTTTTTCATTCAGTTCAGCAGTATAGTCAGTTACCAGAAACCTGTACTTGTCAGAGTCTTTGCCATGAATTCCTTGAAGATGAAACACTTTTATAGGAACATTTTTGCGAAAGCATCAGAGTACACCCAGAACTATCTGTAAATGACAAAAGATTTAAAAATGACCACAGTTAAAGATTTGATGAAAGGGGCTTCCCTGGTGGCGCAGTGGTTGAGAGTCCGCCTGCCGATGCAGGGGACGTGGGTTCGTGCCCCGGTCCGGGAGGATCCCACGTGCCGCGGAGCGGCTGGACCCGTGGGCCATGGCAGCTGAGCCTGCGCGTCCGGAGCCTGTGCTCCGCAGCGGGAGAAGCCACAGCAGTGAGAGGTCCGCGTACAGCAAAAAAAAAAAAAAAAAAAAAAAGATTTGATGAAAGTTCATAATAATGCAATTGACAAGGAAATTTAGTTATTTCTGAGATATACATTTTAAAGTAATAACTAGAATTATGACTTATAACATTATACCAGAACATATAAGATTTTTAGAAATTTCATGTAATATCTGAAACATTTATATTAACATATTTCTATACAAATAACCCAAAGAAAGTTTAGTATTAGTTTTTGTTTGTTTGTTTTTTTATACTGCAGGTTCTTATTAGTCATCAATTTTACACACATCAGTGAATACATGTCAATCCCAATCGTCCATTTCGTCACACCACCATCCCCACCCCACCACAGATTTCCCCCCTTGGTGTCCATATGTTTGTTCTCTACATCTGTGTCTCAACTTCTGCCCTGCAAACCAGTTCATCTGTACCATTTTTCTAGGTTCCACATACATGCGTTAATATGCGATATTTGTTTTTCTCTTTCTGACTTACTTCACTCTGTATGACAGTCTCTAGGTCATCCATGTCTCAACAAATGACTCAATTTCATTCCTTTTTATGGCTGAGTAATATTCCATTGTATATATGTACCACATCTTCTTTATCCATTCGTTTGTTGATGGGCATTTAGGTTGCTTCCATGACCTGGCTATTGTAAATTGTGCTGCAATGAACATGGGGTGCATGTGTCTTTTTGAATTATGGTTTTCTCTGGGTATATGCCCAGTAGTGGGATTGCTGGATCATATGGTAATTTTATTTTTAGTTTTTTAAGGAACCTCCATACTGTTCTCCATAGTGGCTGTATCAATTTACATTCCCGCCAACAGTGCAAGAGGGTTCCCTTTTCTCCACACCCTCTCCAGCATTTGTTGTTTGTAGATTTTCTGATGATGCCCATTCTAACTGGTGTGAGGTGATACCTCATTCTAGTTTTGATTTGCATTTCTCTAATAATTAGTGATGTTGAGCAGCTTTTCATGTACCTCTTGGCCATCTGTATGTCTTCTTTGGAGAAATGTCTATTTAGGTCTTCTGCCCATTTTTGGATTGGATTGTTTGTTTCTTTTATATTGAGCTGCATGAGCTGTTTGTGTATTTTGGAGATTAATCCTTTGTCCATTGATTCGTTTGCGAATATTTTCTCCCATTCTGAGGGCTGTCTTTTTGTCTTGTTTATGGTTTCCTTTGTTGTGCAAAAGCTTTGAAGTTTCATTAGGTCCCATTTGTTTATTTTTGTTTTTATTTCCATTACTCTAGGAGGTGGATCAAAAAAGATCTTGCTGTGATTTATGTGAAAGAGTGTTCTGTCTATGTTTTCCTCTAAGAGTTTTACAGTGTCCGGTCTTACATTTAGGTCTCGAATCCATTTTGAGTTTATGTTTGTGTATGGTGTTAGGGAGTGTTCTAATTTCATTCTTTTACATGTAACTGTCCAGTTTTCCCAGCACCACTTATTGAAGAGACTGTCTTTTCTCCATTGTATATCCTTGCCTCCTCTGTCATAGATTAGTTGACCATAGGTGCGTGCATTTATCTCTGGGCTTTCTATCCTGTTTCATTGATCTATATTTCTATTTTTGTGCCAGTACCAATTGTCTTGATTACTGTAGCTTTGTAGTATAGTCTGAAGTCAGGGAGTCTAATTCCTCCAGCTCTGCTTCTTTCCCTCAAGACTGCTTTGGCTATTCGGGGTCTTTTGTGTCTCCATACAAATTTTAAGATTTTTTCTTCTAGCTCTGTAAAACATGCCATTGGTAATTTGATAGGGATTGCATTGAGTCTGTAGATTGCTTTGGGTAGCATAGTCATTTTCACAATACTGATTCTTCCAATCCAAGAACATGGTATATCTCTCCATCTGTTGGTATCATCTTTAGTTTCTCTCAATAGTCTTATAGTTTTCTGCATACAGGTCTTTTGTCTCCCTAGGTAGGTTTATTCCTAGGTATGTTATCCTTTTTGTTGCAATGGTAAATGGGGGTGTTTCCATAATTTCTCTTTCATATTTTTCATCATTAATGTATAGGAACGCAAGAGATTTCTATGCATTGATTTTGTATCCTGCAACTTTACCAAATTCATTGATTAGCTGTAGTAGTTTTCTGGTGGCATTTTTAGGATTCTCTATGTATAGTATCATGTCATCTGCAAACAGTGACAGTTTTACTTCTTCTTTTCCAATTTGTATTCCTTTTATTTCTTTTTCTTCTCTGATTGCCATGGCTAGGACTTCCAAAACTGTGTTGAATAATAGTGGTGAGAGTGGACATCCTTGTCTCATTCCTGATTTTAGAGGAAATGCTTTCAGTTTTTTACCATTGAGAATGGTACTTGCTATGGGTTTGTCGTATATGGCCTTTATTATGTTGAGGTAGGTTCCCTCTATGCCCACTTTCTGGAGAGTTTTTATCATAAATGGGTGTTGAATTTTGTCAAAAGCTTTTTCTGCATCTATTGAGATGATCATATGGTTTTTATTCTTCAATTTGTTAATATTGTGTACCACATTGGTTGATTTGTGTATATTGAAGAATCCTTGCATCCCTGGGATAAATCCTACTTGATCATGGTGTATGATCCTTTTAATGTGTTGTTGGATTCAGTTTGCTAGTATTTTGTTGAGGATTTTTGCACTTATATTAATCAGTGATATTGGTCTGTAATTTTCTTTTTTTGTAGTATCTTTGTCTGGTTTTGTTATCAGGGTGATGGTGGCTTCATAGAATGAGTTTGGGAGTGTTCCTTCCTCTGCAATTTTTTGGAAGAGTTTGAGAAGGATGAGTGTTAGCTCTTCTCTAAATGTTTGATAGAATTCACCTGTGAAGCCATCTGGTCCTGGACTTTTGTTTGTTGGAAGATTTTTAATCACAGTTTCAATTTCATTACTTGTGATTGGTCTGTTCATATTTTCTGTTTCTTCCTGGTTCAGTCTTGGAAGGTTATACCTTTCTAAGAATTTGTCCATTTCTTCCAGGTTGTCCATTTTATTGGCATAGAGTTGCTTGTAGTAGTCTCTTAGGATGCTTTGTATTTCTGTGGTGTCTGTTGTAACTTCTCCTTTTTCATTTCTAATTTTATTGATTTGAGTCCTCTCCGTCTTTTTCTTGAGGAGTCTGGCTAATGGTTTATCAATTTTGTTTATCTTCTCAAAGAATCAGCTTTTAGTTTTATTGATCTTTGCTATTGTTTTCTTTGTTTCTATTTCATTTATTTATGCTTTGATCTTTATGATTTCTTTCCTTCTGCTAATTTTGGGTTTTGTTTGTTCTTCTTTCTCTAGTTCCTTTAGGTGTAGTGTTAAATTGTTTACTTGAGATTTTTCTTGTTTCTTGAGGTAGGCTTGTATAGCTATAAACTCCCCTCTTAGGACTGCTTTTGCTGCATCCCACAGGTTTTGAATTGTCGTATTTTCATTGTCATTTGTCTCTAGGCATTTTTTGATTTCCTCTTTGATTTCTTCAGTGATCTTTTGGTTATTTAGTAATTTATTGTTTAGCCTCCATGTGTTTGTGTTTGTTATGTTTTTTCCCCTGTAATTCATTTCTAATCTCATAGAGTTGTGGTCAGTAAAGATGCTTGATATGATTTCAATTTTCTTAAATTTACTGAGGCTTGATTTGTGACCCAAGATGTGATCTATCCTGGAGAATGTTCCGTGTGCACTTGAAAAGAAAGTGTAACCTGCTGTTTTTGGATGGAATGTCCTATAAATATCAAAAAAATCTATCTGGTCTATTGTGTCATTTAAAGCTTCTGTTTCCTTATTTATTTTCATTCTGGATGATCTGTCCATTTGTGTAAGTGAGGTGTTAAAGTCCCCTACTATTATTGTGTTACTGTTGATTTCCTCTTTTATAGCTGTTAGCAGTTGCCTTATGTATTGAGGTGCTCCTATGTTGGGTGCATATATAGTTATAAATGTTATATCTTCTTCTTGGGTTGATCCCTTGATCATTGTGTGTTGTCCTTCCTTGTCTGTTGTAACATTCTTTATTTTAAAGTCTACTTTATCTGTTATGAGAATTGCTACTCCAGCTTTCTTTTGATTTCCATTTGCATGGAATATCTTTTTCCATGCCCTCACTTTCAGTCTTATGTGTCCCTAGGTCTGAAGTGGATCTCTTGTAGACAACATATATATGGGACTTGTTTCTGTATCCATTCCACAAGTCTGTGTCTTTTGGTTGGAGCATTTAGTCCATTCACGTTTAAAGTAATTATCGATATGTATGTTCCTATGACCATTTTCTTAATTGTTTTGGGTTTGTTTTTGTAGATCCTTTTCTTCTCTTGTGTTTCCCACTTAGAGAAGTTCCTTTAACATTTGTTGTAGAGCTGGTTTGGTGGTGCTGAATTCTCTAAGTGTTTGCTTGTCCGTAAAGCTTTTGATTTCTCCATCGAATCTGAATGAGATCCTTGCAGGGTATAGTAATCTTGGTTGTAGGTTCTTCCCTTTCATCACTTTAAGTGTATCATGCCACTCCCTTCTGACTTGTAGAGTTTCTGCTGAGAAATCAGCTATTAACCTTATGCGAGTTCCCTTGTATGTTATTTGTTGTTTTTCCCTTGCTGCTTTCAATAATTTTCCTTTGTCTTTAATTTTTGCCAATTTGATTATTATGTGTCTTGGCGTGTTTCTCCTTGGGTTTATCCTGTATGGGACTTGCTGCACTTCCTGGACTTGGGTGGCTATTTCCTTTCCCATGATAGGGAAGTTTTCAAATATAATCTCTTCTAATATTTTCTCAGGTCCTTTCTCTCTCTCTTCTCTTTCTGGGACCCCTATAATGTGAATGTTGTTGTGTTTAATGTTGTCCCAGAGGTCTCTTAGGCTGTCTTCATTTCTTTTCATTCTTTTTTCTTTATTCTGTTCTGCAGCAGTGAATTCCACCATTCTGTCTTCCAGATCACTTATCCATTCTTCTGCCTCAGTTATTCTGCTATTGATTCCTTCTAGTGTAGTTTTCATTTCAGTTATTGTATTGTTCATCTCTGTTTGTTTGTTCTTTAATTCTTCTAGGTCTTTGTTAAATATTTCTTACATCTTCTCGATCTTTGCCTCCATTCTTTTTCTGAGGTCCTGGATCATCTTCACTATCATTATTCTGAATTCTTTTTCTGGAAGGTTGCCTATGTCCACTTCATTTAGTTGTTTTTCTAGGGTTTTATCTTGGTCCTTTATCTGGTACATAGCCCTCTGCCTTTTCATCCTGTCTATCTTTCTGTGAATGTGGTTTTTGTTCCACAGGCTGCAGGATTGTAGCTCTTCTTGCTTCTGCTCTCTGCCCTCTGGTGGATGAGGCTATCTAAGAGGCTTGATGGGAGGGACTGGTGGTGGGTAGAGCTGACTGTTGCTCTGGCGGGCAGAGCTCAGTAAAACTTTAATCCACTTGACTGTTGATGGGTGGGGCTCTGTTCTCTCCCTGTTGGTTGTTTTTCCTGAGGCAACCCAACACTGGAGCCTACCTGGGCTCTTTGGTGGGGCTAATGACAGACTCTGGGAGGGCTCACACCAAGCAGCACTTCCCAGAACTTCTGCTGTCAGTGTCCTTGTCCCCATGACGAGCCACAGCCACCCCACCCCCACACCCTGCCTCTGTAGGAGACCCTCCAACACTAACAGGTATGTCTGGTTCAGTCTCCCCTGGGGTCACTGCTCCTTCCCCTGGGTCCCAGTGCACACACTACTTTTTTTTTTTTTTCTGGTACGTGGGCCTGTCACTGTTGTGGCCTCTCCCATTGCGGAGCACAGGCTCCGGATGCACAGGCTCAGTGGCCATGGCTCACGGGCCCAGCCGCTCCGTGGCATGTGGGATCTTCCCAGACCAGGGCACAAACCTGTGTCCCTTGCATTGGCAGGCGGACTCTCAACCACTGTGCCACCAGAGAAGCCTGCACACACTACTTTGTGTGTGCCCTCCAAGAGTGGAGTCTCTGTTTCCTCCAGTCCTGTCAAAGTCCTTCAGTCAAGTTCCTCTAGCCTTCAAAGTCTGATTCTCTGGGAATTCCTCCTCCCATTGCTGGACCCCTAGGTTGGGAAGCCTGATGTGGGGCTCAGACTTCAGTCCAGTGTGTGGACTTCTGTGGTATAAGTGTTCTGCAGTCTGTGAGTCACCCACCCAACAGTTATGGGATTTGATTTTACTGTGATTGTGCCCCTCCTACCGTCTCACTGTGGCTTCTCCTTTGTCTTTGGATGTGGGGTATCTTTTTTGGTGAGTTCCAGTGTCTTCCTGTCGATGATTGTCCAGCAGCTAGTTGTGATTCTGGTGTTCTCGCAAGAGGGGGTGAGAGCATGTCCTTCTGCTCCGCCATCTTGGTTCCTCTCCAGGCAGAGACTTTGAGCCTCCCTCAGTGGCACGAACTCAAAATGGGGCCGATTCTGGTCTGGTCCTTTCAAGCTGAGGTCTGGGGCTCCCTTGCACGGTGGAATCCCGGAATGCGGAATAGTGGCTGACAGGCCGCCTGGGGCTGATTAGACAGGACCTGGTGTTCAGCGGGAGTCTGCAGTAAGGGGCCGTTGATGGGGACAGGGGATGGCAGTGTTCCTTACCCCTGCCCCCACCGGGGCTGGCCTCAGGGTTAGCGCTCAGCAGGCTGCCCACTGTCCTCTCTGCTCCCCCAAAATCTCTGCATGAGCCTGCCAGGCACTGGTTGAATTACAGTGCAAGTCATCAGCACCTCACTGTGGTTCAGAATGTAACTTTTAAAGCCAGACAGACCTGGGTTTGAACAGGGAATTCCCACAGTGAGACGTGAGCGAGGCTGTGAGTTCCTGCAGATGCAACATGGTGACAGTAATTCCTGCTGGGAGGAGGAGATGGCAGCACACTGCCACCCTGAGCAGATGGACCTGGGGTCAACACCGCATCCTGATGCTGCTGCTGCTGCAGGGAAAGGGGGCGTGTCCCACAAACACCCGCCCACTCATGCCAGGCACCCCCTGGCCTTGCCCTCACGTCTTCATTCCCTACTCCCACCCCTCAGTTAATTGATCAAATATGGGTCCTGGGGCCCAGAGGAGACGCTTGCTCTCTCACCATGGGTCCGTACCTCTTCCTCCAGCTGGGGAAAGAGCTACTGGACCTGATTAGAGCCAGCAAGGAGCACGACTCAGACAGATGTGAGCGAGATTCAGCAGAGCCTAGGGCACAGCAACGACTTGAAAAAAGGCAGGAAAGCTGGTTGGAGCCTGGCCTCTTCTGTGGGTCTGCGGCTGTGCTGCTGCCCTGGGGACCAGGCCAAGGTCGGCCAGCTCCTTAGGAAAGGTCCAGGGCACGATTTCATTTTTAGCCGGTTTCTAATTGTTTTGAAACTGCCCAGGTTTGGGTGAGATTTCCAAGTATCAGCAGGATTGAGATGGCTGCTGTTTTTGGTCTGGGGTGTGATGTCCTTCGTTAACACAGCTCTTGTGCCAGTTAGGGGCCCCATCTTACAGGGAGGAGTCCGGGAGGAGCCAGCCAGGGTCCCATCCCTGGTCCCTGGGGACGGGGTGTGGGGGGCCTTCGCTGCAGCCCAGGCCCTGCCCTAAAACACGGGGTGGGGAGGGGGCGGGCCTTCCTGGACCCCGTGCACACCTGACATGGGTGCTCTCCTGGGGAAGTCAATGGTGTGGGGAGGGGCTGGGCCCATGGGGCGGGCAGGGGATCTTGGTCCAGCTCTGAGGGACACTCTCGCCAGACCAGAGGTTCCCACTTTATGTGGCCAAAGGCCACCTTTTCAGGTGGGATCTGACATAGAAGCCCTTTCTTCCTACCTGAAGTGTGAAGAGTGGCTCTGGAACACCATCTACCTAGGCCAGTGCTTCACTCACTGACCAGGTGTGTGTGTGGTTTGGTGTGTATGTGTGTGTGTATGTGTGTGTGTGTGTGTGTGGTGTGTTGAATGTGTGAGTCTCGTGTGTGTGTGTTTGGTGTGCATGTGTGTGTTGTGTGTGTGTATGTGGTGTGTTGTATGTATGAGTCGTGTGGTGTGTGTGTGTGTGTGTTTGGTGTGTATGTGTGTGTGGTGTGTTTATGTGGTGTGTTGAATGTGTGAGTCACGTGGTTATGTGTGTGTTTGGTGTGTATGTGCGTGTGTGTGATGTGTGTATGTGGTGTGTTGAATGTGTGAGTCACGTGGTATGTGTGTGTTTGGTGTGCATGTGTGTGTATGTGTGTGGTGTGTGTATGTGGTGTGTTGTATGTATGAGTCGTGTGGTGTGTGTGTGTGTGTGTTTGGTGTGTATGTGTGTGGGGTGTGTGTATGTGGTATGTTGAATGTGTGAGTCACGTGGTGTGTGTGTGTTTGGTGTGCATGTGTGTGTGTATGTGTGGTGTGTGTGTGTTTGGTGTGTATCTATGTGTGTAATGTGTGTGATGTGTAGCGACTCCCTTAGGCCCCAAGGAGTAGCCATAGTCTGATGTGCTGAGGAGCCATGGAAGCTTCTGACCTGAGACTCTGTGCAATGATTCTTATCCAAGATTAATATTTTTAGAGCTATTCAAAGAAAAACCTTGCAGTGCTCACACAGAGGAGAACCTCTCTGGCTTCCTGAGCTCCCCACTCTCCCCCTCCCCCTCCCCCTCTCACTCCCTCAAGCTCAGGGTGTGAGACACCTGTGCTGTGGCCACTGCTGGGGGCTTGTCTTTTCCAAACCAGCTATTTTTCCCTTTAAACTATTATGACAGTGGGTCTTCATCACCACAGTTTTTACTCATTTTTTGGTATGTGTTTTACATATATACCACCTGATCTGTATTTTAGATATCAGTAAAGCTTAATTTCTTGTTTTAAAAATCCAATATTTTCCCCAAACCCCAGAGAGTCACCTTGTGCCCTCAGGCTGTCACTTATTTGGGGACCATGGACCCAGAGACTCAACTTGTCCCATGCTGTGGCTTGGATCACGTCCCCTTAGCTCCATGTGCATTGAATTGTCACCTCTGAGGCAGCAGTAAAGACAGATGAGTAAATACAAATGCATATCTCAGTCCAGACACCTCATGTAATAAGACTTAGTGTAAAAATCCCAGCAGAACCTTTTTACTCTGATGGCTTATGAATTGAGATCTTTCGCTCTGACCCGGTCTCCCAGCTGTTAGGGAGTTGGCTGTCACGGAGGCACCTAGAGCTCCCGTGAGGGTTACCATCACCACCTCCTCCCGCCCACCAGGCTTTCTCCTGCGTGAACAAGGCCATCGTGGTCCCAGGTGCCCAAGGCCCACATCTAGAGTGACCCCGGGTCTTTCTCCTTCCTCATTCGCTCTGTCCAGTTAGCCACCGAGACCTGGTGAATTTACTCCCTTTGCTCCACTGCCACTGTCACACCTTAGTTTCAGGCACCTGCAGCTCCCAATGCCTGGAATCCTCCAGCGAGGACCTAATGGGCTGGTTTACAAAGTGCTCCCTCAGGATTAG